>NC_136071.1:1113245837-1113700817 GCF_964261635.1 Lissotriton helveticus
CTGATCACTTTCAAAGGTTCCAACTTCTACACCCTACAGTGTAAAAACACTTTGTATTGCAGGCTTAAAATTCGATGTCAAGACTACAACTGGAAGCTTAAGTATCTTGATCTTTGCCAATCGTGCTTGATCCCCATTTCCCAGGTCATTCAACTTTAGTCTCCAGTAAGAAGATGGTAGCCACTGAGTAGGTTTCAAGCAATGTGCTTTCCATGGCACCTATTCTCTGGTCCAAACCTTACACGTGCTCCTTGGTCTTGGAGATACGGCTCCCAAGATGTAAGAGCCTATTCAGGGAGCCACATGACAGACAGGGTCTGTAGGGCCACAACTGTTGTGGCTGGAGTCTTTTCCCTCAGATGTGCTAGGGACCATCCAACTATGGACATGCAAACTAGGCCAAGTACACCATTCCACACTTCACTTTATGTGTCGTTAGGGTGGGCAGTCAAAGGCTCTCTGGGAGGTAGGGTAGGAGGGCAGAGGCACAAAACTCAAGCAGTCAAGCATGTTATATAATAGTTCACTGCCAGCAGAGTGATTCTCTATTTGTAAAATAAAGACTTTAATATCACAGCAAAACAAAATTCACAAATAGATATGGGTACACATACAAGGTTAATGTACTAGTCCGGTACTGTTCCTGCTATGGTGCCTCTCTTTTAACTCCTAGGAATCCCACAAAACTTGTGGTAACTTCCCCCACAATTTTGTCTTGGCAAGATTAGCCACAGGTGCAAGTTCACTAAGCCATCGGTCAGTTCATACAGGTCTTAAGCCTAAATAGTTCACGCTGGCCTAAAGAAACTTCCTTCGACAAGATTATCTTAGAAAAAAAAAACGAAGGAAGGAAACAGTCTCTCTAAGTCTTATGATGTCGGGCCATGTGTTTCCTCTTCAGCTGAGACATCGTCTTGGCTGGCGCTGGATGGTGTGCTCATTGAGCTTGCAGCGTCTCATCCGGGAGGATGGATCGCATGCTAATTTGTTGGGAAGTGCTTTGGTCCCGACTACTGGAAACCCACTCCACTGGAGCACTCCATACTCCGTTGCTGAGTGGCCAACCCTCTGCCTGTTCCAATCTCTACCTGTTCAGACATGGGCCGAAAGTAAAGCTACACCAGGGGTCACAAGACACATGGCAATTTGGAGCCTGGCAAGCAAGCCCTTCAAACAAAAGTTTTTGAGCTTTTCTATATTTCAAACAAATTGCTCGTGACATCCTTCATAAATCGGAGATAAATGTACAACAATTGCACTTCCTTTTAGTTCCTCCAGTGTACATGCCTGTGGCATGCATGAAGAGTGCCCCCTCGTTGGTGGACGTTGATTGTCAAGTGTGAGGTGCAAATATGTGAGGAGTTGGCCTAACGGCTAGGGCGCTCGACCTCGGACCTGGGGATCTGGGTTCAAGTCTCGGTAACGAAGCTAAAACCTCCTGTGATTTTGGCAAATCACTTAATCTCCCCGTGCCTAAAATGAAAGTGTGTCCTCATGTAACGTAACTGGAAAATATGTAAAGCGCTCTGATACCTTATTCGGTTTGGGTCTAGTTCGCGCTATATAAAACTCTGCAAAAAAAAAATATATATATGTGTGACTGCAGGGTGTAGTCGATGTGTGAGTGACCTTCAAAATAATGGCTGGCTTGTTCAAGGCTGCTGCTCACTGGCCATACTGAGCATGGGAACCTGCATGCTTTTCAGTCATTTTTGCCCTGCTGGAGATCACTTATACCGGTAGTAGTGTGGGCTTTAGCCCATCTGTCCTTTAATATGCTCTGCCAGAGTAATACAACCCCATACCCCACTTCATACCTTTAGGATCAGGCCTTATGTCCAAGGTTGAAACACTTTATTCCTGAACAAGCTAAAGCCAAACCTAGGAGAAGCTACAGTTGGCCACAAATCCTGCATGCCCTGCTCACTCAGTGGTCACGTTTCTGCATGGTTTGAAGAGCCCCCTATGGTTCACATGTTGCATAATTTCGGACTGGTCAAGACTGACCATAAGTACTGACATCCTTGGCCAGTAGAGTGTTCCTTAAGTTCTTTCAGTCCACTGAAGAGCTGCACTCTAGAGTAGCTTGGAAAGCCAGATCTAAAGAATATGTTGCTGCGGCCTACCTACTATTAGGGCATGGAGAAGATGCACCCCTCCCCCAAACTCCATTGCTATGTGGAGCACGCTTGTACCTTTCTACTTGCCTCCTGAGATCTTGAGGTTTCCATGCTCAACTCCTGGCCAAGAGTCATGTCAAGTTTTATTGCTATAGACCCCTACTGAGATCTACAGTATGATAATACAATATATACAAGTTAATTGAATACATAGTTCCACAATATAAAAATGCAATATATACACAGAAGAAATTATTAATCACAGTGACAAGATCTCTGAAATGACGGAGACATGATTTAAAAATGTTAAAAGCTTTATAGCATACCAATTCATCTGGGGGAGTTCTTATTAACTCCACCAGTCCCATAGTTCTAGAGATATTATATTTAGTGCAAGAGCAATATGACAATACAATTTATGCCCGTTAATCAGATCCATAGTCCCACAATGTGAAAATGCAGTATTTACAAATGAAATTATTATTCACAGTGGCAACATCTCTAAAACAAAGGAAGAAACAATTTAAACATTTTTAAAACGTTATAACATACACATTCATCTGGGGGAGCTCTTATTAACTCAATCAAATCCATAGTTCTAGAGATATTATATTTTGTGCAAATTGGTTTTAAATATTGAATGCGTGCATCAACCAAACAATTTTTGGGACAAATGTACAGGACTTGTATCAAATCTTGGATGCCTCCATTACAAAGATCACAGTAAACAGATTTATCAATGTGCCGCCCCTAGTTTTTTGTTAAATCGTTTAGTAGTAACGTCCTCAATCTTAACATCAAATTGCAACACCTAACCTTATGGTCTAGTGAGAATCGCAGATATTTTGGAGTCACCTTCACACTCGCAAAAAAAATCTTATAGTGAGATAACTGTTGACAATAGAGCTTCTCCATATCAAATCTCAATCTTGGGGTAGATTTTTTCAGAAAGAACTTCAGGTGTGTTCGAGACCTAGTTTGCAAAGGTTTCGTAGAACATTGGAAGTGTTTCAAAGCAATCTCTAGATTATCTTTAAAGATATTATTCCCTGAGTCAACCGTAAAAGTTTCATCACATAAAAGCGCTCTCAATGTACCTTCAGGTTCTTGTGGTAATTTATAGGCCCATCTGACAAGGTTTGCCAGGGCTCTTGTACATGCACTCACTACCCATAATTCTATTCGGAGTGCATGTACAGGTGTAACTTGACTTGTAGTTGTGATCATACGTAAGAGGTTTCCTTCTTTGAGATTTAAAAAGCTCCATTTTTTTATAGGAACCATAGATTAATGTAGGGGTAATCTTTTTTATGATGAATTTCTAGGAGGGCTGAAAACTGTCGCCTCCCAGAAGATAAATAAACTTTTTTATTGCCAAGAGAAATGGCGATCAGCTAGAGTATGTCGCCCTTAATCCAGAAACATTGACTGTATGGTTGGACACAATGCAGTTTTGGAGATATTCTCATTTGAACCCTGGTTCCCACCCCAAAAAGAACAAGTTCTCCCTTGTCTTAATAGTTGTTGCAGGTCCATTCAGTATTCAGACCTGTGGCACACCTGCCACTGAAACTCTGTGGCCACAACTGGTGGGTTCCAAGATACAGGCCCCTATATTTGTTGTGCCTTCTGTGTGGTTATCAAAGTGTATTGGTGTTGTGTCCATCTGTAATCCCAATAAATTAGTCTCTTGACTATGTTAAGTCGTCAGTAGACCATGCCCCTTGTTGTGTGCACAGGAATACCAGACCGTGTACCTGCACCCCTACCCGTTTTGCTTGCCAGGCTTTGGGAGGCACTTCATTGTTTGGGCAGGGGTCTGCATCAGTCTAGAAGGCAAGAAGGGGTTGTGTAGCATGTGCATTAAAATCAGTTAACATTCCTCCACCGGTAACCAGAACTGAAATCACTACATTTCAACCACAGTAGCCAGTGGCGGCTGGTGACATTTGAAAGTGGTGAGGCGTAACATTGTCGTACTGCACTGCGGCGAGCGAGCAAGCTCGTACAACCTAGGGTTCTCACCCCAAGAAAATTTTGAAAAAAGAGTGGACAAACGGTGCATTTTTAAGCAAATTTGAGGAAGACGGAAGGTTAATAAAGCAATTATTGCTGGGCCTAAACTGCCCTCACAGGCTTGGCTACAAGTTCCTCATCTCAGCACATCTTAGACACTGATAGGCTGGCCACCCAACCTTACTTGTAGATCTCATCTTGTTTGATGGTAAAGCCAAAGAGTATATCTCCTATCTCACCAATTGATCTTTCTTGGCCTTCTGCTGCTCCTCCACTTGCTACCGGCAGCCCTTCTACCTGTTAGTGATCCCCATGGTTCTGTCCTGGACCTGTTTTTTTTTACCTTTTACATGATGGTGATCCCAATGATGTTCTTCGTTCTTCCTCCTCTGCCTGGAACTTAAGGACCCTATTTAATTCTAGTTTGTGACCACAGTTCTTCAGAGCATTCACAGCTACCATGAGTTGATTACAGCTACTTAACAGAAGAAATAACCCCAAGAGCATTACCCGTCCACAGTGCTAATGTTCTGATTAACACACTGCTTGTAAACTAGATTACTGCAACAATCTAATACTGCAACCCCATATACTGTTTCTCAGCACAAGAACATTTTGAATGTTGCTACATATACACTGTTCAAATTGCACCGCTAATCACCAAGCACTGCACAATAAAACGAGGGAGGCTGACTAAGTGCACAGGACATACCCTTATTTCCTCACAATATTAAATTGTGTGAGTTTCTTCGCCTAAATTGGATGTGCTTCCATCCTACCTGTGCGCCTCGAGGCGCTGAATGAGCTGCCAGTAAGACAGACCACCCACACCTCAAGGACAACCCTCCCAGGCCCCTTGTGCAGCGCGTTCCTTTTGTAATGTGTGTCCCGGCTGGGTTAAGAAGTGACATGGCGAAGCTGAAGTCAGTACAGAAACACGTTTAATAGGCAAAGTGCCCAGGACACTGGCTCCCTGTGCCCACCCCTCAACAAAAGACATTACCGTCAAAGACAACCTGCGTCCAGCAAAAATCAGTTTAAACCAAAATGCACTATTCCACGAAGTGTAACCGCTATATCCATGCAGACTAACACGCCGTCTACATGCCATGTTGCTTTTAGAAAGAAGCAACATTTCGGGGAGATTTGAAAATGAAAAAATAGTTAGACAATTCCGCCATTGTTAGGCATGGAAATAAAACACACACCCTATAATACTGAAACAATGAATGTAAAATGCATTGGAATTTTTCTAGCCAAGTTTGCTCTGGTTTCTGAACCTGCGCATTTGTCTATGTGAAGTGACACAATTAATATAGCCATACATAAGAGGACATCAATGCGACACGTCAGAATGCATACAATATAGCTGATCTTATAGCGCAACAAAGCACATCATGAATGATTTCTCACCACGTTTTTAAAATCTGCAATATAAGTTATGCTGTCAACTATAAACTACACAGCTCGATGGAGCATTGGTATTACTGTCGGCTATTGTACAGTTTATGTTCAATTATTATCTCTCATGTCAGCAGCTCTTTGCATTTATACCTTCTACTGACGATCACATGTTATTGCAGGTAAAATAGAAGAAACACAGAGATGGCGAATATAATCAGAATCTGAACAGACAATGTAGCCGCTAAATCTCTGAGAAGGTTACGGGTTAATTCAGATAATACATCTGTCTCAGCCAACTCAGACGCCAGTCATAATGGCTTCAATCTGATGTGAAAAAGCGGCGTTACTTCGCCTGGCACGATTTAATGAGCAAAACAAGCTAAACTCTTGCATGATCGATCATTATACCAACCACTCTGAGGACGTAAAAAGTAGGAGCAAGTACAAAATGTTTAAGGCAACGAACGGGTTGAAAGCAGGAGATGTTGGGGAAAAACAGGTGGAAAATATGAAAGATGACGGACTTCCCCATTCCACAATGCATACTCCACCACAGTAAACATAATAACAGTACCCCACGTCCCTGCTGCAGAACTGGTCTGGACCATTAGGGATGCCTGGGGTAGACCTTGCAATTGTTTAAATTTCTTGCTAGTATATGTGACCGGAATGCTGTATCATCAACTCTGTTTTCACGAGCGTTGTGACTAAAGGACAACTAACCCTGCTGATAAAGTATTACTAAATCAGCCGAATTGTTTATTTACATTCCTGTGGCGTTAAAATGGAAACATTTATATGTGGAGGAACTGAATAAAGTGGAAGAGCACATTCTAACTTGTCAAGTAAATGCCAAAAAACGGCAAATATTTTACTTCCATTGTTTTCGAACGTGACTAAGGTAGGAATGTAACATGTCCAGAGACATGTCTCTCCTCCACACCCTTAGTGCGATCTAATATGATGTCTCTTTCTCAACCTTCTCGCGCTCCTGTGTTCAGCTCCCTTCATTTTCTGAAGCCTGCATTCGCTCTCTCCCTTTACCTCTCGCTTTGCTCGTACACACGCTCTCTCTCTTTGCTCTCACTCTCTCTGCTTCTCGTTCTTTCTCTCTCTCTTGCTCCTGCCACACGCCCTCACCTCGGCATCCCTTACTATCTGCCCTTCAGACTCAGAGCCGACATGCCGCTGTCACATTCGAGGGTTTGATGTAAGGCAGTGCCGGGCGTTCAGCTGCTCTGTGGTGCAGGAGGGAGGTCTTGCTACAAAACTTAAACTACAATGACCAGATTTCAAAGTGACGTCTAACGGGGTGACCTAGGCGGTTGGGGAAGGGGGTGGGGGGGGGGGGGTGGTGGTGGTATAGGGAAGGCGTTTCATTTACTGATTACATAAAAACAAATAAATAAACTTACAAGGCATCTCCCGCTCCGGTCCCGCGTATCATCACCCACAAGACGTCAGTGGAATTAACTTCTCCCCGCTCTTTTCTTTGAAGTGGACTGGCAAATCAGAAGACTGGGGGGGGGCTACTCGGCTGTATCCTGGCATGGGACAGGGCATAGGGCGACCCTACGTCACCGCCCGAGCAGGATCCTATCCTCAGACTCCACCACTACACTAGGCATGCGCAGCATACCTAATGTAATGTCAGTGGAGTGGGGAGCTGAAAAACGAAAGCGCCCTTCTCGCAAATGCGCAGTCGGAGTCCAATTCTGGACTCCTGCTGCTCTCACCTGCGTGCGCTGTGCGTCTGTTGACTCATGCGCACTTTCACTTGTGAAGCTGCTGCCAGCACAGGTCGGAAATGTAAACAGACGATAGTCTGCTTGCATTCTTGCCGGATTCAGTGAGCAGTTTATCTTTGTGATTGCTTAGTGGGGCGCTGCCCAGCTGCCCCTATGGACCAGCCGCCACTGACAGTAGCTCTCTTCTTCTCTGAAATGCAGCAGCATCCTAGTCTTTAAAGTGTATTTTTAGAAGGCTGTGATTATGCTGATCTTTCTGGATTACACAATGCTTTAATAAGGTTGGCCGCTTTTGTTTCCTATGTTAGTTCACAAACATATACCCATTGGTTAAAATTGGCAGTACACACCCATGTTTTTTTTTGTAGGGGTTACTTATAGGCGCTTTAATAATATTTCTGGTCATATGTCCAACCAAGAAGGTACTAGGGACTTCTGTTTTTTCTGCTGATCATCAATTCCTGTGTAGTTTAATGCACTCATATATGTTAAATTACATTCCCTCGATAAAGGATAGAACTGAGTGTTCTTAATTGATATTAAAGTTTTCCACTGTTCATAGTGTCTACCCTCACATCTAATCCTAGAGTACTAATTGGCATGCTCAGTCTTGCTACCCTGAGAGAGTCAATGGCAAAAAGGGAGTACTTTGTTTTTCAATCGGAGGCATTATAGTAGTGTGGCAGCAGGGCACCAGAGGTAAACGACTGAAGTTATCACAATTGGACCTCTGTAATCCTGTAGTGTAGTTCCTATATTCCCAATAGGCTCTGCGCATTGGAATAATATATCCTATAGATTTGACGTCGGACTTAAGTCAATAGGTCTCTATCGAATACACTAAACTTAATTGTGAGTGCCAGCCAGCTCAGAGGTCACTAGAAACTTTCTCGAATTCACAAGAAGGGATTCGTTTCCGACAACCGCATAAACATGACAACTTTTTTCCCCAAGAATAAGAACATATCTCTCAGAGTCGTGGAAGCAATAAATACCAAGTTCACTCAGTCAATCGTGCATGCTTCTTTTCTACAGAGTGGCAGAGAAATAGTGAGACGGGCGTTTTTCAATAAAAGGTTTATTGAACAATCTTCTTTCTCATGCAAGAGAGGTGAACTGCTACAATCGTTAGACAGAATGCAAAGTATAATGCGTACAGCGAGAATAGTATTATGAAATAATACTGTAAGAGCATTGTATGGTTTCTAAGCCATATAAAAATACATACATAAATAACATAGACTAAAATACTCAGCTGGTGCTTCTAAAATACGCCTACCCGAATGTTCCTAAGCTAAATCTAGTACAAGGGAGGACGTAAGTATGGTCTTTTGCATGGGTTTAGTTTTGCCAAGAATCTACCAAAGGTTTCTCTAGGTTCTTATCAGCTCCATACCTTAGAATGAAGGAGGTCTGGTTTCTCTGTCTCGGGACTCGATTTCCCAACACCCCACAAGGGGAGTCAGAAAAACTGGAGCTGGATTCTTGGCAGAGAAGGGCAGCTTCCTGATCAGTGAGTTGGCTTCCTTCGGCACTTGCTGTAGCGAGCTGGGCAAGTAGGTCGTCGAACTGCTCCGAACCACCATGCTTTGCTATAGCAAGTGAAGGTATATTTATACCTTGAAGGTGTTTAGTAATGCCATGTTTGACGTAAAGTCGGGCGAATGAACTTCCTGAATGAACCCCTGGGGAATAGTTGTTCCTTGTAAAACTAACTGAGTTCTTGGAGAAATCAATATTCAAGCAAGGGGAAGTCCCTAACGGCTTAAGCTGGTTTTCCAAGAAATCATTTTGACTTTGGTGAACGGATGGAAGTAGTCATGCATGTATTTGGGTAGCATGTGCTATGCCTAAATAGGGGCTTGATTTCTATACCTATATAAGGGCAACATGAATTGTACCTATATAAGGGCATGAATCGGTAAAATACATTCGGAATCTAAAATGCCATACAACAACCCCAGATTGGCCTGGGACCCCTAGAAGCAGGTCTCATAATTATGACCTACTGTTCTACCTTGGAACCTTGAAACTGCCACCCAGTGTGGACAGAACTTGATGAGGATCCCAAAAGTTGAGCAGGTGGGAGTAATGTGTCGCTTGAGCTGCTGGCAGGTGATCTTTAAGGTGGCCGGACCCTCTTTACCATTCTGGAGTGCAAAATGGTCTGGGAGTGAGCAGATGACTCCAGGGGGCTCTGCTAGGAGAGTATTTAGTGAAAAAGGAACACTAGTAGCATCACCACCAACCCTTTGGTTAGTTTTGCTACTAGGGCAATGTCTCCTGTCCTGGTTCATAAGCAGGCATCAGTCTTGTAGTCGGGCACCACATGTAGGTAGGTAACCTAGCCTGAAGTCAGTGTCCAGGAGAGGGGACATGAGGGAATGTTTCTTTGCCTTGACCTATGGTTTTCCACTGCCTCACTCAGGAGACAGTTTGCTGTTTCTCTTGTGCAGGCTATTTCCCATTATGGTAGGTGGCATTACGGTAGGTGGTGGGTATTCCCAAAGTTAGGGTTTTCATTGGATCTAGTTATGCAGGCAGGGGAAAGAAACACCCTTTAACCCCTTGGGTGCTCATGACGAGCTGAGCTCGTCATGACCACACCCGTTTTTATTGCTGTCCAGCACAGCAGGGGAATCGCTGTAGCAGCGATGCGGTTAAAGAATTCATGCACAATCCTAACCACGCTATCCTCTACAGCCACTAGAATTGCACATATGGTGTAGGCCCACCTGTGAACATGTATTGATCTGTGACGAAGTCTGTTATGTTAGTGTCAGGTCCTGCTGTTTCAGTGGTCATGTGAGCATTTGCAGGGATTCCCGTTTGACCTCATTGTCTCTATTTAAGGTGGGACAACTGTCACTAGATGTCTCATAATTGACTACTGTGCAAGGCATGGCAGTCCCAGGACGGGAAATAAGTTAATGGCAACATCTACCCACTTAAGGGGTTTGTTTCTGGAAGACAAAATACTTTGCTGAGCAGGCTCAACACACATGGTGCCAGCTCTGCAGAGTTCACAGCCTCACTGGAGTGTGCACGGAAGGCTGTAGATATTTGTGCCTGGCAGCCATAGCCCCCTCTAACCTACTGGGCTGCCTACCAATGTCTTAAACACCCTACTACATTTCTATACATTACTTTATGTGCTAAAATTTAAACTGTGTTTTTCTGGTTCGCATAGTTGTTTTTTGCAGCATATATATTTGACATCAAAGAGTACATGCTGCTTGTTTACTTTAAAAGTCATCTGATGTGTTATGCAATTATTATTCTAATGTAAAAGTAGTGCTTAGTTGGAGTGGGGTTTATACCGGTGTTTAGGTTTCACAATATAAAGCAATATGTAGCTTACCATATGTTGGACCACCTTGTTATTGATGATATGGGTGAACAGAATGCAGTACTGAAAGCCTTTGCTTCCTGGTGAGCTCTCTGAAGTTGTAGAGGTTTACATCAATGTCACAGGTTGTTCAGACAAAATAAACTCAGTTGTAAACTTTCAGTACAGTTCATGGAATCATTTTACGTTTATCTGTGTTTTTAAATACAATTAGCACATTTTTCATGTTTGGTTTCCTTAAACAGGCTTTACAGTGGAACTCTTGTTCACCGACTTTGCTATGAGTTTAAATCTACACCAGCAACAAAAGACCTCCTCAGCAGATGCCCAGCAATGGAAGAGTTATATCAGAACCTGCTGCTTGCTGTGACATCAGTCGTCCCCCCTGACTTCTTTCAGAATAAGAGCAACTCCAAACCAAAGAAAAGCAGAAAAAAGAAATGAGCTACAATCCAGGCATATTTTAACTCTGATTGTACTAGATGGTTACTGATGAGCAATTAAGAACAGTATACTGTATCTATATATGGCATATTTATCATATCTACATGCTTACCTTTTTTCACTGCCAAAAATAACTTTTCTACAGAAGTCTTAATATTGGAAAACCTGATCATTTTATCACAACCAGGGCCTTCACGACATATCCGTATTCTCATGTATTTAAAAATAATTTTTTTAATGAAACAGATTCTGTATTTGAATAATAATCATTTTAGTGCCAATCTTTGTACTTGTGAATGCTTAATACAATAAATCTGTATTATTATGGTAAGGATAAAATCTGTCATTTATCTGTTGAGCTTCTAGTGCACATTTGCCAAAATGCTGTGGCCAAAAAGTAGGCTTTTTTGGACTTCAATATATTTTATTAGCATAATTAAGACGTTACCAGAAATGACATATGGGGTTACGCAATCCTTTGACAAGGATCACAGCTTTTGTTGCCTGTGTTGTGGGCTCTGTTGGAAGTTTACAAACATCTCCCATTGGTTAGCCTTTGCCATACTCCCCCATGTAAATGTTTTTAGTGATTACATAAAAGCACCATACTAGAGTTTTGGGCAGTATCACCAGCCAAGACGGTGCTAAGGACTTGTGATTTTCTTTGCTGATCAATTTCTGTGTAGTTCATTATATGTTTATGCATATATATATAATATTTACTTTCATTTGATAAAGTATAAAACTGATTGGACAATAAGTTGTTAAATGGTATTGAAGTATTCAACTGTGTTCTGAGTATCTACTCTCGATCACCTCAAGCAGTAAGCCTTGGACTGTTCAGCCTTGCTACCTTGAGAAAGTCAAGAGCTAAAATAGAGTACTTGGTCTATCAATCTGGGGTCTAATAGTACTGTATCAGCAGGGCACCAGTGGCAAACAACTCCAGTTAACCCGGTTAGAGCCCAGTAACCCCGGACTGCCCTAGGACCCCAGGAAGCAGGCCCCGTAATATAGCCTTGTAGCCTGCTGCTGAGGGCTATACTGGTTGTTAACACCTTCAGCGCGGCGCGAATTCTCGGGCTGTGCTGAAGGTTCTAATGAGCCAACCGGCTCATGGCGGAACGGTTCCGTCATGAACACAGGCCAACCGACGCTGAAGACGGAACCGTTCCGTCATGAGCATCGAAGGGGTTAAATGCTCTGAACACATTTCTGAGTTGCCTGCAAGGATCTGTAACGAGGGAGAAGGCCCAAGTAGTTGCTGGAAGGTCTGAGAGCCTCTGCTGTTACCACTGCATTGCCAATCAGCATGCCTGTAGTTGATATCTATTCACAAAAGGGGGTGGTGATGGACAGAGCATCTGAATTAAGCAGAACACTCATACCCAGTCAAAAGATCAGGGCTTGATCCATCACCGTTTTTTAGCTCACTGCACCATCCCAGTTCAGAACCTGGCTACATGCAAATTAGTCTGTCCCTGGCCCAGTGCATCATGGGAACAGGGCAGACCAAACTACCAAGCCAATTCTTTACTGGAAAGGAAACAAGCTTCCGGGGACCGGTTTCTGGCATTGCAGCCGTCTTCGGCCCGGCTTGCTTGAATCCTGATGGTGCAGTGAGCAAGGGACTCATGTCTGAGCATACCCTGCCACTCCTATAGTGGCCAAAACGATTCACAAAAGGGGGTGGTGATGGACAGAGCATCTGAATTAAGCAGAACACTCATACCCAGTCAAAAGATCAGGGCTTGATTCATCACTGTTTTTTAGCTCACTGCACCATCCCAGTTCAGAACCTGGCTAAGGATTCAAGCAAGCCGGGCCGACGACGGCTGAAATGCCAGAAACCGGTCCCCGGAAGCTTGTTTCCTTTCCAGTAAAAAATTGGCTTGGTAGTTTGGTCTGCCCTGTCCCCATGATGCACTGGGCCAGGGACAGACTAATTTGCATATAGCCGGGTTCTGAACTGGGATGGTGCAGTGAGCTAAAAAACGGTGATGGATCAAGCCCTGATCTGTTGACTGGGTAGGAGTGTTCTGCTTAATTCAGATACTCTGTCCATCACCACCCCCTTTTCTGAATTGTAGTTGATATCTGCCAGGCTGAGACGTGGGCGCCAGTGCATACATTCCCGAAGCACTATGGCCTTGACAGCCCGGACCAGCGGGAAGGATATTTCACCTGCTCAGTCCTTCAAGACTTTGCTGTCTGAATCCACTCCACAAATCCTCCACCTGTGGAGGTACTGTTTTGGTATCTATTCAGAGGTGAGGACTCAATAGTTAGAAGTATCTGTCAGAATAAGCGTTAACAAAGGTAAGTAACCTGTGGTGCCCAATCCTGCTGACATGCATACTCATCTCTACTAATTAACTAATGTTCTGCCTTCTTCTCTATCCCCATTCATGAAGAGAATCAATTTCTGTTTGCGTTCCAATTTAGCAGAGGCCACCTGATGTGGTGGTAACTTCCCCAGGGCTTTACAGAATCCTGCTCCATCCTTTGCTAAGCTCTCAAAAAGGACCTTGATACCTTATTTTTCCCCAAAGGGTTTATACTTGATCAGCATGTAGATGACTTGATACTCGCTTTTGCCACCCAAGACCAGTGCAAGGTTGATTCAATATATTTGCTTCCTTAATTGGATAAGAAGGAGCACACGGCTGTGACCGAGAAATCAGTTTTGTTTCTCCTGTGTCCAATATTTGGACAACAGCTTCTCTTTAAGTGCCATCTGTCAGCCAATCAGATCGAAGCCACTTGTACATTGCCATGCCCAATTTCAGTCTTCAAGGTACATGTTATTGTAGAAAATTGATTTTGGGTTGTATCTCTTTGGTCAGACACCTTCAGGATTATGTTAAGAAAGACACTCCAGACCCCTTGCAATGGACTGCGGAGGGAGAGTGTTATTTGGTAAATTGAAACAGATGTTAGCCTCTGCCCCCACTTTGGGGCTGCTAGGCTACTCCAAACCTTATACTTTGTATTGGTATGAACAAAATGGGTGTGCTCTTGTATTATTGATGCAAGATCACATTGATAAAAGAAAACCAGCTGTCTACTATTCCTCCTAAACTGAGCCCATGACTTGTTTGTGGTCTGTGGTAGTGGTAGCTCACTTTACAGAAGCTTCTGAAAATACTGTTCTGGGCTCTACCTTTATTGTTGCAGTCCCCTACTCTGTAGTTGCCTTACTATTCACCACTACAATCACCATCTATCCGCAGCATGAGTGTCTATTTATGAGAAACTGCTGCTTTCTGCCTCCAACATACTTTTAGCCCATTTCCCTCATGGTGAACCTCACGATTGTTTACTTGTTACTGAACACCCGACTAATCTCCGAATGGAGCTGTCTAACGCTTCTCTACCTAATACTGAACTTGTTTATTATATAAATGGCTCTTCTTTTAGAAGTGTTGGGAACCTTGTTGCTGGGCATGCAGTATGTACTTTCTACAAGGTTGGGGAGTTAGCATTTGCCTCAGGTTTGCTCTCAAATAGCTGACCCTAATGCGCCCACATGTATTTTAGCCTCTCTAAACATTACTGTATTAACTGATTCCAAATACACCTTTTGTGTGGCTTATGACTTGGGGTTAGGTTAGTGAGGCTGCAATAGTGTTCCTTGCTACTTCTGGGTCCCCTATGAAGAATAGTGTGTATGTGAAAACCTTGACCGTTAGATGATCTCATGTTGCCATTTAAAATTGTAATTTGTAAACTTACTGTTCACCAGTCCACTCAATATGAAGGGTCTAGTGTTAACGCATTTCCTGATGAGATGGCTAAAAGAGCTTCCAATTCTGAAATCCCTATGTACAGTGTGTGAACTGATGTATTACCATTGCACATGTGCTAATTTGGAAACGTTTGGTGAAAATAAAACTTTTCTCCAACCATACACCTGTCTCGAGGAGGCATACATTGTGGGCGCAAATCCATGACTATCTTTTTAGTAGATAAGGCTTTGGGTGGTTGCATTACAATGCCCTTTTACCACCCTGACATAATGAAGCGTAAAGCAGTGCATACTTTAGGGCTACTTTGCAGATTAAAATACATTTGTGCTGGAAAGTAAATCCCTATTCAATACTTTGTTCCAGTTTGCATCACATGTGAGACGCAAACCCAGCACGAACTGTTAGTAAATCACTGCTAACCAGCCAGTGAAACTAAATTACTGTTCCTTGACAGTACCAGCATTCAACCTGCAACAGTTATCCCTCCACATCCATACCTGTGTTTCAGTGTTGGTAATCAAAAGAGCAACACACTGTTCTACTTGTTATGTATACTGATTTTATTTCGGACAATAATTATAATAACAGGGTGAGTAAAATACTAATAAATTGTGCTGTTTTGCTGTACACTTCTGTTTTTCTTCGCTCTGGAGCAGCCTCAACTCCAGTTGTGGTCAGTCAGTCTGCTAAGGGTCCCTTCCATGCTGAAGCTCTGGGATTCTCCTTGCGCTGTAGCAGTAAAGATGGACTCCACCGCACCTAGAGGAATAAACACAAAGCTGCCTACGAAGGTCTGACCATGAAGATTTATTTTTTATAGGCAGTTCTTAAACGTACATTCGATAAATTGGAAGATGCTGTATATTCACAAAAAGGAAATCTGTTCACATTGGATTCAGAACCTTAGCTCACCTTTTTTCTTCTTTCCTTCCCAGGTGATTTGTGCAAAACATATTTTGCTAAACCGCGGACTGCAAAACACAGACCACTAAAATGTCTATGTTCTATAGATATCTCACTACATACATTTTGACCTGCAATTAATCCTGCTGTCAAACACTTGCTCCCAACTATCCTAGAATTAGAATCAGAATAGTAAACTAATCCACTCCTAAAATAATGGTTGAGATTTTGGGATCAACATTTTGAATTCTACGCTTTTGAAAAAGATGTTTTTACGCTGTCTGTTTTTACATGGAAGTGTTTCTTATTCAAACTTCTAGGTTTGCTGTCTGACAAGGCCAGTAGTGACGTCATTATAGCCACCCCCACTTCATTCCTCCTCAATCTTCATCTATAGGTTCTGTGCAATGATGAGTATTTTCACTGCTGCCTTTATCATACCATCAGCAAATATTATTACTAAAACTGAAGATTTTCTTGCCTTCCCCGCAGATCTATACGCAAGAATTTGGGGCCTCGAGCAGACTTATTTGCCCCCTCCTTCCCTTCAGAACATTTAGAATACGTGATAGGAATTAGACAGACATTGAAGAAAAGTGGAATGTTACCCCACATGCTAGAAGAAGGATAGAAGATCCTTAGATAAAAGTTTTGTTTACATAATCATCAAACTGGAGGTTACTCTTTAGCTCTTTCAAGTAACATGTTATGTGAAACAATGGTTTCAAATACATTTGTACATCAGTAAGCTTATTTATTTGTGAAGCATGCGCTGTCTGTGACGCAGCAGTACACAAAGTATCTTGGTTACAGGGAGGTGTTGAATCTATGCAGTTACACTGGTCCAGTTTGTAGGTTTAATAATATTGAACACAAAGAGTACATATAATCTTTTACCCTCATACCTGTACAATTCATTACAATATACACAATTAATACAATTTAAAATAATGAGATGACTGTTACTATTTTAAAATGTAGTAAGATATTTATGATGTAACCGTGGAAAATTATGACTTTTTGCAATGTCATTGGTGTTTTTTTTCGTCCATAATTGTGGATGTTTTTAAATTGTTGTTGATGTGCTAACAAATTCCAGTAGAAATTTAAGTAGGTGAAAACACATTTTGTTGATTTTGTTTCTCCTTTTTGTCCAACATTAGGTCAAGGGTGTATAATGTATAGAATTATTCATTTAGATCCTGTCTCCTTGGAAGTAGAGGGGTAGCTCTATGTTTTAAAAAAAAAAACTTGATATATGATGTTCTACTGGTCATCCCCTTAATTCTGGACTTCCAGCAGACGTAGGTTTGTGCTCAGGCTTCCGGTCCCTAATGCTATTGTTGACCCAATTCCAATCAATGGGTTTTGCTGACCAGTTGAAGAGGTGATGGAAGTTTGTACAGTACTTCTTCAATTCCTTGCCTGAGCATTTCAACTTTGGAATCGCGTGGACACCTAGTGTGTGTCGAGATTGAGTCTTACTGCTGAAGGTTAATCAGTCAAGCTGTTGTTTTGTACCAGGAACCGTGGAAGGGTGCTCTCACCTCAGCAGATAATGATACAATCGAGCATCCTTGATTGTTTATTCTCTGTATGTATTTGTTATCGCGGTTCAGATTACACCTAAAGCAACTCTCAAATGAAGCCATGCCAGTACTTTGTTTCTGAGAGCATCTTTGCAAGCGTAGTGTATAGCAATGTAAATATTTGTTGATATGAAAATTCTTATTTATTGATTTTTAAATTTTAAAAGGTGATTTAATATTGTGGGCACAGGCTTTCCTTTTTGCATAAGTTACTCTTCTGTTGCTGGTTCACCATCGCACCTGGTATGATGGATGTTAGCAGGGACATTGTTATTGTGCCGGTGATCCTTCTCTGTCTTTTGTCAGGTTTAGACTTGTTACCCAGTTGAGAGGATCCGTATGTTGATGCTGAAGCAATGTACTCTCAAGTGGATCTAAAGACTTAACTGGACCCTCTTCCTTAGCAGATTGCAAGGAGCACTCATAGTTGTTTGCATCTGTTTTCTGTCGCTCGACCCCATGGGATGCGATGAGCTGAAATTGTGGATATTATTTCACCTGCCCATCTTAAATTGTAACTTTTCTTTTTATAGTGGGCCAAGACTTAGCCCTTGTTGTGAACTTTCGAATTTCAATTTTCATAAGAAACATCATCAGCTTTTTTCTCCTTTTAGGTCTCTTTGCTGCTTGACTCAAATATCTTCCTGTGCTCTTGCATATCTTTAGAGGCCTATGCCATGACTGGTGACTCAATACAGTGTTTACCTACATTATTAGAACCAACCTAGAGCGGCATAGAGCCGTGAGATGGTTTAATGTCATAAATTAGTCTTGGGAAAATCTTTTGTGCAAGAATCATTAATCCTGGGTATCACTGAATCCCTCTCGCTATCAAATAGTCTGTCTTGGTGCAGCCTTTTCTTCTTCCTCGTGATTTTCTCTAGAAAATATTGTAAAGGGCTCACCACATGGTCTGTTGAAATAGTATGGCATATTCTTCTGTAAGGTTTGTATTGAGCTCTTCTCGCCCCTTGCCAATGGCCCAAGGCCTCTTGGCCCAAGAGGCAGTGGTGCCCCCTCATGAAGTTTAGTAACCACTTCTAAAGTGTTAAGATTCATAGTTTTGGCATTTTGAGAACTGTGGAGGAAAGGATTTGGTGAGTTGCCTCGATATGCTAGATTGGTAACCATTAAATTAATCTTTCTATGTGCTTTCGCGACTGGACCCAAAGGCACGACCACAGATACCCCATCAGATGGAGTCTCATCTGATTTTAAAATATTGCTTCTCCAGAATTTTACAGATGGGAGAATCAAGGAAAAAGAAACAGGAAAGGAGAAAAAGGGCCTCCGAATACGTGAAAGACTCAGGGATCTTAGAGCATTATGAACATTGCCAGCAATCACACGTCGAGAGTGAAGTCCCACAAATTAGAAGTTTAAAAACTACATGACAAGCCTTTTTGTGCAGAGCAGATACACACCTATATATGCAAGCCCCTTGTATGTTTTAATGTGAATGGGGGGCTGAGAGGGTACGTCTCAGTCATCTAAACCCCCCATCCCACCCTGAAGACAATACTTTTACTGTGCACTTTTTGTGTGTGCTTTCAATGCAGGCAAAGGACTGGACAAGTGATCTTTGCTATCTGGCTCTGCTCAAGCGTTCAAGTGCACTGTGGAGTGGCTCTTCCATCTTTAGATCCTAAGCCCTCAGGATCCACTGAAGGCTAACCCACTAACATGCCGCAACACATACGTGCTTGTTTGCTATTATGGATTCAAGCTAGCCTGGCTGATGAGGGGTGATGCCCCAAAACCGGTCCCAGGGTGCTTGTTTCCAGTCCAGGGAGGACCTGGCTTTTGCATTACGGGCTGGACTGTTCCCATGAGGCACAGGGTCAAGACTGATATGCACATGGCTGGGTCTAAACTGGGGTGGCATGGTGAGCAAAAAAAAGATGGAATGAACCCAGATCCCTTGACTGGGGGTGAATGTTTGATTTGCTCTGCCATCCGTCCATCATCTGTGTGTTATTTTTTTATTATTTATTTATATAGCTTATAAAGCGCACTGTCACCTAGCAGGCATTCTGGCGCTGGCAGAAACAGACTGAGATGAAACAGTGACTAACCGTCAACTAAATCATGGGAAACAACCAGGTTTTTAATCTTCTAAAAGGGAGGAGGTCAGTAACTTGCCTGAGCTCCAACGGGAGTTCGTTCCATAATTTGGCGGCAGCTACACCAAAGGATCTATCCCCTGCCTTAACTTTCTTGAACCTAGGTATCCTCACCAGTCTCGCCGATGAGGAGCGAAGATTTCGCACAGGAACGTACTACGCAAACTTCCTTTGCATGGGAGCAGGTCCCAGCCCATGAAGGGCCTTAAACACCAGACAGAGAGACTTGAACAGGACTCTCTGTCTCAGAGGGAGCCAGTGCAGCTGAGCCAAAGCCATAGAGGAGGACGACCTTCTAGGCCACCCATGGGCTAACTTGGCTGCCGCCGACTTGATTCTCTGTAGTCTGTCAAGAAGATATTTAGGGGACTCAAGCAGAAGGGCATTACAATAACCTAATCTACTAAGCAAGGTGCTGCACACCACTACTGACCGGGCTGGAAGAGGCAACAAAGTAAAACAAAGGGTGGTGGTATATGAGGGGAGAAAATGTACCCTAAAACTATTGGAGTAAACTAAACTACTACCCTCAATTATTGGTCAACATGTTTCATGCCTGGTGGCAATTCTTCAGGACCTAGTTGGATTGTACCACACAGTGAAAAAATATATATTTAAGTGAAGGGTCAAAACTTGCAGAGAGGTATACGACCTTGTTTAGTCAATAGTACCAGGTGCAGGCCAATCGGTCCTGCTGCAGTATAGTAACCCTAACAGGTTCCCTGATGGACCTCGCAGTCTGCTCCCGTGGGACCGGCTGGGGAGGTATGGTACCTTCGGCGGCAGCAGTCCAAGCCGATACACCTACCCCACGAGCAGCGTCTGGTTGAAGACGCAGAGCAGCCAGGCATGAAACATGTTGACCAATAATTGAGGGTAGTAGTTTAGTTTACTCCAATAGTTTTAGGGTAAATTTTCTCCCCTCATATACCACCACCCTTTGTTTTTAACCAAGGGAGTCTACCACAGGAATAAAATGTGTTTGCGGACTGACTCACCTTTTTTAATCTAGCACTCACGTCACGACCACACTCCATAGGCCCTCTCACACACATTCACCATATGGCGGGAACAAAAGATCTCCGTTAAAGAGCCCCGGTTTCGGGAGCCCGTCAGACATTGCAGCGCCAGTCTGACGAGGAGCAGAGCCCATATGATGAAGCATGACACCTAGCTTGCTGGGTGTGTGAGGGTTCTAGTTCCAACTAGGGGATTCCCCCCACTCACTAGCACACACACCCCTCTCCGTCACTCTTCCCGGGGAACTTTGTACACCCATTTTTGTGCCACTAGTCTTTGGACGAGTACACTGGACCCCATAAAATATTGTCCAACCCCAGTCCCCCCCTTTTTGTATTGATGTGTGTCACATTGCACAGGTGTGCATGCACAGATGTGCATGCACACCTGAATTCGGTATTTTACCACCCAATAGGATTGGGTGGTAAAATACCGACTCTTAAGGGCCTGTGGCACTCTTAGGAGTGTCACCTACATATGGATTTACAGAATCGGTATATTTACCGATTCGGTAAAATATCGAAGTGGTAAATTTACCGAATCGGTAAATATACCGATTCTGTAAATTCAGACCCACCTACATCTCAAAAGTCAAATACCGGTCGGTAACAGCCGAATTCGGCCGTTACCGACCGGTATTTGGCTACCTACATCTGGCCCTAAGTGAGTAGATACCATAGCAGTACGTCCCAAGGAGGTGGTGGGTCTGTGAACTAGCTCATATGAAGAAAACCGAGTGGGCAAAATGCCCTCCTGACAGATTTTCGAGGTAGTAGTGCTTTGCGAACATGTGTATTGATACCCACGTAGCTGCCTGGCAAATATCTAGTGCAGACATTCCACATGCTAATGCAATGGTAGCAGGTTTGGACCTGGTGAAGTGAACCCGCAAGCCTGGATGCTGCTTCTCCACCAGTGCATAGCATATCTTTCTGCAGAGAACAATCATTGAGAGATGGTTAGTTTTTGAACTGCCTTGCCTTTCTTTGCCCCGAAGAACCCTGCGATCAGTATTAAAGTTTAGTGCCCTCTTTATGTCCAAACAGTGGAGTCTCTCTTCCTTCTTAGAGGGATGAGATGGAGCAAAGAATGCTGGAAGGATGACTTGAAATAGACGAACCACTTTTAGTAGAAAGGAAACTTAGGTCCTCCACACCAACTTATCTGGTAAGAAGGTGGTATAAGGTGGGTTGACAGAAAGAGCCTGCAGTTTGCTTACACATCCAGCCGATGTTATGGGAAAAGAATATCTTCAACATCAGAAGTCTCAGAGGACAACTGTGCTGCAAGACTAAAGGGGTACACATGAAAAAGTGCGGACTAGGTCCAAGTCACAGTGATGCATCACAAAGGGTTTTGTGGAAACAAATGTTGCAATCCTTTCAAAAATCGTATCCATACAGGTGGTTTAACTAACAAGGGCTGATCCATCAACCGCAAAAAAGCTGAAAGAGACGATCATTAGCCCTTAAAAGTAACCAAAGTAAGTCTGCTGGGCCATCAATAGAACTAACAAGAACTTGCACTCTTTGTTGACATTAAAAATAATACTATCTCTGGATCAGTGTCTGAAGGTGCGAAAAGAAAGAAACTGATGACAGCACTCATGGGTGGCACTTCTAGGCAGGTCCACTTGTCACTTCCAGAGTGCAACAACGTTGGCGCGGAGACACTCAATGTCATTTACCAGAGCACAGGAGTACTGCTTTAAAGTTTCCAGATTCAATCTGCCGCCTGGGGAATATTCACTAGGTGATTTGAGGAATCTGCATTTGGAACTATAGATCAGACTTAGTGTCAGGTAGGCAGAGCATTCCCTAGTACACTGGAATTCTGTTAAGAAGTCGTTAAAAAACGGACTTAATTAAGCATAATTGAGAGATAAGCTTTGGATTTACATCAGAAGGCATAGAAGAAAGGAACTGTTGTTAGCACCCAGGAGTAGCATTTATGCGTGGCTGCACTCTGTCACATCTGGGGCAGTATGGAGCCAACGCGGAGTCGCACGGCACTACCTAGTGGTGCGAGGGGCACTGTTGAAGTAAAGTTTGCACATCCAGTCTGGTGCCCTGGAAGTATTCTAAAGTGAGAAATGGATGGTATCCATCAGAAGTTATGTCCTTCCAGGGGCACATAAAAGAGGATACCCATCCTGCGATCAGAATAAAGCACACCTTCACAGATTAACTACTGCAATTTCCCTGGTGTAGCGGTGAAGGACGAGAAGGTGGAGGATGGCTGACTGGGCAGCCCCGTCCCCTTTGCTGTTGCTGGCCGAGTGGATTGGCTTTACCTATTTAAAACCCCTGCTGAGGAGTTGGGTCTACGAAAGTTAAAAAAATATTTAATTGAGGACTACAGCCGTTATGTACTTGCAGTGGCTCTACCTTCCTAGAACTGTTCCGGTACTGCATCTGCTTTATGACCAAAGAGGTGCTCGCTGTCAAAGGGCATATCCATTAGCGCGTTCGGAACATCTGCAGAGAGTGCTGTTGAGTGCATCCAGACATGTCTTAACACCATTAAGCAGTCATCTGTATCCTTTCCTGCAATGGCTGGAAGTATGCTGCCAATTATGGACCACTTCTGCAAAGTGGCCCCTGAGATGCTCATGTAAGTTGGTAACCACCATTGCTTCCAAATCCCAATGGGCGTAGGGGTAACAATAAGCAGCTGTATTCAAGGAATAAAATAGCAGGCAGCCTGTGGAATAAGATGTCTTCCCTAATTTCTTGCTTTTTCGACTCCTCGTTTGGAGGGTGGGTATGAAATGCTGTGCCGTTCAACTTTATTGTGAAGGACGCCTGAAATACTAAGTTTTCTGTAAAAGGATGAAGAGAGAAGAAAGCTGGGTCTCCAGGAGCTGGTCTGCAAGAGCATTCTATGGTTTGGTTCACCACTGGGAATGAGGCACTTAGACCACTCCGTTTGACTGCTTACACCAGAACATCAGTAAAGGGAAGGAGAGGTTCCACAGTAGAGTAGGACATCAGTCAGGATGTTAGCTTTGTATTCCAGTGAGGAGGGAAGTAGCTCAAGCACTTCAGGAGCCTTTGTAACTATGGCGTATGGAAAATAAATTTTTTGCCCATGCTGTGAAGGGGCTGGATCATTGTTAATGTCTAAGAAAATATGCAGACGACTGCCAATCTGAAAATATCTGATGCTTCAGAGAATGGTAAGGGCTTAGTGTCCTCTAGGCTATCAAGAGATTTTTGTTCCAAGTCTCAACCAAAAAAAAAAATGTCGATATCAGGCGGCAGTAGAGATTCTTGAGGGTGAAGTGAGGCAGTGGAGACCCTAACTTCACCAGAATCGGAAGCGTCGCCTGAGGTGACAACTCCATCAAGGGGCGGGTACAGGGTCGAAGCCAGATAGCACAGGGAGGAGCATGTACAGCGCCTGGGAAACACTGGGTGACTGAGGAGAGATGCCGAGCAGAGCTCCCAAACAGCCACATGGTGCAGCCGGGAGCACCAGAGAGGACTGCTGCATTGCCTGAAGGAAGAAGGCTAAATAAGGGAACTCTGTATAGTCCTTTTTTGTCAAAAATACAGGAAAAATCCAAGGTAATAAGAATGAGATTTAATGAAGTTAAGCACAGTACTTCAGGCTAAAGATCTCAAGTCAGAATCAACATTCAATACTAGGAAACAGTTCTAAACAGAATCCTCAACTGAGCAGCATGTGCCATAATTGAAAGTATACAGGTTATTAAAGGGGACATGTACAAAAGGAAGAAAGGAATGACTTAAAAGGGAAATGGCATTTATAAAGAAGAAACACAACAATGCAGCACACTCTGGATACGCCAATATAGACACATGCACTGGGAGAGACTATGTCTGCACCAGTATTGGTGGTGAAGGCATCAAGTCAAACCCTGAAGAGTAGGGACCTGGGGCAAAGCACATGGTGGGGACTTACCCCTAGAGTTTGGAGAGGAGGATTTCTTCTTGTAGCGACTCCTTTTCTGGAGCAGAGCAGGAGACTAGAGGTGAGTAATGCCCTTTGGAAATCTGTTTACAAAAGGGGACTTGAAAAGAGACGGTTGATCAGGAAGGTCGAAAAAAGGCAGAAATGACCGAAAGATAACCTTTGAGAGTGCCCAAAGCAGAGCCCTGCTGGGCTAAAGAGAGGCTGAATAAGAGTACCTCTGAAAGAGGGGCAGAACTGGGGTCCACAGCCTTTGCAGTGCACCATGCCACAAATTTAGTCCATCTACAGGGAGTATACCATTTTAGTGGAGGGACGCCTGGCTGCCAAGCTGACAGTACGAACTTCGGGAGGAAGGACGAAAGCCGTCGTCGCTCAATCTCCAAGCAAGAAAGTGGAGGCTAGGCAGGTTCAGGTAGAGGACCGTCCCCTGCTGCTGCGACAGAAGATCCTCCCAAAGAGGATCGATGGCCATGCTTAAGAGCTCAAGGTACCAGACTCTTCTCGCCCAGTCCGGAGCTACAAGAATGCCTTGGGTCCGGTCGCACTTCAGCACTCTGGGCAGAAGTGGTACAGACAAAAAAGCGTACAGGAGTCCGCAATTCCACTCGCGACGAAAAAGAGTTGAAGAGCGAGTGCCGCCTTGGAAATTCCAACGAGCAGAATTGCTGACATTGCGTGTTCTCTTCGGTGGCGAACAGATCTAACCAAGGTTCTCCCAACAACTGAAAGAGACCTTGCACCACTTCCGAGTGAAGATGCCATTTGTGATCCATCATGCACGAACGGCAGAGCTCGTCCGCCTTGGCGTTCAAAGAACCTGCCAGGTGTTGAACCACCAATGCCTTGATGTTCCAGCCATGTCCAAAGGCGAAGAGCCACTTGACATAAAGTCCACGACCCCACCCCGCCCTGTTTGTTGCAGTACCACATGGCAGTGGTGATGTCTGTGAACACTTGCACTACTCTTCCGTTGACAGAAGGAAGGAATGCCTTCAGTGCAAGACAGATCGCCCGGAGCTCCAAAAGGTTGATGTAGAGACCGGACTCCGCTGGAGACCAGAGAGCCCTGAACTCCGCCTCTCCCAGATGGCCGCACCATCCCAGGAGTGACGCATCTGTCACAACTGTGAACTCTGTTTGGGGAAGGGAGCGGGATATGCAGCAGAACCAATCCTGGTTTGTTAGCCCCCCCCTGCAATTGACGTGCAGTCCCCTCCGATATCTGGACCACATTGGAAAGATTCCCCTGATGCTGCACCCACTGGAACTTCATGTCCCACTGCAGAGCCCGCATATGCCACCTGGCATGATCCACCAGCAGGATGCAGGAGGCCATGAGACCTAGCAGCCTCAAGGTCATTTTCACAGAACTCCGGGATAAAGGCTGAAACATCGGTATCATAGCCCCTGTATCCCATACTCTCTGCTCGGGAGGATAAGCCCGAAACTGCGCTGTATCCAGAACTGCTCCGATGAAAAGGAGCTTCTGAGAGGGAGTCAGGTGTGACTTCGACACGTTGATAGTGAAACCCAATGAATGAAGGAGGTCCACCGTAGTCTGGAGGTGGGAGACAACAGCCTGGGGCAAGTAGGCCTTCAACAGCCAGTCGTCAAGATAGGGGAAGACTGGAACCAGGGCCGTTTCTAGGTGTTTTGCCGCCCTAGGCGAGAATTGAAAAATGCTGCCCCCTCCCTTTTACTACCATCACTCGCGCCCCCGTCATCCAGGCTAGAAGAATTAATGCATCAGATATAAAAGAACTTTTAGTCAAACATATGTTGCACCAAGCTATCCAGGGGACTGACAACACGGTCACCAAAACATTAAGCCACTCTACGGTTGTCTGTGGTGTGGATTGTGGTCACATCTCCAGACCAGCCACCAGCCCTGCCTCTGTATACTTATTTGTTCTATGGCCTGTGGTCACAACACCAGGACAGCCACTGTATGCTCATTTGTGCTGTGATCACAACAGTAGACTGGGTAAAAGCAAGAAAACCCCTCATACCAAGAGGACACGGTTGTATATACAAACAGCTACAAATTCCCCAGGCCTCAAATTAAAACTGCAAACATTCAAAATACTTACACCCATTCAAAACAACCACTGCTAAATACCACAGCAATTAAAAAAAATACCACAGAAAGTAGAAAAATACATGATTTTCAATATCGTTAATTAAAAATTATAATTTAGAATCAAACATATATATAAATGCCTGGGGCAGTGCAGACTTATACTTTTCCTGCCAGGGGGGGACGTGTACCATTTCTTCTCCATTTTGTAATTTGGTGAAGCAAATGATAGCCTAAGACCACAGCATACCAGAGGGTGCCTCTTGAAGAAGGATGAATATTATTGGCACATCATCCATTGAGGGTCCTGCTTCCTGTTTCAGCTAAGAAGAATTAGAATGAGTTCTGATGGAAATAGGTTAAATCAACATTAAAAGCTATATGCAGAGGCAGCAAGCCACAGAGATCATGCGAATTAAGACTTTTTATCCGGTGGAATCATTCTTTGAAAATGTTTTCTGATCTACCAAAATAGTATTTGTGAAATATCAAAATAATGTTTTTTTAATAGTTTATTCCTATTTCAAGAACGCACCACAATGGGGCATGGCCGGGTTACAGATCATGATGAACGGGCTCAAATTGAGGTCTATCCATAGTCCTAATTATCCTACATAATCCTCCTAAATCTTTTAACTTTTACCACGGGAGTGCTGGCTGTGGTGAAATGTAAATGTAAATGTGGGATTCTTGTAAAGCGCACTGTTACTCTACCCGAGTGTCCTGGCGCTGTAGACCGCTGGGGAACCCGTCCTGGTTTTCCCTGTGAGATGGTCCCTTTCTGGGTATCTCCAGGGTGAAACCAGGCATCCCCGGCGTCTGTGGGGGGCCGTTGTAGAGATGAGGCAAGCTTAATGTCCAGAGTTGCCGAGTGTGATCCCTGGTTAGAGTAGGCACCGAGGCGAGAATTATCGAGTCCGTTCACCCTGGTCTACGACCCTGCCGCGTCGGGGATAGAACCCTGGTCCTAGGCCGTTCTCTGCTTACAGGTCTGCCGTTCTCTGCTTACAGGTCTGCCGCCTTTAACCAGTGAGCCACACCACTCCACTCAATGCTGTAGCAATGGCGCTCCTCGCTCTTGACACCAGGCCCACACAGTTCCACGCACTGCTGGACTGCGCGCAGCTCAAGGGAAGGGGGGGCCTCAGACTTTAAGGCAGTGAAAGGCACACACTCTTCTCGGCCTTCCTTGACCCCCTCTCCTGTGTCCTGACCTCCAGAGAGAGATATATATATATATATATATATTCAAACAAAGAGTTTAGCCCTCAGTGGAAGAAGCCACAAGAATGGTAAAATTTGGATCCATTTCTTTAAGGAGCAGCTGCAACAGGAGACGCAGAGAGAACAGTCACCATCTGTTCGTGTACAGCCAGACCGGTTTCGGGAGTCTATCCCTTCTTCAATGGCTCCTGCTTGGCAATGATGATGCAGTATGCACTCGTGATATTAAAGCCTGCCTTCAAGGGCGTGGTCAGATGAAATGGCCTTTTGGGTCCTGTAGTGCATACACCATGTACCTCGTGTGAGTTCATCATTGTGGCAGTTAATAAAATTACGATTAAAACCCATGTGGGCTGGTGAGCCTGTGGCTCTGGGTGTCCTCTTGTCTGTGGTCAGCTGCTTCTGGACACCACTCCCCCGTGTAATGATCGCACCGTTAGGCGCAATCACGGGTCCGCAGCAAGCGGCGGGCTTTGCTTCCGCGACTGGGCTCAGCCGCAAAATATTCAAACAAAGAGTTTAGCCCTCAGTGGAAGAAGCCACAAGAATGGTAAAATTTGGATCCATTTTACAGGCTCACCAGCCCACATGGGTTTTAATCGTAATTTTATTAACTGCCACAATGATGAACTCACACGAGGAATATGGTGTATGCACTACAGGACCCAGAAGGCCATTTCATCTGACCACGCCCTTGAAGGCAGGCTTTAATATCACGAGTGCATACTGCATCATCATTGCCAAGCAGGAGCCATTGAAGAAGGGATAGACTCCCGAAACCGGTCTGGCTGTACACGAACAGATGGTGACTGTTCTCTCTGCGTCTCCTGTTGCAGCTGCTCCTTAAAGAAATGGATCCACATTTTACCATTCTTGTGGCTTCTTCCACTGAGGGCAAAACTCTTTGTTTGAATATTTTGCGGCTGAGCCCAGTCGCGGAAGCAAAGCCCGCCGCTTGCTGCGGACCCGTGATTGCGCCCAACGGTGCGATCAGTACACGGGGGAGTGGTGTCCAGAAGCAGCTGACCACAGACAAGAGGACACCCAGAGTCACAGGCTCACCAGCCCACATGGGTTTTAATCGTAATTTTATTAACTGCCACAATGATGAACTCACACGAGGAATATGGTGTATGCACTACAGGACCCAGAAGGCCATTTCATCTGACCACCCCCTTGAAGGCAGGCTTTAATATCACGAGTGCATACTGCATCATCATTGCCAAGCAGGAGCCATTGAAGAAGGGATAGACTCCCGAAACCGGTCTGGCTGTACACGAACAGATGGTGACTGTTCTCTCTGCGTCTCCTGTTGCAGCTGCTCCTTACAGAAATGGATCCAAATTTTACCATTCTTGTGGCTTCTTCCACTGAGGGCAAAACTCTTTGTTTGAATATATATATATATATATATATATATATATATATATAGATAGATAGATAGATAGATTGTTGAATTAACACAGGAGTGAGTCCTTGGATGATGATGATTAGCAGGCGATCGAGTACCCCTAGAACCCATCCTCCACCATTGCTGCCTGATCATAAAGGTGCATCTTTTAATGCCCACCATCTTATGATCTTTGGATTAGGGCCTGCTGCTGCAACAAACAAACGAAACCCACGCCAACATCCATTTCCCTCACAGGTGTGTCCCCGTCTCTGGGGCAGTGAGAACCGAGACGAGTTCAGAGACTCAGACACACAGGCTTCTTTTACAATTACAAGTAACTGAACTGTAAGTACTGTACATTACAAATATTTTGCACGTTCGCAGCAGGCCTGCATGATGATGTTCATAATAGCTTTAGTTTCGCTGACACTGCGAGGTAACTTACTCACCTGTGCTCTAGCGGAACAAACCCCAGAATCGGATGTGCAGTTTGCAGGCTCCGAGGATCGTGCACTGCTGGCCTCTGTCAGATGCTCCGCCCCGGCACTACCACTGTGAGACTCTCTCTGGGGTCTGAAGCGGGAGCCGAGGACTCGGAGTAGACGGCCGCCGGCGGGGACAGGTCTGTGTTGTTGTGGGGCACTGTCAGCAGTCAACAGGTCAGGCCTGGGTCTGGCAGTCAATTCACCATTATCCAAGCAGCACCACACACGGAGTCCGGCCGTCCCCTGCGCACTGCGAGCGAGCAAGAGGGTTGTGCGTGTCACGCTGTCACCGTCAGTGGCTGCTGAAGCACTGCTCGGGGATTGGCCGAAATTATGATGCCATGGCCGTCATTGGTAGCGCTATCCCGCGCTACAAGATTGACGGCCCTGGGGAGAGACCCACACATACACTGGTAGTGTGTACCACTGGCCCACTACGCTCCACACACACCACTATCAACCACTAATCTAGGGTGCGCTCAGCGCTGCGCAGCAATGTACAAGCATAAAGCAGGTGCGCTTTCACTCCACTAACAAGTACTGCTGCCCGCATTTATTTTGCCGCCCTCCACAATTTGCCGCCCTAGGCGGCCGCCTAGTCTTGCCTAATGGCAGAAACGGCCCTGACTGGAACCCCTGATCTGCGCTCAAGAGCTGCGACCACCGCTATCACTTTCATGAACACCGAGGAGTGCTTGTAAGGCCAAAGGGGAGCATGGTGAACTGAAAGTGCTCGTGGCCTACCATGAACCGCAGGTAACACCTGTGGGCCAGCAGAACAGGGATATGGAAATATGCGTCCAGCAAGTCCAACGCTACCATCCAGTCTCTAAGGTCGAGGACAGACAGGATCTGAGCCAATATGAGCATTTTGAACTTCTCCTTCCAAAAGAAGCGGTTGAGGGCCCTGAGGTCCAACATAGGACGCAAGCTTTTGTCCTTTCTAGGTACCAGAAAGTAGTGGGAGTAGCAACCATGACCTACTTCTGGCACGGGGACCCTTTTGATAGCTCCCTTGGCCACAAGAGCTGTAACTTCCTGGTAGAGAAGGGCCAAGTGATCCTCCGAGATGCGATGAAAGGCTGATGGCATGAAGGGAGGGGTAGTCTCGAAGGGAAGGGAGTAGCCCCTTCAGACTATCTGCAAAACCCACCTGTCCTATGTAATGTTCTACCAGTGAGGGAGGTGATGGCGAATCCATATGTCCACTGGTCTCTTGTGGCCCTGAAAGGTCGGACTAAGAGGATTTGGAGGCTGCTGGAGGGGGGTTATGGGTGGACTGGCCCACTGGTTGGTCACCAGACCCGCGTCGCTGGGTTCCGCGGCCACACCTAGGCTGGGCAGCTTGCATGACCCGGTGGCTGGACTGAGTCAAACTTGGTCGTATGGGTATAACGGCAGAAGAGGCATGCGGTGTTCACCAACCGTAGCACTAAGCTGGCTGAAGAAAGCATTTTCTTCCCAAGGTGGTCCAGCTTCTTGGATTCCCTATCTGGGGGAGCAGTAGGAAATGCGCCCTTTGAGGACGAGGCTTGGACCACCAAGCTCTCGGGGGTAGTGTGTTGGGAGAGGAAAAGAGGGTCACCCGGGACCTGCCAGTGGCGTCGAGTAATCATCCTGTCCACAGGAGACCCTGTGCTGGGCATGAACCAAGTACCCAGAAGGACGTTGGTAAGGGCTTCATTAAAAGGCAGAAGGGGCTTCGAAGAGGCGAAGAGGTCGCTGCCGGTTGACGCACCTCTGTCACGAGGTTAGTCCTGACTGCCACCGTAGGAAGCTCTAGGACCAAGGCCTCAGCCGCTCTACGCAACACCACTGCGTGCAAAGCTCCCTCCTCCGTAGCTATGGTGGGGGGGAGAGCATGCCAAGGTCTGGGGAGGTATCCAGACGACTGGCACAACCCAGTTTCTCTAGCCAGTCCGGCTCTTCAACCTGGTCAGCCAAAGGGTTTACAGACCCCTCCCAGTCCTCCTCACCCTCCTCTGGTTGCCACTCAGGGCGGTAGGGAACACCAAGAACCAACAGTGGTAGAAACATACCTTTCCGGTGCGGGTACTGACGTCGAGCAACGTCGGTCCGGTGCCATGTCGAACTCGGGGGTGAGGCTGGTGTCGGTGTCGGTTGGGGGGCACAACCGGTGCCGGGGGCGTCATCACTGGAATCTGCGCCGGGGAAGGTACAGTGAGGTCGACCGCATTGATCTGGATCCAGGCCTGGATCCTCGTTGGCCCTCCAGGGCCAGAGCCGCCAGCATCAAAGGCCCAGGGCCCCCAGCCGAGTCTGCGTGGCCAGAAGGCACGCCATTGGTGTCTGGCTGCCCAAAGATGCTGTGAAACGCTTCATAAAAAACTCCAAGCTTGGCAGGGGAAGCTCTGGCTCCGGGAAAAGGAGCGAAGCATGGATTCAAAGCAGGCCCCGAAGATGGCGCTGGAGAGCGAGGAGGCTCAGGGTCCCGCATCGCGTCCGCCGACAGACAGGAGAAGGTGAAGTGCGATGATGCTTCTTTGCCTTCTTCTTGTGCTTTGACTTACCTGAGGAGTGTAAAGACTTCTATGACCAGTGGTTGTGGCTCCACAGCCGGTCCAGAGACCTTCCTCTCGACTAGGCCCTCACCCGATGAAGAGCAGACTGCCGAGCCTCCTAGAGCTTAGGGACCGCTCCCGCAAAGACTTCGGATTCATGGCCCAGCAGTCGGAGCACGACTTTGGGTCATGGTTGTGCTCCAGGGACAAGAGGTACACGAGGGGCGGATCTGTCACGGACATCAATTTGTGACAGGAGTCACAAGGCTTGAAGCCGGTCCAATGATTGGACATCCCTCAAGCTACCAGGAGTCGGAGACTCAAAAAAGGGCGTTGACAAAAGTCAAAAAAGTTTCGGCAAAAAGTGACTAAGGGGCAAGTTCTCTCCAAATCTGCGCTGGCTGGCGTGGAAAAAGAAAGAACTAATGTCAGCGCACAGAGGCGGCGACTAAGTAGACACTGCAACGTCATCCCGGTGAACACGATGCAGACAACAGATGCGGAGTCGATTGACATCACCTACCGACGCGCAGGGGTACTGCTAAAGAAAAATCTCCAGATCCAGTCTGATGCCTGGGAGTAATTCTAAAGGTAAAGAATCTATAACTACAGTCTCTTTCAGATGGGTTATTCAATTGTAAATTTAGCCTGGATTGTTCTAGGTGTAGGCACGACCAGCAGCATACCTTCCTGCTGGCATAAAACAGGAACAGGTGTTCCTCTGATTTAGAAAGAGCTAGCTGCATGGTTCCTAACCTGACTGACTCTAGGGGCAGTGTCACTGGCGACAGAGACAAAGTCAAAAGAGACTTTGGGCCTGAGTAAATCAGCACCAAGAATGACAGAGTTGAATAGCAATCAGTTATGTTATTGTAATTTATTACGCGCTGGAATCAGCCCCAAAGGGATATCTTGGCCCATAACCAGGGCAGAAGGAGAGGCTGGAATATAAACCTAAAATAGGTAGGTCTGAAGAGCCTTGCTAAAAAAGAAATGATTTTCACAGAGACAAAGTAGCGTGGGCCAAATATTCCAGAGATGGGAGGCAAGGAAAGAGAAAGATCTGCAGCCTGCCCTGGCCTTATTAAACCTAGGGACAATAAGAAGGCATTTAACAGGAAATCTAAGATGTCTCAATGAAGTGCAGGGCTAGGAAAGAAAGCCCTTGGCCGTGAAGAGCACGGTGAGTTAGACAGCATAATTTAAAAATAATTTGTTCTCACCGGAAGCCAGTGTAGAGACTGCAAGAGTGGGGATGTGACCGAGCGCGGGGGAGGTTGCAAACAAGGTGCGCAGCAGTGTTTAGGTCTACCTGAAGTTTAGAGAATAAATTCTCATTGATGGATGCCAGGAGTGAACTGCCGTAATCAAGACAACTGATTACCAAGGCTTGAACCAAGGTTTTCCTTGAGGAAAGTGGTAAGAGGGAAGACTCCTCAGCAGACGTAGTATATGGAAGCAGGACCCAGTGGTGGCCGAAATGTGTTCTTTCATAGAAAGAAATTGGTCTAAGCGGATTCCAAGGTTTTTTACTACCAATTTGGATGAAGAGCCCAGCTCAGCTGGCCACCAATCTGGAGCCCAAAGAAGTTGAGCCTGTCCAAATAGCATAATTTCTGCTTTCGTGGGGTTTTGCTGCAATCGATTTTCCAGCATCCAGGTGGCTACGACCTTTATCCCAGAGGAGAAAAAAGCTTTAGATTTGGACAGGTTGGAGCCAAAAGAGAAAAGTAACTATATATTGTCAGAGTATGAAATAATCTGAAACCCAAGACCTCTGACGATCTTAGCAAGGGGGTCCATATAAATATTAAACAGTGTAGGGCTCAGACAGGAGCCCTGGGGTACTCCATAGTCCGGTGGCATTGTTCTAGACTTGTAGGGGCCTAGAATGATTATTTGTGATCCCTATGACCGATAATCCGCTAACCATTTAAGGACCATTCCTTGGATCCCTAGATCGCGGAGTCTGTCAAGAAGATGGGGGTGATACACCGTATCAAATGCCGCTGACAAGTCTAACAAAATCAGTATTGTAAGGATATTAGCGTAATTCGAGCATTTACTATGGTCTGTGAAAGCAAGCAAGGCTGTCTCTGTACTGTGGAGAGGTCTAAAACCAGACTGAGAGCTGTCTAATAGCCTGTTAGCCTCGAAGTAAGTTGTCAGTTGAAGATTGATATGTATTTCCAGTAACATAGCTAACGAAGGGAGGAGGAAAATGGGGCGATAGTTAGCTAGATCAATGAGTACAACATTGTTTTTTGATTTTTTTGCATGGGCCTGATCAAGGCCGCCTTCCAGCCTAAGGGTACTTTCCCAGAAGTAATTGATAGATTGATTAAGGAGCAGATTTGCAGAGCCAGTTCAAAAGCAAGGTTCGACAGAACTGTAGGAGGGCAAACATCTGACGGTGAGCCAGATTTCACAGAACTTAGAAGGTTGAAGGTGATTTCTGCGGAGATTACTTCGAAATTACATAAACTGGTGGTAGAGTCAGTGAGAGGAGGAGGGGCTGCAGGCCTTTCGTGTGGCTCAGGAATGATAGAAGGGAAGTTTAAGTAAATCTCCTTGATTTTGCCATCAAAATGATCAGCCAGGGTGTCGCAAAGAAACTGGGACGGGATTGGATCTAAGGCGCAAGCTGCTGGATTTATGAAGGCGTTAAGAATTTTAAAAAGAGTTCTTGAGGAGTTCCCTGCTAAATCAATTGTTTTCGCAATATAAATTTTGCGAGCTGACTTGATGTTATGATGGTAGACAGTTTGGGCCAGTTTATAGATTTTCTTTATCGGCAGGAAGATTAGTCGAGCGCCATCTCCTTTCCAATCTTTTGCAAGAAGCTTCCTCGGTCCTCAGGTCAAGCGTATACCAAGGGGCATGGGGTCTGTGGGAATTTTTTGCTATGGCTGTAAGGGGCAATTTTGTCATAAACTGAGTTCAATAACAAGTTATAATTGGAGAGTGCTAGGTCTACATCAGCAATGTTAGAGGGCAGGAGAGCCACTTGTTCCTTGGCCCAGGCCAGCGGGGTAACTTTTCGCCATTGTCTAGATGGTTTGTTACGACCCGTAGGGAGTTGGCTTTCAGTCTTGTGGGCGGAGAAATTAAAACAGATCAGAGTGATCAGACCAAAGTACGGGTTAAGAGGGGGAGGGGGTCAATGCTAGCTAGAGGTGTCATAGAAAAGATTAAGTCAAGGGTGTGACCCGCAGAGTGCGTGGGACCGGAGACTTGTTGGTGTTGTCCCAAAGTTTCTAAGTCAGAGAACAATCAATATATATACTTTATTCGGCGTCAATACAATACCATAAAAGTGCAAATTATAAAAACATTCAAGGGACACAGATATCACGCTAAGACAGACCCGAGCCCAGTATACTTATACAATACATTTGCTGGTAAAAGCCTAGTATCATTCTTATACAGGTAATTATTAAATGATGTGTATTAAAAATAAAATTGGCATCATCACTTAAAATATTAACACGTGCAAGATACAGCCTCCTAGCGGAGAGCACAATAAGTAATCATTTGTTTTGTAGGTACCCTCACCCACACAATTCATTGACAGGACCATTAGCTTAACGATACTAAGGTCAGTATAATCACTCCTCTCCTCTGGTGTTTCTAAAACGCATTGCCGCCCTTAAAAAGTTTACGGTCCAAAAAATAGTTAAAACCTCTGTAGACAATTTCAAAAACAGTAGAGACACCTTGGCCTGCTTAAAACCAGATTTTTAAAAAAATACTTTTTAAAAACTGATTCCTAGGGTGCGCATAGTAGGGACACAGCAAAACAAAGTGAAGGATCTCCTGCGGAGACCTTTGGTCGCAGCCGCACGGGCCCTTCAACTCTATAGTCTTAGTGTAACCTGCCGGCACCGCTAGACTATGATGTAATAGGTTTAGCCTGAAGAGTGTCATTAACAATCTGTCTTGGGCATTGTGGATTAATGACAAATAGGGCTCAATGCCCAAGCAGGATTTGGTCAAAAGGTGTGCTATCACAGAGGGTTTGTTCACTTCTCTGTCTTCCCTGCGGTCGGCCACATGCTTCGTGAATACCATCTTGACATGAGCCTTATCCCTTGGTAAGAGTTTTGTGGGGTTTTTAAAGAAATTTACACAACCCAGGGCTGACAAGGTTTTCCTCACATACTTCAGCCATGGAATGCTCCTCCCCTTGTCACGTGCCAAACAGTCCATTATGATCTCCCTGGTTAGTGAGGTCTCGGGGTTTGTCCTAATCTTAATCCAACAGTTGATCGTTTTTAATTCTATTCTTTCCCTCACATAAGTTTCACCCAATTCCTCATGAATGATAAATGATGGGGTACTTTGCGGGACTTTCAGCAATTGCCGCAGGTATTTTTTCTCTTTGTTTTGGACAATTTGCGGGACAGTAAAACCCCAAAACTCACTACCGTAGAGGGGGAGTTTTAAAATTTGTTCCGGAGACCAGCGACCCAACCTGCGCGCAAAGTTCATTATGGCGCTGGTACAAGTGGTTAAGAAGCGACATTTCTCGTCTAGCAAGGGTTTAAAATTAAGACGGGTATCAAATAAAACCCCAGGTAAGAAAACGTCTGGACTTTTTCCTGGCAGTGGGCACAAATCATATATTTGTATTTCCTTTTCGGCGTTTTCCCCGCCTCCATAATATATGATTTGGAAAGATTAGCAGACAGGTCTAGACTCTCCATTAAACGGACAAAGCCGTCTATTAAACGTTGTAGGCCTCGAGGGGTCCGCCCAAGAAGTACAGCGTCATCTGCATAAAGCAGAAAGGGGACCCCCTAGTTCTTACCCTATAGAGTCAACCCCCAGGGCATCTAACGCCTGCTCCAGATCATTTATATACAGGGTGAATAGAAAAGGAGCCAATTTGCATCTCTGCCTTTCCCCACTTGAGCATGGAAATTGATCAGTCAAGCTCCCCTCCTCGTTAGATCTGATCTGGGCGGAAGTATTCCTATGTAGAGCTTTTAAGATGTTTACCAGACCCGGGTCTACGCCAAGAGCCCCCATGAGTGGTTTCTTGCGGTTCACACGGTCGAAAGCCGCCGTCAAGTCCATGCAAGCCAAGTACACCGTCTCCTGACTGGCAATGGTGTACTGGGCTGTCAATAGATATAAATTGAGGCATTGATAGGCCGTCGAACGCCCTGATCTAAACCCATACTGAGTGTCTGTGATTATGTGGTGTTCTTCCGCCCAATCCAGTAATCGATTGAGAATTGCCCTACCTAAAACTTTCACTGTCACATCAATGAGAGAGATGGGACGATAGCACAATGGGCTGTCCTTGTTTATCTTTTTAAAAATGGGCACAAAAGTGGCTGTAGACCAGGATGCAGGCATACCCGACTCTACTGCAGCATTGATAACTCTGGTCAGAATAGGTGCCCACAGTTGTACCGGACTCAAGAAAAGGTCAGGGGGACCCCGTCGGGCCCTGGAGCCTTATTTCTTGTCAAACCCACAATGCCCGCCTTTATCTCGCCCAAGGAAAAGATTGTGTGTCCCGCAGTCTCGCCCCCTTCCTCAGCTACTGTGTAGTCCTCTGTCATGCCATGATTGTATAGGCCATTAAAGTGCCCATACCAGGATTCTGGCAAGATGTGGTTTGCTATCTTAAGATTGGTGGCCTCTTGGAAGCAGGGTCCATTAATAACCTTCCAGAAGGCCATCATGTTCTTAGTCTCAGCCGCTTCCCTCAGATCCTCCCAAGCCTGCTGTTGCAAGGAGATTTTACGTCGCTTAACTGCCTGCTTATAAAGTGTTCGACACGTGGACACCCTTTTTGTGTCCTTAGGGACTGTTTTTAGAGCTCGCTTAAGCTCTTTCGAGGCCAGAGAGCAATCACGATCGACCACCTAAAATTCTCCTTACCTTTTCTGGCGGGTTTAGTCCTAAGTAGACTATCAATGTGCGTAGTGACTCCTTCAAAGGCTATGACCAATTCTTGTGGAGAAGCGTGGCTCAGTGGTTAGAGGTGGCAGACCCGGAAGCTGAGATCGACCGTGGACCAGGGTTCGATTCCCCGCCTCGGCGGGTCTCGGGCTCAAAATTCCACGGACTCGACAATTCTCGCTCTGGTGCCTACTCAACTCACGGGGTCACACTCTGCGACTCTGGGCAATAGCTTGCTTAATCTCCACTACGGCCCTCGCGGCGGGATGCCTGGCTTACACCTTGTGGACACCCTGCCGGGGTTTCTCACAGGGGAATACCAGGACGGGTTCCCTAAGCAAACGCCGGGTCGCTCAAGGGCAGCCGTGCGCTTTACAAATCCAGCACATTTACATTTACATTCCCCATCCACCATTGTGTTTAGGCACTTTCACACATACTGTTGTTTATCCCCCAACAAGGCTCTATAGAAGGCTTCACCATCTGCGTGAGACCATCTAAGTCTCCTCCCTTGATCGGTAGCTGATAAAACACCACTCTCCCCTGTACGGGCAGGGTGCTTGGTTGAGTTTGGGTCCCTGAGCGACATGACCAATGGGTTATGGTCGCTAAAAATGCTTAGCTGTATCTCAAACCCTAAAATCCCCCACTTTAACGTGTTGGAAACAAAAATAAAATCAATGAAAGAAACACAGCCTCTACCTTTAAAGGTTGGATGGACCAGGCCACCCTCCCCTGCTTTAATCAGGTCCATAGTGTGTGTTAGGGCATACGTTCCTAACAGCTTACTTAACTCCTTTCCCTCTGATGTATGCTCTAGATGCGGGCCCTCTTCCAGTGGGCAGGAAGACCAGTCCCCTCTTCCTAATTTCACATTTGGGCACAGGTGACAGTTAAAGTCACCGAGTAACACTAACTGATGCGCCCGGTCCCCCTGGTCGTGTATCCCTGCTAGCCTGCTCTCCAAATCTTATTGTGGATTGACCCCATAAAACAGCATTATAGAAATCAATAAAAATTAGCTTATGGCCCTTCATACACAAACTAACTCCCACCTCCCCTTGAGCCTTAAGTCCACGTATGTGATCAGGCCTCCCCTTGCTCTTCCCACTACACCCTTGCGAGCCGGTACAAAATACATTTTGTAACCCTCAAGGGAGAGCGAGCTACTGTCCGTCTCCCATGTTTCCTGGAGGCAGATGACCTGGAAACGCTTTATGTAAAGTAGCCATTCAGTGATAGATATTTTAGATGAGAGCCCAGCTATATTTCAAGAAATAATCTCAATAGTACCATGACTGGAGGTATCTGGGCTATCTAGTGTCAAACAGCTAGTGGGCCTGGGGGGAACAGTAGATACTACAATATTCCCTTTACTGACAGGTCCACTAAAGTCTCCTGAGATAAACTGGAATATAGGCACCTTGGCCTGCAAGAGTGGTGACCCTCCCATACCTGTATTGAGAGAAACGTCATCCAACTTGTGGTCATCCCCGGCTGGGGTGTTCTTTTCGCATCAATCAATATCATCTAAAGCTGAGACGTTTACAAGAGGGGCGTACCAATTAACTATCTGAACCGGGGGGCCCCCTCGAACACGTCCTGCTCGATAACTCCTCTGGTGGTCATAAATATCTGATCCCCTCGTGTCCCTGTAAAAGAACCCAAGTGGTAGTAGTGTAATAGTTGAACCGCCCTCTCCCTGGAAGGGACCCTTACACTGGGTGAGGAGGTCACGTACCAACCCTGGGAACCTAAAATTTAAAATCACAGTATCTCCTGGGTAGCACTTCTTGCTACAACCAATACAGGACACCCGCCAGTGGGCCGCCTTATTAATTAGCATTTGTGAGGTTTCTTCTCTATTTCCTTCTAAGCGCAGGGGCCCCTGTCAAAATTAGTGTGTAAGGGCAGGCTGCCGGCAAAAGGTCTAAAACTGGCAGAGCCATAGTGCCCCTAACGCAGTCATCTTGGACGGACGCAATGTCCTGTGGTACAAGTGCTTTACCTGCTAAGCACCCGTTTTCTGAGCCTGCAAACGGCCTCAGGTTCTGATCTACAGGTCCCGCCCTTGTGTGCCCGGAATCTCGCACAGCACCTCTTAAACTCTGGGCATTTCTATCCCTAGACCCCGCCAAGAGCTCCTTATCATTGTTCCCTTCTGGTGTTCGCCAGAATGTGTCATGTTGTTACGTCTCTCCAAGGGCAAAGCAACCCTTAGAGGGGTGGGAATGGCTAGCGCCCCCGGTCAATTTACTGTGTGTGCCCTTACCACGTTTGTATGGTTGCTGATCTGGGCAATCAACAGGGAAACTTTCTCTTCAATTAGTGTGATTTTCTCGTGTAAGTGTGCGCTTAACATCGTTTCCGGCCTGGACCACATTTCTACGTCCCCCCCCCCGCATTTCCTGCCTCACCACAATTTATGCGCTGTGAATTCTCTACTGGACCTTTTGTGTCTTTAGCCTTGAATGGGATTGGCGCTCCTTTCCGCTTGGGTTTGCTGTTAGCAGTGTGACACCCATCCCTCGCGTATGCTTAGCTCTTACCAAGGGGCCTACTAGAGGGGTGACAGGCCTATTTGTCTCGCTTCTATCTAATAATGCCCTTTTAGACCGGGTAACCACCTCCCCGCATTCCCTCATGACTGATTCACACCTCTTCGGTGTAGTGACCGTAGCGTGGCCTCCCTCGGCCTGCCCTAACCCGCATGATCTTTCTAGATGTGGGACGCAGCCCTCCTCCTTCTCTTCTGCAACTGATTTTGTCATACACAGCACCTCCTGTGATAACTCGGATGTTTGCGTTGGTGATCCCGCTGCTTGTGATGCTGCAGCAATGGCGTTCGGGCTAATTACAATATGGTCACCATTTACAGTGTCTTGGACTACTGGATTACCAACTTTAGGTGACCTGGCCCTAGCTAATCCCCCCCTTGACGACCTCTTCTGCGACACAATTGAGTCCAATGAGAGTCTTTTCTCGGCCAGCTGGATCTCATGCCCTAGTAAAGACTCTGCCCTCAATGAAAATGTGTCTAATGTCCCCTTTGTGCTCCCCCCACCAGGGAATCCTTTGCCTTCCTCCTGCTCATCCTGCTAAGTGAACAGATGACCGGATGAGCAGACCCAGTGCCAACAGTTGAGTCCGTACAGTCCAAAGCCTTGAGAAAAACTGGGGATGTTCTACCGGAGAACAATTGGTTAGTGTCAGAGTTCATAGTGTCATCGCCAAAGAAATGTAAATCTTCCAATAGAAGAAACTTCTGGGTAGAAAGAGCACAAGGGGCTATGAATTCTAAGAGACAATGGAACAAATTATTTTTAGGGCCGGGTGGGCGACAGACCAAAGCAGCTTTCCAAGAGAGGTTGGGGGAGAGTTCAAATTTGAAGACACAGGATTCCAACAAGACTTCTGAGATGAAATCAATTATTGTAGCCTTAATATGTTTATAAAAATAATGGCAATACCCCCACCAATCTTATTGACCCGTTCAAGTCCAACCATTTTGAAATTGGCTGGAAGAGTGGAGGAGATGGAAGGGGTAGAATAGGGGCTTAGCCATGTTTAAGTGAGGAATCCTATCTCGTAGGGGGAGAAAGAAAGAAGGTCCCAAATTTCCACTGCAAGTTTCGCAGGGATCTCATATTGATAAGAAATACGTTTGGGCTTTTGCCAGGGGTAGGGGCTTCACAGGGAAAGAATATAGGTGGGCCTGACGACACTGCTGACAGACGAAAGTGCCTGCAGGGGTTGGGGTTATTGGGTGAAATACCTTTGGCGAAAGGCAGACTAACAAGTTACTTACCTTCGGTAATGATATATCTATAAGAAACATAGGTTAGTTATAGATTTCTTACCTTAGAATTACCCTCAGGCGTCAGACTGGATGCGGAAAGTTTTTTCACCAGCAGTACCCCTGTCTGTCGGAAGGTGGCATCGGTCACTCCGCATTCGTCGTCGTGGTCGCCGGGATGACATCGTAGTAGCTACTTAGGCGCTGCCCACGCACGCTGACATCAGTTCTGTACACGACTTTCCACACCAGAGCGCCGAGCCATGCAAGACACTGACCACTAGTGCACAAAACTAGGCCCCTGAAAGGAAATCCTTAACCCTAGAAGTCAGTTCGTAGAACGGGGAGGATGGGTGGGGCCGTAAGGAATCTATAACTAACCTATGTTTCTTACAGATATATTGTTACCGAAGGTAAGTAACTTGTTCATCTGAAAGAAACAGTTAGTTATAGATTCCTTACCTTAGAATAGCAATACCAACCCCAGAGGTGGGTCTGCGAACTAAGTTCACACCAGAAAGTCCTGGAGAAACAAAACGGCCAAAGAAGCCGTCTCTCTGGACTTGGCTGTCCAGGCAGTATTGTTTGGTGAATGTGGGCAGCGATGCCCACGTAGCTGCCTGACTCCTCGTCCCAAAGCAGTAGTCGGCCTGGTGGAATGGGCACGCAGCCCCACTGGAGGCTCCTTCTTTGCCAAAGAATAGCAGGCGTCGATGCACCTGGAGATGATCCGTTTGTGCACGGGATTACTTTTCTTAGCACCCACGTAACCAACAAAGAGCTGGTCGTCCACCCGGGATTGCTTGGTGCGATCTAAGTAGAAGGAAAGCGCACGTTTTGGATCCAGACGGTAGAGCCTCTCTTCCGCTTTCGAAAGATGCGTAGGCGGAAAGAAGGTGGGCAAAGTGATGGTTTGGCCAATGTGGAAAGAAGTAACCACCTTTAGGAAGAAAGGAAAGTCTAGTTCTAAGGACAACCTTGTCTGAATGGACAGCCAGAAAGGGAGGCTTGGAATAAAGAGCTTGTAGCTCACTCCCCCTGCGTGCTGATGCCCACCAGAAAGGCAGTTTTCAAAGTGAGACGTCTGACAGTTATGCAACAGCTCAAAGGGAGCGCACATAAGATATGTAAGAACCAAGTTCAAGTCCCACTGGGGCATTACGAAAGGGACAGGAGGATAAAAATAAGTAATGCCCTTAAGGAATCTATTTACAACAGAGGACTTGAAAAGAGAAGGCTGATCAGGAAGCCAAAAGGAAGGCTGAAGTGGCAGAGAGGTAGCCCTTTAGAGTGCCCAAAGCAGAGCCCTGCTGGGCCAAAGAAAGGAGGAACAAGAGAACCTCAGAAAGAGGGGCAGAAAGGGGATCCACTACCTTTGCTCTGCACCATGCCACAAATTTGTTCCATTTGCAGGTGTATACCGTCTTAGTGGAGGGACGCCTGGCTGCCAAGATAACATTGCAGACTTCCGGAGGCAGGTCAAACGATGTCTACTGTCACCACTCAATCTGCATGCAAGGAGATGGAGGCTGGACAGGTTCGGGTGGAGGACCGTCTCCCTGTTGCTGCGACAGAAGATCCTCCCAAAGAGGAAGTTGGATCAGAGGATCGATGACCATGTTGAGCAGATCGGGATACCAGACTCTATGTGCCCAATCCGAAGCCACAAGAATGACTTGGGCCCGTCACTCTTGATCTTCTTCAGCACTCTGGGCAGAAGTGGTATAGGCGGAAAGGCGTATAGAAGACCGCAAGTCCACGACGAAAAGCGTCACCTAGCGAGTGCCGCCTTGGAAATTCCAACGCACAGAACTGCTGAAATTGCACGTTCTCTTCGGTGGCAAATAGACCTAAACAAGGCTCTCCCCAGTGCTGAAAGAGATCTTGCACCACCTCCGATTGAAGACGTCATTCGTGATCAATCATGCACCTGCAGCTGAGCTTGTCCGCGCTGGTGTGCAGTAAACCTGCCAGGTGTTGAACCACCAAGGATATGCCCTGATGTTCCAGCCAAGTCCAGAGGCGGAGGGCCTCTTGACATAGGGTCCATGACCCCTATCCCTGCCCTGTTTGTTGCTGTACCACATGACAGTGGTGTTGTCCGTGAACAACTGCACTACTCTTCCCCAGACAGAGGGAAGGAATGCTTTGAGTGCAAGACGAATTGCCCAAAGCTCCAGAAGGTTGATGGTGAGTCTGGACTCTGCCGGAGAACAGAGGCCACTGATCTCCACCTCCCCCATGTTGCCGCACCATCAAAGAAGTGATGCCTGGGTCACCACTGTGAACTCTGGTCGAGGAAGGGCGAGGGATCTGCCGTCGACCCAATCCTGGTTCGTTAGCCACCACAGCAATTGGTATGCAGTGCCCTCCGAGATCTGGACGCAATCGAACAGGTTCTCCTGATGTGGGGCCCACTGGAACTTCAGATCCCACTGCAGAGACCACATATGCCATCTGGCATGGTTCACAAGCAGGATGCAATAGGCCATCAAACCCAGTAGCCTGAGGGCCATCCTGACCGTAACCTGGGATAGGGGCTAAAAGATCGGAATCATAACCCGAATATCCCAGACTCGGTGTTCGTGAGGATAGACCCGGAACTGCATCGTGTCCAGAACCGATCCGGTGAAGAGGAGTTTCTGAGAGGAAATCAGGTGTGACTTTGGCACGTTGATGGAAAACCCCAACAAATGCAGGTCGGCCACAGTCTGGTAGCACCGGTGGGCCAGCAGGACAGGGGTGTAAAAGTAGGCGTCCTGCAGGTCCAACGCTACTATCCAGTCTCCTGGATAGAGGGCAGACAGCACCTGACCGAGCATCAACATTTTGAACTTCTTCTTCCGGAGAAAGCGGTTGACGTTCCTGGGTTCCAAGATAAGACGCAGGTCTTTGTCCTTCTTAGGCACCAGGAACTAGTGGGAATAGTAACCACAACCTACTTCTGGGACAGGAACGCGCTCTATGAATCCCTTGGCCAAGAGTGCCAAAACTTCCTGTTGTAGAAGGCCCAGATGATCCTCCGACAAGAGATGGTACTGAGGTGGCATGGATGGAGGTGCAGTCTCGAAGGGGAGGGAGTAGCCCCTTCGGACTATCTGCAAAACCCACCTGTCCGACGTGATGGTGCGCCAGTGGTGGAGGTAATGGCGAATCCTGCTGCCCACTGATGTTTGGAGGCCCTGAAAGGTTGGACTAGGAGGGTTTGGAGGCTGCTGCAAAAGGGACTGTGGTGGACTGGCCTGCCTGCTGGCCCCCAGAACCACAGCATTGGTTCCCATGTTCCCGGCCACATAGGGGCTGAACAGCTTGCACCGGCCTGTGGCCCTGGGTGGGACATGGTAGGGCACCTCTTCCGTAGCCACAAAAGGGGCAAAAAGTAGACTGCGCAGGGCGGTTGGTGGAGAGGACCAAGGACCTGACCGTAGCCCGAGAGTCCTTAAAGCGCTCCAGCGCGGTGTCTGCCTTGTCGCCGAATAGACGACGGCCATCAAAGGGCATGTCCATAAGAGTGGATTGGACATCCCCATAAAAACCAGGCGACCTCACTCAGGCGTAGCGGCAAAGGGCTACCGACATGGAAATCGTTCTGCCAAGTGAGCCGGCGGTATCCAGCCCACAGCGGATGGTAAACTTCGCTGTGTCTCTCCCTTCGGCAACTGCTCAAGAGAGCTTAGGCCTCCTCCGGGCACTGAGGCAGCACTTGCGCAACCATATTCCACACAGCGTGGGAGTAACGGCCAACAGACATGCAGTGTTTACCGACCGCAGTCCCAAGCTGGAGGAAGAAAACATCATCTTCCCAAGATGGTCCAGCTTTTTGGATTCGCTACCTGGTGGAGCAGTAGGGAATGCGCCCTTGGAGGTATAGACTTGGACCACTAAGCTCTCAGGGGTGGGATGTTGGGAGAGGAAAGTGGGGTCGCCCGGGCCGGGCAGTGGCGTCAGGCAATTATCCTGTCCACAGGAGCCCCAGTACTGGGCCTGGACCGGGTGCCATAAAGGATGTCCGTGAGGGCTTCATTAAACGGCAGCAGGGGCTCTGAAGAGCTCTCTGCCGGTTGAAGCACCCCTGTCAGGAGGTTAGTCCTGACAGCCACCGTAGGTAGCTCAAGGTGGAGAGCCTCGGACACCCTATGCAGCACCACTGCGTATGACGCTCCCTCCTCCGTAGCCGTGGTAGGAGGACACAACATGCTACGGTCTGGTGAGGTATCCAGACCACTGGCTTCTACCAGTTCCTCTCGCCAGTCCGATTCATAAACTAGCTGGTCAGTTAAAGGGTCCCCAGACCTCTTCCAGTCCTCCTCACCCTGTTATGGCTGCCAATCTGGTCTCAAAGAGCCAGGGTAGAACAGGGCACAAAAGTACCCGTCGGTGCCGGATCTGGCCTCGGTCCGGCTCCGTGTCTACCTCGAGGTGGAAGCCAGGATCGACGTCAGCAGGGGACACAGCCAACACCAGTTCCGGACGTGGCGCCGGTGGAGGTGGTACGAGGTCAACCAGGCCTGGATCCAAGGGGACCTTGCAAAGCTGAGGCCGGACCCACCGGCGTCGAAAGCCCAGGCCCCCCATTCAAGTCTGCAAGGCCCGAAGGCATGTTGGCGAAGTTGGGCTGCCCAAAGATGGCATTCATTAATTCGTTGAAAGCTCGAAGCTGGGCAGGGGTCGCTCCGGGTCCCGGGAAGGGAGGGAAGCCAGGAGCAGACCCTACAGTCTCCACACACTGATCCGCGGGAGGGGCACCACCTGCATCCCTCATCGCGCCGGCTGACGTACTGGGAGAAGTCAGAAGAGCGGCGGTGCTTCTTTGACTTCTTCTTGTGCTTCGCCTTACCTGACCCCGAGTGCAAAGACTTAGAGGAAGAATGGTGGTGGCTCCACAACCAGTCCCTCAACATCCTACGAGACAGGGACCTCGAGCTGCGCAGAGCCGACTGCCGGGCTTCGAATAGCTTTCGGGACCACTCCCGAAAAGACTTCAGGGCCATGGTCTGGTAGTCGGAGCACGACTTGGGGTTGTGGTTATGCTCCAGGCAGTAGGGGCACACGTGGTGCGTATCCGTCACCGACATCAGTTTGTTACAGGAACCGCAAGTCTTGAAGTCGGGCAAGCCTTGAAGCCGGGCATCCCTCGTGCACCAAGACTTGATGGACTGAAAAAACAAAGTCGACAAATGTCAAGAAAAAGCCGGTCAAAAAGTGACTGGAGGTATCGCTCTCTCCGGATCTGGCGCGGAAAAGGAAAGAACTGACGGCAGCGTGCAAGAGCGGCGTCTAAGTACTACCGCAACATCAGCCAGCAACCACAACGCTGAACGTGGAGTCGACCGACACCACCTTCCAACGCGCAGGGGTACTGCTGCAGAAAAAACTTTCCAGATCCAGTCTGATGCCTGGGGATAGTTATAAGGTAGGGAATCTACAACTAACTGTTTCTTTCAGATTTTGAAATCTAAATTTAAGACAGGCTATGGGGTCAGTTAAAAGTGGAAGGTTGGAGGCACCAGCAGAATGGTCAAGGGACGTCAGCTGTTCAGCGGAATATCTGACGGTATGTGAGTAGGAATGCACTGAAGTAGAAGAAGCAGGGGTTCTGTTCAGTTGATTGTGAGGCAGGAACTTGGTGGCAGCGCAGGACTTAGATGCATGGAGGCGGGAACCAGAAGTGTCCCAGAAGGGAAGAGGAGGAATTCTGTTCATGAAGGCCTCCCCCTTTAAGGAGCAGGTGTTCTAACCATCCAAGCTCTACCGTTTGTCCATGCCTCCCGGAAGTGGGTGTATGTCGATGCTCCCCCTTAAAACTTGAAGGAAAAGTATTAGAATGTTCCTAGATATTCGAAGAAGGTATACTTTACTATTCTAACTCCAGTGCTCCAATAGTTGAGGAAAGTGCTAGTTTGTGACCATTGCTGTACATTCGGATAAAAGGTTGATTGAAAATACGTGCCTGTCAGGGTGCATGCTTTGAAAATCGCCATGAGACAGTGCACCAAAGCCTATGGGGATTGACAGACAGGCCTGACTGTATCGGAACTAGGACTGACATTTCTTTAGAACTGGAATCAACTCTGAAGAGTCCGCGGCCATCATTGAGGAAAGTGCTGCTTTCTCTCTTTTTTAAAAAACTTGTCTTGAATGCATTTTTCCAAAAGCAAACAAATGCCACAGCATAAAATACAGAGCGTGTCAACAGAGTGCTGACATGTAAAATAACATTGGCTCATAAAACAGTGGTAATCAAATAAAAATGCAGGTACATACATTGATAGATATTAGTAGATTCATTTGTTATAAGCAGCTAGCTGACATGGCATCTATTATTGCAATTAAGTGCACATCAGTCAGTGAGTTCAGGGTGGAGCAACAAGTAAGAGCGGAGCAGCTGCCAAGTGTCCTTCGGCCGAGAGATGATAGGCAATAGGGACGCATAGATATCGCTGGATACATTAAGGGGGCATATTATCAAGGGGGTTTATCTCCGCTTTTTTGGCTTTAAAAGCCAAGAAAGCGGAGATAAAATTATCTCCCTATTACCTAGCTGTCGCTAACACCAGTTAGCGACAGCTAGTAGGAGATAGCGACCATCTTGGGCCCCACTTTGCATGTCAGTGATATTTATCACTAATGGCATGCAAAGTGGGCGTGCCAAGATGTTAGCGACTGGAAACAGTCGCTAACATCGCTATCTCCTATTACCAACTTTTGGAGATATTCGCGCTAAGGGCGAATATCTCCAAAAGCTAACACCTGCCCTGAGCAGTTCTTAGCCATGTTATCCAATGTGAGGTGGATAACATGGCTAAGAGCATTAGCTCAGTAATGCATGAATATCGCTGACTTTTCAGCGATATTCATGCATTGCGGCCGTTTTTTATCGCATTTGCGATAAACCTTGGTAATACCAAGGTTTATCTGCGATAAAAATCGCCGCAGCTCAGCGGTAAATTTTTGTCTCTAACCAAGAAATAGCGATAATTATCGCTATTGCTTGGTAATATGCCCCTAATTCTCTTAGCCAAGCCTTCACTGTTGGTTGCGCAGACCCGCCCCAGTGTAGGGCAATCTGCCTCTTGGCTATCAACAGAGCAATTACAGCAAAGCGTTGAATCCCAGCCCTAGTGGTCGAACATACCCCAGCAACACAAGCAGTGGGGAGTGAGTCAGCTCAGCCTCAATGATCGATATCAAGTGTCCAAACACAGCCTCCCAGAATGCTAGTAGAGGGGGCAATTCCAAGCTAAATGAATGAAATCAAAGTGTTGGGATGACATAGACCCTATTTAAAGTGCAGTAGTTATTAGATACATAACAACAATATGCCCACATCTTGTCTGTCAAAGGGTGTCCTAGGTCTCCCTCCCCACCCACCTCCAGACGGAGTGATTGTGCAAAATGATACAGTCTAGAGACTAGGTGTGTGCTATCGGGTGATGTGATTATTGTAGAGAGAGGGGGAAACTCGTACGCTCCACCGTCAATGGTCATATTGCAGCAGCTAGAGAGGCCAGATCCTAGGATAAGGTTGGGCCTTTGGATATTTGGGTTTCAAGAATTGTAATTGTGCATCTGAGTGGTACCAAAAATAAGCATAGTGCGCCTGTGCGACTAGACAGTATAGACAGAAGTCAGGCACTCCGAAACCCCCTTGTTCAAAAGACTAGGGGCCCGATGTAGGTCGGTCGGTAACGGCCGAAAATCGGTATTTTCGGCCGTTACCGATCGGTATCGAGCCATCGGGATGTAGCAGTCCGAAAACCGCCCAAATCGGTGATAATACCGAATCGGAAAAGTTACCGATTCGTTAGAATACCGAATCGGAAAATACACAGATTCGGTAAATATACCGAATCGTTAACAAACCGATTCGGTAAAAATAGGGAATCGGAAAAATCACCGATTCGGTAGAATACCGAATCGGAAAAAACACAGAATCGGAAAAAAATACCGAATCGGTAAAGTCACCGATTCAGTAAAATTACCGATTCGGTGTAAATCCGATTCTGTGTGAAAAACTGAAGATTGAGATGTAGGAAAGCTCTGAAATACCGAATTAGCTTCAAATTCGGTATTTAAGAGTCTGTAGTTACCATAGATTGGAATCAGGTGGTAACCAGGTGCAACCTATAAAAATGGACCCAAAATGCAATTCTTCTTGCACCATGGCGGCATTTTATGTCATTGCAAGACGGCTACGGCTACAGCAGGAAGGAGAGAGGGAATGGCTGAGACAGGAGCAGGTGTATAGACAGCGGATCACCCTGTTCATGCTGACAGATGCAGAGATCCTACAGAGGTACAGGCTGGACCCAGAGACCATCTTAGAGCTCATTAGGGACCTCAAACCCCTGTTGCAGCACACCACCCCAAGGGCACACGCAATCCCAGTGCACGTGCAGGTGCTATGCAGCCTACACCTGCTTGCGTCTGGCAGCTATCAAAGTGTAGTTGCTGTGGCAGGAGGGGTGACCCAGAGCTGCCTGTCAAGGTTCTTCCACAAGTTCCTTGACGCCATGATACAAAGGATGGACCAATACATTTCCTTCCCTGCAACCCATGCAGAACTGGTACAGACAAAAGCAGACTTCTACCAGATGGCAAGATTCCCCCACATCATTGGCTGCATAGATGGCACACACATTACGATTTGCCCCCCTGCTGACACGGAATACGTATACCGCAATTGGAAGTCACGGCACACCATAAATGTGCAGGTGATTTGTAATGCTAAGTGTGTCATCACTGACCTGGTTGCAAAATTTCCAGGGAGTACCCACGACTCCTACATCTTTCAAAATAGCGGAATTTATGCACGGCTGACGGCAGGGGAATTCGGTGAAGGATACCTCCTAGGTAAGACACAGTGTCAGACCCACATAACCTAAATAGCAGTGTGAAGTACATGTATGCATGTGAGTAATGTTACCCCTTTTCCTTCTAGGCGACAGTGCATATGCCCTCCGCTCATTCATTCTCACCCCTTACCTCAACCCCTCAACACCCAGCCAAAGGAGGTATAACCGTGCGCACAAAAGCACAAGGAATGTAGTAGAACGGACCTTCGGCATCTGGAAAAGCAAGTTCAGATGCTTGCACAAGAGCGGAGGTGCAAGGCAATATACCCCCATCACCTGCTGCAAGATGATTGCTGTCTGTGCAATGTTGCACAACCTTGCGGTCAAGAAGGGCACAGAGGTAGAGTTGTCTGACTAAGAGGACCCTGACGATGACATTGCTGTGCCACAAACACAACCTGCTGGAGTGTCTACACCAAGTGATGGCAGGCTCAGACGTGAGGAAATAACAGACAACTATTTCTGAGTGAGTACAGATGCACAGACACGTTATGGATGTGAAGAAATGCAAAATTTAAATTTTTGGTACAACGTTACAGCACTGATGTGCAACAAATGAAATTATTAACTACAATGTGGGGACAGGGAATGGGCCGGGTTGCCTTACCCACACTGGCAGTGTCATTTCCTGCTGCGCTTTGCAGACCCACTGGGATGTGGCTCCCCCCCTTCTGCATGTCCGTCTGCCTCTGCGGAGCGCCTGGAGCTCCGGCGCGGCTCGGACACTGCGCTGGCCGGACTGCTGCGGCTGCTGCTGTCCCCAGCCTCGGCCACGTCCAGGGCAGGATTCACCACTACGTTGGATATGAGGAGTGTCTCCATGGCACTGGTGATGCGGGCCATGCCCCTGGTCACCTCCGCAGTGTTTTGAGTGAGGCACTGTTCCATATTTGACCCTCGGCGGCATAGCAGGGCTGTTGCTGCGGCAAGACGGTTAATTGCCCGGTTTTGTACACGGGCATCCCTGCGCCTTGTGTGCTCATTCTCCTCCATCTTGGCATACAGTTGGGTTATGGCAGTTGTTATGCGACCCATTCCTGTTGCAATTGCCCGGTTACTTGCCACAAACTCAGCAAATCCCTTTGTCATTTCCCCCATCTGCAGGTTATGTTCATGCAATTGCCGGTGGCAAGCGAGGATGGACTTGGCCTGCATCCGCTGGATCCGCACCATGCTCCCCTCAAGCCCTTGGAAGACGGTGCCCTCCCGTGATGGAATTGCACTGCTGGAAGTGCGTGGGCGGCGGAGATTGGTGCTGGTCTGCTGGGTGGCCTGCTGTGCCACAGGTGTCACAGGTGTGGGTGCTGGTGCCTGACCCGCAGCTCCCTCCATGATGGTCAATGGGGCCACAATACTCCTCCTGGCTGGAGCTGTGGCAGGTGCTGGCTGGGACCGTGTGGGTGAGTTCTCTGGTGAGAACTGCAATGGTGGGGATTGTGACAATTGGGGGGAGTGGTGAACTAAGAGGGCATGTCCTGAGTCATCCTCATGGGCCATGGCACTGCTGTCCTCCACCTCCTGCGAGGCATCCATGCTGCTTGGCCCTGCCACCGCAGTGTCCGCTGTTGCTGGAGCTGACACTTGTCAACAAGTAAGAGCGGAGCAGCTGCCAAGTGTCCTTCGGCCGAGAGATGCTAGGCAATAGGGACGCATAGATATCGCTGGATACATTAAGGGGGCATATTATCAAGGGGGTTTATCTCCGCTTTTTTGGCTTTAAAAGCCAAGAAAGCGGAGATAAAATTATCTCCCTATTACCTAGCTGTCGCTAACACCAGTTAGCGACAGCTAGTAGGAGATAGCGACCATCTTGGGCCCCACTTTGCATGTCAGTGATATTTATCACTAATGGCATGCAAAGTGGGCGTGCCAAGATGTTAGCGACTGGAAACAGTCGCTAACATCGCTATCTCCTATTACCAACTTTTGGAGATATTCGCGCTAAGGGCGAATATCTCCAAAAGCTAACACCTGCCCTGAGCAGTTCTTAGCCATGTTATCCAATGTGAGGTGGATAACATGGCTAAGAGCATTAGCTCAGTAATGCATGAATATCGCTGACTTTTCAGCGATATTCATGCATTGTGGCCGTTTTTTATCGCATTTGCGATAAACCTTGGTAATACCAAGGTTTATCTGCGATAAAAATCGCCGCAGCTCAGCGGTAAATTTTTGTCTCTAACCAAGCAATAGCGATAATTATCGCTATTGCTTGGTAATATGCCCCTAATTCTCTTAGCCAAGCCTTCACTGTTGGTTGCGCAGACCCGCCCCAGTGTAGGGCAATCTGCCTCTTGGCTATCAACAGAGCAATTACAGCAAAGCATTGAATCCCAGCCCTAGTGGTCGAACATACCCCAGCAACACAAGCAGTGGGGAGTGAGTCAGCTCAGCCTCAATGATCGATATCAAGTGTCCAAACACAGCCTCCCAGAATGCTAGTAGAGGGGGCAATTCCAAGCTAAATGAATGAAATCAAAGTGTTGGGATGACATAGACCCTATTTAAAGTGCAGTAGTTATTAGATACATAACAACAATATGCCCAAATCTTGTCTGTCAAAGGGTGTCCTAGGTCTCCCTCCCCACCCACCTCCAGACGGAGTGATTGTGCAAAATGATACAGTCTAGAGACTAGGTGTGTGCTATCGGGTGATGTGATTATTGTAGAGAGAGGGGGAAACTCGTACGCTCCACCGTCAATGGTCATATTGCAGCAGCTAGAGAGGCCAGATCCCATGCACAGGAAATCAGTCTAATATGGATATTGCTGCCTTCTATCAAATCTGTAACTGAGCGCATCTGGCCGCCTGGAACACATCTCCAATGGTTTGAAGCAGACAGTGGGAAAGCGCACACGGTGTCAAGGTTTCAGTGGTCGGGCACAACCAGGGGTTATCAAGAATTGGCAAGTGTGGGGAGTACAAATAGTTGGCTTTCAGATATTTACGAAGTTGCTCCCAAGCCCAGCATGCGGTTTGTAATGTGTGAATCTCCGCTGGCGTTCTCGGGAGACCACGGGGAGAATAGTGTACAGAGGATAAGGTTGGGCCTTTGGATATTTGGGTTTCAAGAATTGTAATTGTGCATCTGAGTGGTACCAAAAATAAGCATAGTGCGCCTGTGCGACTAGACAGTATAGACAGAAGTCAGGCACTGCGAAACCCCCTTGTTCAAAAGACTAGGGGCCCGATGTAGGTCGGTCGGTAACGGCCGAAAATCGGTATTTTCGGCCGTTACCGATCGGTATCGAGCCATCGGGATGTAGCAGTCCGAAAACCGCCCAAATCGGTGATAATACCGAATCGGAAAAGTTACCGATTCGTTAGAATACCGAATCGGAAAATACACAGATTCGGTAAATATACCGAATCGTTAACAAACCGATTCGGTAAAAATAGGGAATCGGAAAAATCACCGATTCGGTAGAATACCGAATCGGAAAAAACACAGAATCGGAAAAAAATACCGAATCGGTAAAGTCACCGATTCAGTAAAATTACCGATTCGGTGTAAATCCGATTCTGTGTGAAAAACTGAAGATTGAGATGTAGGAAAGCTCTGAAATACCGAATTAGCTTCAAATTCGGTATTTAAGAGTCTGTAGTTACCATAGATTGGAATCAGGTGGTAACCAGGTGCAACCTATAAAAATTGACCCAAAATGCAATTCTTCTTGCACCATGGCGGCATTTTATGTCATTGCAAGACGGCTACGGCTACAGCAGGAAGGAGAGAGGGAATGGCTGAGACAGGAGCAGGTGTATAGGCAGCGGATCACCCTGTTCATGCTGACAGATGCAGAGATCCTACAGAGGTACAGGCTGGACCCAGAGACCATCTTAGAGCTCATTAGGGACCTCAAACCCCTGTTGCAGCACACCACCCCAAGGGCACACGCAATCCCAGTGCACGTGCAGGTGCTATGCAGCCTACACCTGCTTGCGTCTGGCAGCTATCAAAGTGTAGTTGCTGTGGCAGGAGGGGTGACCCAGAGCTGCCTGTCAAGGTTCTTCCACAAGTTCCTTGACGCCATGATACAAAGGATGGACCAATACATTTCCTTCCCTGCAACCCATGCAGAACTGGTACAGACAAAAGCAGACTTCTACCAGATGGCAAGATTCCCCCACATCATTGGCTGCATAGATGGCACACACATTACGATTTGCCCCCCTGCTGACACGGAATACGTATACCGCAATTGGAAGGTCACGGCACACCATAAATGTGCAGGTGATTTGTAATGCTAAGTGTGTCATCATTGACCTGGTTGCAAAATTTCCAGGGAGTACCCACGACTCCTACATCTTTCAAAATAGCGGAATTTATGCACGGCTGACGGCAGGGGAATTCGGTGAAGGATACCTCCTAGGTAAGACACAGTTTCAGACCCACATAACCTAAATAGCAGTGTGAAGTACATGTATGCATGTGAGTAATGTTACCCCTTTTCCTTCTAGGCGACAGTGCATATGCCCTCCGCTCATTCATTCTCACCCCCTACCTCAACCCCTCAACACCCAGCCAAAGGAGGTATAACCGTGCTCACAAAAGCACAAGGAATGTAGTAGAACGGACCATCTTAGAGCTCATTAGGGACCTCAAACCCCTGTTGCAGCACACCACCCCAAGGGCACACGCAATCCCAGTGCACGTGCAGGTGCTATGCAGCCTACACCTGCTTGCGTCTGGCAGCTATCAAAGTGTAGTTGCTGTGGCAGGAGGGGTGACCCAGAGCTGCCTGTCAAGGTTCTTCCACAAGTTCCTTGACGCCATGATACAAAGGATGGACCAATACATTTCCTTCCCTGCAACCCATGCAGAACTGGTACAGACAAAAGCAGACTTCTACCAGATGGCAAGATTCCCCCACATCATTGGCTGCATAGATGGCACACACATTACGATTTGCCCCCCTGCTGACACGGAATACGTATACCGCAATTGGAAGGTCACGGCACACCATAAATGTGCAGGTGATTTGTAATGCTAAGTGTGTCATCATTGACCTGGTTGCAAAATTTCCAGGGAGTACCCACGACTCCTACATCTTTCAAAATAGCGGAATTTATGCACGGCTGACGGCAGGGGAATTCGGTGAAGGATACCTCCTAGGTAAGACACAGTTTCAGACCCACATAACCTAAATAGCAGTGTGAAGTACATGTATGCATGTGAGTAATGTTACCCCTTTTCCTTCTAGGCGACAGTGCATATGCCCTCCGCTCATTCATTCTCACCCCCTACCTCAACCCCTCAACACCCAGCCAAAGGAGGTATAACCGTGCTCACAAAAGCACAAGGAATGTAGTAGAACGGACCTTCGGCATCTGGAAAAGCAAGTTCAGATGCTTGCACAAGAGCGGAGGTACAAGGCAATATACCCCCATCACCTGCTGCAAGATGATTGCTGTCTGTGCAATGTTGCACAACCTTGCGGTCAAGAAGGGCACAGAGGTAGAGTTGTCTGACTACGAGGACCCTGACGATGACATTGCTGTGCCACAAACACAACCTGCTGGAGTGTCTACACCAAGTGATGGCAGGCTCAGACGTGAGGAAATAACAGACAACTATTTCTGAGTGAGTACAGATGCACAGACACGTTATGGATGTGAAGAAATGCAAAATTTAAATTTTTGGTACAACGTTACAGCACTGATGTGCAACAAATGAAATTATTAACTACAATGTGGGGACAGGGAATGGGCCGGGTTGCCTTACCCACACTGGCAGTGTCATTTCCTGCTGCGCTTTGCAGACCCACTGGGATGTGGCTCCCCCCCTTCTGCATGTCCGTCTGCCTCTGCGGAGCGCCTGGAGCTCCGGCGCGGCTCGGACACTGCGCTGGCCGGACTGCTGCGGCTGCTGCTGTCCCCAGCCTCGGCCACGTCCAGGGCAGGATTCACCACTACGTTGGATATGAGGAGTGTCTCCATGGCACTGGTGATGCGGGCCATGCCCCTGGTCACCTCCGCAGTGTTTTGAGTGAGGCACTGTTCCATATTTGACCCTCGGCGGCATAGCAGGGCTGTTGCTGCGGCAAGACGGTTAATTGCCCGGTTTTGTACACGGGCATCCCTGCGCCTTGTGTGCTCATTCTCCTCCATCTTGGCATACAGTTGGGTTATGGCAGTTGTTATGCGACCCATTCCTGTTGCAATTGCCCGGTTACTTGCCACAAACTCAGCAAATCCCTTTGTCATTTCCCCCATCTGCAGGTTATGTTCATGCAATTGCCGGTGGCAAGCGAGGATGGACTTGGCCTGCATCCGCTGGATCCGCACCATGCTCCCCTCAAGCCCTTGGAAGACGGTGCCCTCCCGTGATGGAATTGCACTGCTGGAAGTGCGTGGGCGGCGGAGATTGGTGCTGGTCTGCTGGGTGGCCTGCTGTGCCACAGGTGTCACAGGTGTGGGTGCTGGTGCCTGACCCGCAGCTCCCTCCATGATGGTCAATGGGGCCACAATACTCCTCCTGGCTGGAGCTGTGGCATGTGCTGGCTGGGACCGTGTGGGTGAGTTCTCTGGTGAGAACTGCAATGGTGGGGATTGTGACAATTGGGGGGAGTGGTGAACTAAGAGGGCATGTCCTGAGTCATCCTCATGGGCCATGGCACTGCTGTCCTCCACCTCCTGCGAGGCATCCATGCTGCTTGGCCCTGCCACCGCAGTGTCCGCTGTTGCTGGAGCTGACACTTGTGCAGCTGCTGCTCCACTACCTGATGGCGCCCCTAGGAATAAAGTAGCATTTGTCAACTGAGCGTAAATGTCTTACTGTCAATACAATAAATGCATTGCACATGTCATTGTCATTACTCTGATTCTTTCTTAAAGTGCATTGCAGTTTAATGTGCACTGTAAATAGTTCCTACATTGGCTGTCTACATATCCCATCATGCATTGCTCATGTATTTTGCTAGCAGTACTGGACTGGGGTTTGGCTGTACATTGGGGTCAATGGGGAGGTGTCTGGTAGGGTGTGTCATGCTGTGCATGCTTCTTACCTTTTGCTTTGTCTCTGGCTGAGCTGTCCATGTCCCCAACTCCAACCACACTCTCCGTCTCAATCGTTGTGGACACCAGTTCCTCCAGTTTAGTGAGGGGGGGAGCGGGGTTCCTGCCTCCACCGGTCAGTCCTGCCTGCTTGTGGAGCTCCGCCAATTTCCTCTTGGTGAGGCTCCGGATATCATAAAACCTCTTCTTGAGGTCATCCATGCTCCTGGGGTCACACCGACAGCATTGACCCTCTCACTGATGGCACTCCACAGTTTCCTCTTTGTAGACTCAGGGACTGTGAGGGACAGCCTCCCATACAGCTGCCTGTGGACCCTCACCACCTCCTCCACCAATACTTGCAGCTCCATGCTGCTGAACTTCACCTTGCGCTTTCTCTCAGCCTTCTGGCTCTCAGAGCTGCGTGCCATTTCCACTGTGTTCAAAAATCTCCAAACACTCTCTCTGCTGCTCACTCTCCCTGCTCAGCTCTGGCTGCCTCTCCAGAAAGTTCTGATGAGTTGCACCTGCCTGGGTTGCCACTCCCTGCTAGGGTGGGGGAGGGTGCTTCCACCTCATTGGCTGCTTTCGTTAGTTTCACTTTTCCGTGTTTGCCGATTCCGTGTTTACCGATTCGGTATTTACCATACCGATTCGGGAAATACCGAATCGGTAAATACCGATTCGGTTTTGCCAATGCATTCCTATGGGCCTTTTGGGCCATACGGTTGTATTGTCATTACCGAATCGGTATCTACCGATTCGGTCAATACCGATTCGGTAAGTGTCGAAACACGATACCGAATATTACCGAATCGGTATTTTACCGATTTTTTTTCTCTACATCTCATTTTCCGATTTCAGAATACCGATTCGGTAAAAATCGGTATTTTAAAATCGGTAAATGACTTTTACCTACATCGGGCCCTAGATGTAGGTAAATCTATTTTACCACTTCTTAAATACCGAATTTTACCGATTCGGTATTTAAGAAGTGGTAAAATAGAGGGGGGAGATGTAGGTAATTCCAGATAAAATTTGGTATTTACCGATTCGGTAAATACCGAATCGGTATTTCCTATTGATTCCTATGGGCTGTGAAGCCCATAGTAATCAATGTGAAATACCGATTCTGTAATTACAGATTCGGTAAATACCGATTTTACCAAGGGTGCAGGGGGTGTCACTTTGACACCCTCTGGCACCCCGAAAATTGACATGTGCGCCATGTGGCACACAGACATGCCCTAAGGGCATGTCTGTCTGTCACATGGCATAGGTGTGCATGCACACATGTGCATGCACACCTGAATTCGGTATTTTAACACCCAATTGGATTGGGTGTTAAAATACCGAATTTGTAGGGCCTTTGGGACTCTGAAGAGTCCCACCTACATCTGAGATTTACCGAATCAGTAAAAATACCGATTCGGTATTTTACAGAATTGGTAAATTTACCGAATCAGTAAATTTACCGATTCTGTAAAAAAGTGCCCCTACATACCGAAAACCCATTTACCGGTCGGTAAATGGCTCCTACATCTGACCCTAGGTGAGGACTGCCAGCCCACCCGAGCCTGTCCCCCAGCCCAAATCAACCGTACCAGCATGCTTCGAAGGGTATTAAACAAAAGTTGCTGTGAGTGGGATGGGAATATTTAAAAACAGGTATAACAACAGGGGCAGAACAACCACTCGAATAATCACCATCCTGCCAGCGATAGATAATGGGAGCACTTCCAGTGTTCTATCTGTGTCTCGAGATGATCTATGGTTGGGCCATAATTAAGGCGGATGACTTCCGATGCTCTGCAGTGTACAAAAATGCCGAGATACACCCCTGTCTGGTGCTGCATGACACAGGGAACTGTTCCGAGAGGTTTAGCATAAAGAAGGTGTACAAGAGCACAGAAATTATTTTGGAAGCCCAATTTTCTGAGTGCTGCGTGGCAGAAAGGCCACTCCAAAAAGTCAAATGCCTTTTCTGTGTCCAACAATATCGCGGCAGCTGGGAGAGCCTGAGTAACAACCGCAAATAGGGTACGCTACGACCGAGGTCGATCGATTTGGGACAAATTTCGATTAAAGGGGGAGATGATCTGATCGTTTAAAAGTGATATGCGCGACACAAGTACCTACGCCAATATCTGGTAGTCTTGGTTTAAAAGCGATAGAGGCCAGATGAAGCACATCTATCAGGTGATTTGTCCAGTTTGAGGAGCAGAGTTAAAATAGCTTCTTGCATAGTGAGAGGGAGCTCGCCTGAGTCCAGCGCCTCAGCGTACACTTCCAGAAGATGCAGGACTAAGAGTTTTGTATGTTTTATAAAATACGCCTGTAAGACCACCATACATTCCTGGGGCAAGGGAGCCATCCAGGTTGTCAATGGTATCGGTTATCTCGTCCTCGTCAATAGGCGAAGCCAAAAATTGTCACTGCCCCTCCAAAAATCCACACCATAGCAATCTCCTTTAAATAATAGGAGAGGGACACGCCAGTCGGTGGGGAGCGCGTAGTGTATAACCGAGTCTAATATGACAAGAAGGTGGAAAGGATGTCAGCGCTCTGCATAACAGAAGTGTTGTCCTCTGCTTGAATTTGACTGATGTACACAGTGTGTCGTCGAGTGGTGAGCAGCCGTGCCAGGGTGCGCCCCAGTCTCTCTCACTCACCGTATACATGAGGGCGTGCATATTTTCCCAAATAGGCGGTCTCACAAGTGGCAAGTTTCTTAAAGTCGCCCAATAGCCTCACACATTGCTTTAATGAGGGAGGAGGGGCCAGCGCTCAGGCATCCAAATCCCGCAGCACTGCTCAGTAATGTCGAGAGCCCGGCAGATGGAGCAGAGAACCGCAGTCTGCTTTGCAATACAAACAACCCAGATGTATACTTTGAAGGCATCTCACAAAGTGGCGTAGCGAGGCACAGAACCCAGATTGGTCCGAAAATATTTGGGGATTGCATCCTGCACCTCACTCCTAGAAACGGTATCAAGCAGAGCATCTGCTGGGAAACGCCAAGATCTTCAGGGATGCGCAGCTTTAGGTAAAGCCATCAACAGCAGTACTGGTGAATGGTCTGACAGGGTACGGGGCAAATTGTCTGACTCTTGCATTGTGATTAGGAGGTCTGGGGTTACATACCACTGGTCTTTGCAAGACCATGTACCGTGTGGATTGGAATAGAAAGCAAAACCCTTGTCAGTAGGATGCCGAAGTCGCCAGGCATTGGTCAATAAATGTGTGCGCAGTAAAGTCTCAAGTTCCTCTGTAGAACACAGTTTTGTACATGGCATGTGCTTATAGTGGAGGTGCAGTGTGAGGTTAAAGTCACCCCCAAATATAATGGAGTCAATTGGTATGCTTAAAAATATGCGTGGAGGTTTTAGCAAAGTAGCCATGTGCGTCGACGTTTGGGGTGAGTAACCGCTGTGTGCCCAAGCACCCCGCCACCAGCAAGTACCTTCCCTCGAGATCCCCAATCACGGTCTGGATCGTAAAGGGCAACGTTTTATGAATTAGGGCACAGACTCCATGGGAATAGATGCTGTAGCTAGCAAAAAACCTATTGGTGCCCCAGGCAGCGGCAAATCAATTGTCTGAGGTCGGGCGTAGTGTGTCTCTTGCAGGAAGGTATTGTAGGAAGGTATTGCAGGAAGGTATACTTGCAGAAATATGTATTTTGTGTCTAACCAAATAGGCTAAGACCTGCCTCCCCTTACGTGGGTTTGATAGACCCCGCACGTTCCATGTCATGCGGCGCAGCTCCAACTCCCCCACGGGCAGTAGTAGTAGCATGTGGACGAAAGTGCCCATGTATGTGGGGCTAAGCAGCCAGCTAGTGCATAGAATAGTAACCTGCAAGTCACAAACAAACTTCAAACCATATAACATGAACTCCCGGCCCACTACCCCCTACATCGGACAACCACCCAATATGTATCTGGTGAATCCCAAAATATCATAATTCACAAAAAAGCAAACAAAAAAGGTTAAGAGATCTCCTAGGGGGCAGCAACACCCCGAGCAGGCCACGGAGGTTAACATCAATAATACGCAAAATATATGTAACTGCATTTGACAAACAAAAGGACAGCAATTTTTATAGCCATAATAAAATAGACGAGAAAGAGGAAGAGAATAAATGATCAGGTCTCATCAGCCTCCAGTATGGCTATGAGTCCGTGCCTGTTGGACACATATGAGAAGCTCGCCAGTCTGTTATTTGCGCAACAGCAGGGAGTAGAGAGTTATTTTCCAGGGGAAGATCTTCTAGTCGACTTGTGATATCTCCAGAACTCAGCAGCATCTGCAGGTGTATCAAAAAATTGAGGTTTTCTGAATGCAGAGGCGCGCTGGATATAACATAGCATAGCAAATATTTTCTCCTTTCAGAGTTCGCTTGATATCCTAGAATTTACGTCTGGCCTCTTGCACTACCGGCGTGAAGTCTGGATAAGGTAGGCGACATCCCCTGAAATTGCAGGTCTTCCACCTCTCTGGCCTTGCGCAAGGCGATGTCCCGGTCGCAATAATTGAGTAGCCGCGCTTTGATAAGGCACGGGGAGCACCAGGAGCAGACCTGGGGGCCAGTGTTCTGTGGGCTCGCTCCACTGCAAATGTGGTGGAACAATTGTCTCTGTCGAAGAGCTCAACCAGAAGCCGTTCCACCTATGTCTCCATGAGGCCTGTGTTAGTAGACTCGGCCATTCCGGCTCTCCAGAGATTATTGCAGCGTGACCATTCCCCTTGCGCTTCTCTGCTGTATCAATGCGGGCCTAGTGTTGTTCCAAACGGCCATGCATAGTATCAAGATGGGCAACCAAATTATTGAATCATGCGCCGATGGCTTTGAAGCCCACGCGTAATTCCGCTATTATGCCGCTGCGCCCTCCACGGGGGCCGCTCAGAGTCCGGGGGATCTGCAGGGTCTGGAGGGTCCTCACGAGTGGCCTTATCACCGCCTTCCCATCTGGGGGTTTTGGTGGTCTCAAAAATGACCTTTGCTATTTGCGGGTCCCCACGACCCTTATTGGATATAGGATAGGCCCGGAGTGTACACAGTGATTAAGCCCCTAGAGGATGAAGGGGGGCACCGCTAGCCCATTGGTATGAGGCCAGTGAGAGAATGTGAATGCTGAATTACATGAGGTGCACTCACTGCCTCCTACCCATGCAGAGAGTAGGCCTGCTGCACTGCAATGGTGTTAAAACAATCCTCAGGGTGCAGTAATTCTCATTCCCCCATTAGACAAAGATGGCATGCAAAGCAGCAATGTCCCGTGGTACCACAGCTGCCGCAGCTCACTCTCCAGAGTCATCCACACAGCTTCGCCGCAACAGGCTCCCAGCCATAGGCAGGGCCTTGGAATCGCTATCAAATGCATTACAGTAGAGGGGGAGTCCACACATCCAGGGGCCAGAATCAAGCATACAACTCACCTATGTGGCAAGGGGGCAGGATGTCCAAAAGCCTGAGGGACCGCTGCTACATCCCACAAGGCCTCAAAGCCCCGGCCTCAAATCTTTTGGCAGCCTCACCTCGCGGCAGCAGCCGTGCCCTCAGGCTCACACCTGCGACCCCTGACGTCGCAGAGCCTCCGAGGGCTGCATCAGACTGCTGCCTTCGCAGGGCGGCACACGAGAGATAGGGGCACCCTCACCAGCCGCGCCACACTCCGCACATGCCTCAGAGCTTCCGGCAGTCGCAGCGGCACACATCGCCATGATGAAACGCAACTAGGCGGTTAAGAAAGCATGGCCGCTCAGGAGCTCCCAGATCAAGCCACCATCTTGGTGCTCGGTCAGCCCACGCCCCCTGCCTTCTCTCTAACCGGTCCCACGATGAGACAATTCCCTAGCAGTAGAAGAAGACCTGTACCCCCTTTATTTCTTTTATGCTCCTGGAAGGATGCACTGGAGGGCCATTCCTGCCCAGGAGATGTACTTGAGCCAGGGGGCACGTGTCTCCTTATTAGTCTGAGCTAAGAATAGTTTGTCCTATCACTCCTTTATGGCTTTAGTCACACAAGGAAGAATCATGAACTGGTCCAAAATATCACATGCAAATGTTATGGGGCTCAGGGGCCCGTTTGCAAAATAGTTTTATGGCTGTTTTGAAAATATATGGAGCAGTTGAGCAATAAATTCAAAGTTGCTCCAGACTCGTGTTGGTTAGGCTTGGAAAAACAGGAAGTGTTGTCAGTGCACCGGGCCGCACACCACCAGCTACCGAGGCGGAGCTTGGTGTAGACTTCCAGATTCAATCTGTAGCCTGACGTACTCAGCATCTGCGAGAGTAAGTGTACATCAGAAGTGCAGTTAAGCGGTAAGAAAGCATAATACTCACCACTGGGATACTTCTAAACACAGATTCTCCACCTGCCGAATAGATACCAAAGTACTTCCTCCCAAAGTGGTGAGGACTGTGGTATGGCTCAGATCAAAAAGTCCTCCAGGAGTAAACTAGCAAAATGCCATTTCCAGTGGACCTGGTTGTCAAGGCAGTTGTGACTCGTCAACATGTGCACTGATGCCCATTTTGCAGGCTGACAGTTAAGAACATGCACTCCACGTGGCAAAGCAGTGGTAGCACCCTTGATCCTGGTGGAATGGGCTCTCAGTCCCTCTGTAGGCTTGCTCTTGGCCAGTACATAGCAGATATTAATGTAGAGGACTCTCCACCTTGACAGAGCCCTTTTCTATAACGCCTTGGCTTTCTGCTCCCCAGAGAACCCCACAAAAATCTGATCACCCACCCGATATTCTTTGGTGCGCTTGCTGTAAAAGCTCAAGGTTCTCTTGGGGTGTCTAGCTAATAGAGTCTCTCCTCTTCTTTTGAGGAGTGAAGTAGGACAAAGAACACAGGGAGTGTGAAGGATTTCACAATGTAAAAAATAGTCATTAGATTTGGCAAAATTGGGTTCCCTGGTCCCCAAAAACCACTTTATCTGGGAGTGGAGTAAGGTAGCTGCACCTTGAGAGTTTGGAATTCAATCAAGCAACGTGCTGACGCTATCATGACCAGGAATAGTTTTCAAAGTCAGAAAATGTAGTAGACAGCTGTGCATTGGTTCAAAGGGAATGCACATGAGGAAATTGAGGACCAAACTGAGATCCCACTGTGGCCTCACAAAAGGTTTGGGAAGAAACACATCACATCTTTCAGAAACCTAATCGCAAAAGGTAATCTGAACAAGAACGGCTGGTCTGGTAATCGCAAAAAGGCCACAAGAAGCAAAAATATAACCTTTAATGATGCCCCTCGTGCTCACCCAGAGGTAAACCAAACCGCAAGCCATTTTGGCCAATAGCACGTCCTTGATGAGGTGTGAGTCAAGGCTACAAATTTGACCTGGCTCAAACAGTCTTTGTAGAAGCACGTTTGGCTGTAAGGAGGACATCCACAATTTCGGAAGGAAGATTAAATGCAATAGACTTCAGCCACTCAAACTCCATATATAGAGGTGCTATTTGTACATGTTTTGGTGAAGGACCCTGTCCTGCTGCTGTGACAGGAGATCCTCCCAAAGACATAGTGTGATTGGAGGACAGAGGCTCATGCCTAGAAGTTCAGGGAATCACACTCTCCTTGCCCAGTCTGGAGCCACTATGGTAACTTGGGCCTGGTTGTTTTGTCTCTTCTTCCGAGCTTAGGGCAGAAGAGTCAGCGGCAGAATGCCATACAGTTGTCCAATGTTATACTCTAAACGACAATATAGGGTAAGACACTCACTGCCGAAGTGTTCCAGAATTTGTATCAATATAGCGTGCTGCTGGGGATTCACTTTCCAATCCTCAAAGTGTCTGGTAAATCAAATATCAAAGGTGCATCTCCTGATTAGGGGATGTCCCCCAGTGCACAGCAGTATGCCCCTCTGGGGGTGTATTTTAGAAATAAACGCAATCTTGCAGATGATGTGCCCTTCGTCAGGAGTCCACGTTGCCCGAAATGCATCGGGAATGACATACATTGAAGTTGAAATGTAAATGGATTTTCTGAATACAAGATATTTTGAAGAAGTTTAAACGGGTTGGAATGATGTGAATAAAACGTCATTATACAACCGACATCATCTGCAAGATTGCGTTTATTTCTAAAATACACCCCCAGAGGGGCATACTGCTGTGCACTGGGGACATCCCCTAATCAGGAGATGCACCTTTGATATTTGATTTACCAGACACTATGAGGATTGGAAAGTGAATCCCCAGCAGCACGCTATATTGAGTAAAACCAAGATATATATGGCTTATAAACTGGACACTCCCCACATAAGAGTAAACGATGGTGGTTAGACAAACTTCATGTCCACATGCAGGAGAGCCTAAACAAGACACTGTGGACTATGTACTTGACCTAAGTTCAAAAATGACAGAGTACACGGTGAAAGCATCCAAAAACCTTGAGGCCAGCCAAAAGCTCCAGAAGCTCTGGTATGACAAAAAGGTTGCACTGGTGGAGTTCCAACCAGGCAAAAAGTGTGGGTACTATAGCCTGTGGCTCCCAAGGTGACCCTTACCCTATCCTTAAAAGGAAAGGTGAGGTCACCTACCTGGTTGACCTAGACACTAGCAGGAACCCAAACAAGGTCATCTATTTAACCTGTCGTATGACTGATAGTTCTACCCCAGATTGTGAGAGTGCGCAATTCTCTATCACACTATCTCCAGAACTGTCATTCTCAGGTCTTTTAATCTGTCGCTCACCTGGCCCGATAGGACAATTTCTGGAAGGACTAATCGAAACTACTCTACATTTAGCTAGTACGGTTTCCAATTTTATAGTGCTGGGAGACTTGAATCTCCATTTTAATAATATTTTAGATATCACCGCAATGGAACTGATTAAATTTAGCCTCTTGTGAATTGAGCTTAATAGTTTCACATCCCACTCACTCCAAAGGGAACCTTTTAGATCCCATATTTTCAAAAATTGCGGAACTAATTTCAGCTGAGCCATACTCGATCCCTTGGTCAGACCATATGGTTATTCTCTTCACATGGAAGGCACACAGATCCAGTTCAACTAAACCTTCTCACAAAGCCTTAGGTAGGCGCTGGACGAAATTAGAGCTAAATCATTGGCTAGAAATACTGAAGAAGGGCGAGCCTCTGGGTAATCAGGACATCGATAGGGCAAACAAAGACTTCAATCAATGGATTGAACAGTCGTTGGATACCGTGCTCCCAAAAAAATTGATCATAAACAAGAAAGGCCCTACTAAGCAACCCTGGTTTAATTTAGACCTAAGGTCCCTTAAACAGGAATGTAAATGGGAGGAGAGGCAGTGGCGGAAACATTTTGATGAGGAGAAGAAAAATAAATACAGATCCACCATAAAGAAATATAAATCTGCCCTTAACATGGCCAAATCCACCTTTTATGCAGAAAAAATTGAGGCTTCCGCCAACGCCCCGAGAGAGATGTTTAAGATAGTCAAATCTTTGTTAAAAGCCCTGGACCCGCCATCATCATCGTTATCCTCTGATGAATCTGGTGTTCGTTGCGACGAATTAGCAAATTCTTTTGCCGCCAAAATCCAAAAGATCCTTCTCCCCCTTCCAACTATCGCCCCATTTCCCTTCTCCCTGGCATCAGTAAGCTGACCGAAAAATGGGTGAATAAACAGCTGGCATCTTTTTTTAGAGACCCATGATTTGCTCCATCCAACTCAAACAGGGTTCCGGAGAGGACAGGGAACTGAGACAGCACTGTTGAGGGTGGTCGAGGACTCCAGGAGGATTCTGGACGCTGGTGGCAGCACGGCCATCATCCTCCTGGACCTCAGTGCCGCCTTTGACACGGTCAACCACCATGTCCTCCTATCTCGCCTTGGAAGGATTGGGGTCACGGGCAAGGCCCTTATGTGGCTCGAGTCTTTTCTTAGTGATAGATTTTTTAAGGTCTTTTCGGAGAACAGCTGTTCCCTTCCAGTACCATTACAGTGTGGGGTGCCACGGGGCTCCTCCCTTAGCCCCACACTGTTTAATGTGTACATGGCGCCTCTGGCAGAAGTAGTGGCTCCCTTCGGAATCCAATTAGTAAGCTACGCTGATGACACCCAGCTAGTTGTCTCCTTAAATCAGGTAGAGCCCCTTCCGACCAATCTTTGCAACTGCCTGGAGGCAGTTGCAAGATGGATGGACTCATCCCACCTGAAGTTGAATGGGGGGAAAACTGAGCTGATGCTGTTGGGGAAAAGAGCCACATTTAATAACTCAACACTTTGGCCTTCCTGCATGGGGCCGGGGCCCACTCCAAAGACCGAGATTAAGAGCCTTGGATTTTGGCTGGATGCGGAGCTGTCATTCAAAACCCAGGCAAGGAAGGCAGTAGCTGCTTGCTTTGGACTGTTGAAGACAATCCGCAAAATCCTTCCTCAGCTACCCGAAACAGCCAAGAAAACCATAGTCCAGTCCCTTATTCTATCCAGGCTGGACTATGGAAATGCGCTTTATTTAGGAGCCCCTGTTTCGGTTATTCGGCAACTCCAGGTCGCCCAGAACTCTGCAGCGAGGCTACTTACGGGTACTAGCTACCGCACATCAGCTAGACCCGCGTTGAGCACTTTGCATTGGCTTCCGATAAGGGAGCGGGTTCACTTCAAAACTCTTTGTACGGTCCACAAAACACTCTATGGGAGAGGCCCCCCCCATCCTGGATGACATGATTAGGCCATATAAACCATCTAGGAATCTTCGCTCCAATCAGCAAAACCTTTTAGCAATTCCCAGGATTAATAGGGCCCGCACAGGGGGCCGTGTTTTCTCGTATAATGCGGCTAAGTTATGGAATGCTCTTCCTCCATCCCTCCGACAAGAGCCTAACTTACTTGCATTTCGAAAGAAGCTAAAAACGGTCCTGTTTCCCAGAATCTAGACGAGTCTGGGCCTCCGCATCTTCTGCAATCCATTTCCCTTTGGTCAGTCCTAAGCGCTGGGATGCTTCTGAGTAGCCATGCACTATAGAAGAGCCTTTACAATACAATACAACCGCCTAAATCCTTTCCATGGGAGGGCTGATGTGGCCCTGCTGAGGATCAGGAAGAAGAGAATGAACCTCTCCCTGACCTCCTCTCCCACAGTCTTAAAGATGAGTCAGTTGATGTAGTGGTCTTTTCAGACACCACCTCTGCCCAATAGCAAGCTGACCGCAGGCAAGTCCTGGAGCAGCATGACAAGCTCTTTTCCCCTCACCCCTTGTCAGACTAGCTGGTGTTCCCATGATGTAGACAGTGGTGGCAGTATGCTTGTCAAAAGTAAAATATACCGACAGTCCGAACAAGTGAAGGAACGTTTCAGGGATGAAGTCAGCAAATTGCTGGAGTTAGGGGTGATAGACTCCTAAGACAGTCCCTGGGCCAGGCAGTGGTTTTTGGCCCCAAACCTCTCTTTCCATGGGTGGTAAATTAGTGCTGAGGTTTTGTGTGGACTATTGAGTTCTTAATGCTGTCAGTAAAACAGATGCACACCCTATCCCAAGGGCAGACAAACTTATTGACAGCCAAGTTTCACAGTACTTTTGATTTAAGATCAGGGTACTGGCAGATTGGTGTGACCCCTGGAGCACAAGAAACATCAGCATTCTCAACCCCAGATGGATATTACCATTTACAGTAGTGCCATTTGGACTAAAGAATGCCCCTGCCACCATCAAAAGGTTGGTGAACAAAGTCCTTGCTGTGTTGGAGTCTTTTAGTACAGCATATCTTGATGATATTGCTGTCCAAAGCTGAACTTGGCGGGACCTGCGCAGCCAAGCATAGGGACATATTGTGACCAAGGTACCCATGATAAGACTACAGAATCTGCCGTATCAAGCCCTGATTTTATATTATGACAAAATTAATTTTGAATGTTATGACCAGTAGAAAATGTTTCCTCATGCCTTACGGGACATGAGGTAAGATCATCGAGGCCATAGGGCATGGTTCTATCTGGCTTGCAGGCAGTTGGCACTAATGGATTTGAGAGCCAAAATAACTGCAGGGAAAGACTTCTTCCTCCAAGGCTCAAGACTTGTAAACTCCCTATCAGAGGTTGAGAGCTATAATACCTGCAGGGAAAGAGTTCTTCCCCAAGCCTCCACGCATTTAAACTCCCTATCAGAGGATGCTAAAGGTAAAGAGCCAAAAGACTGTACTCGAGAACAGGGCGCCTGGACAATGAGGCTCTGGTGAAGGATTAGTAGAAAGGAATGGAGGGTCGCCAGGAACTGGATGACAGCATCAACTGACAAGGTTGTTGACTGCTGGAGCAGACGTTGGCCTCTCCCATGCCGCTTAAGAACAAGTTACTAACCTTCGGTAATGATACAGCTGTAAGAGACACGTATTAGTTATAGATTCCTTACCTTAGAATTACCCCCAGGCCTCAGACTGGACCCGGAGTTTTTTTATTTAGCAGTACCCCTGCGTGTCGGTAGACTACACGTCCGTCGTTGACGTCGTGTTCGCCAGAACGACGTTGCGGTGTCTACATAGACGCCCTTCCTGCACGCTAACGTCAGTTCTTTACACGACATTCCACGCCAGAAGCGCAGAACCATGCAAGACATTGACCACTGGCGCACAAAACTAGGGCCCTGCAAAGGAGTCCCTTCCTCTGGAAGTCAGTTCGCAGAACGGAGAGGATGGGTGGGACGGTAAGGAATCTATAACTAATATATGTTTCTTACAGATTATATTGTTACCAAAGGTAAGTAACTTGTTATCTGAAAGAGACTATTAGTTATAGATTCCTTACCTTGGAATAGATACCCCAGCAATACCGACCCCGGAGGTGGGTCTGCGAACAAGTTCACACCAGAAAGTCCCGGAGAACTGAAAGGCCAAAGAAGCAGTCTCTCCGGACTTGGATGTCCAGGCAGTAATGTTTTGTGAACGTGTGCAGGAATGCAGACGTGGCTGCCTGGCAGATGTCACTGAGGGGGACTCCACGTCCCAAAGCAGTAGTAGCTGCCGTCGCTCTTCCGGAGGTTCCTTTTTTGCCAAGGAATAACAGATTTAAATGCAAAGAACGACCCATCAAGAGATGGTTCAGTTTTGCACAGCTCGACCTTTCTTGGCACCCACATAACCAACCAAGAGTTGGTCATCCACACGGAATTGTTGCATGCGATCCAGATAAAATGATAACGCACATTTTGGATCCAGACGGTGGAGTCTCTCTTCCTCCTTGGATGGGTGTGGGGTCGGGAATAAGGTGGAAAAAGTGATGGTCTGTCCTTTGTGGAAAGAAGTAACCACTTTGGGAAGAAAAGAAGGTTGAGTGCAAAGGACAACCTTGTCCGGATGAACAGCAAGGAAAGGAGGTTTAGAAGAAAGAGCCTGAAGCTCACGCACCCTGTGAACAGAGGTGATGGCAACCAGAAAAGAAGTCTTTAGAGTCAAGAGTCTGAGAGGACAATTATGTAAAGGCTCGAAAGGAGCACACATAAGGTATGTTAAAACCAGATTCAAGTCCCACTGGGGCATTTACGAAATGAATAGGAGGAAAGAGGTGAGTAATGCCCTTAAGAAATCTATTTACAATAGGGGACTTGAAAAGAGAAGGCTGATCAGGAAGGCGAATAAAGGCCGAAATGGTCGAAAGATAGTCTTTAAGGGTACCCAGAGCAGAGCCCTGCTGGTCCAAAGAAAGAATGAAGCGGAGAACCTCCCAAAGGGGGGCAGATCGGGGATCCACAGCCTTTGCTGTGCACCATGCCACACATTTGTTCCATCTATAGGCGTATACAGTTTTAGTGGAGGGCCACCTGTCTACCAAGATGACGTTACAGACTTTGGGAGGAAGGTGGAACGCTGTCAACTATCACCGCTCATTCTCCACGCAAGGAAGTGGAAGCTGGACAGGTTCGGCAACAGAAAATCCTCCCGAAGAGGCAGTCTGATCGGGGAATCGATGGTCATGCTCAAGAGCTCGGGATACCAGACTCTTCGTGCCCAATCTGGAGCCACAAGAATGTCTTGGGCCCAGTCCCGTTTGATCTTCTTAAGCACTCTGGGCAGAAATGGTATATACCCACTTCAGAGCCCGCATGTGCCACCTGGCATGGCCCACCAGCAGGATCCAGGAGGCCAGGAGGCCCAGCAGCCTCAAGGTCAATCTCACCGAAACCCGGGACAGAGGCTGAAACATCGGTATCATAACCCTGCTAGGGAAGATAAGCCCGAAACTGCGCTGTGTCCAGAACTGCTCCGGCTGAAAAGGGGGTTCTGAGAGGGAATCAGGTGTGACTTTGGCACGTTGATAGTGAATCCCAGCAAACACAGGAGGTCCACCGTAGTCTGGAGGTGGGAGACGACAGCCTGGGGCGAGCCCACCTTCAACAACCAGTCATCGAGATAGGGGAAGCCTGGAACCCCATATCTGCGCAGATGAGCTGCAACCACTGCCATCACTTTCGTGAACACCTGAGGGGCGCTGGTAAGGTCTAAGGTGAGCATGGTAAACTGAAAATGCTCGTGGCCTACTGTGAACCGTAGGTAACGCCGGTGAGCAGGCAGGACAGGGATGTACACATAGGCATCCTCAAAGTCCAACGCTACCCTCCAGGGTCAAAGGCAGACAGGCCCTGAGCTAACGTCAACATATTGAACTTCTTCTAGAAGAAGCAGTTGACGTCTCTGAGATCCAAGATAGGACACAGGCCTTTGTCCTTCTAGAGTACTAGGAAGTAGTGGGAGTAATAGCCAAGACCTACTTCTGGAATAGGGACTCGCTCGACTGCTCCCTTTGCCAAGAGAGCCATAACTTCCTGACGGAGAAGTGACAGGTGATACTCCAACATGCGATGGAGTGTTGGTGGCATGAAGGGAGGAGTAGTCTCGAAGGGGAGGGGGTAGTCTCGCAAGGGAGGGAATAGCCCCTTCGGTCTATCTGCAAATCCCACCTGTCCGACGTGATGTTGTGCCAGTTGGGGAGTTGATGACGGATCCTGCCACCCACTGGCAACTGGTGGCCCTGAAAGGTCGGACTAGGAAGGCTTATAGGCTGCTGCAGAGGGGGCACTGGTGGACTGGCCCGCCCGCTGGCCCCGACACCCACAGCGTTTGGTCCTATGACCCTGTCCGCGCAGAGGCTGGGTAGCTTGTGCCGGCCTGTGACCCTTGTGGAACTTGGAGGGGCACGACTGCGCAGGACAAGAGGTGGTAGCGAGGTCCAAGGAACTGGCTGTAGCTCTAGAGTCCTTGAAGCGTTCGAGCGTACTGTCTGCCTTGTCGCCAAACAGGCGAGGGCCATCAAAAGGCATGTCCAAAAGGGTTGAGTGGACATCCCCAGAAAAGCCAGTGGATTTCTGCCTAGCGTGGCGATCTCAGAGCTACTGATGTAGAAATCGTTCTACCCAGCGAGTCAGCGGTGTCCAGCCCACAGCTGATGACAAACTTTGTCGCATCTCTCCCTTCTGCGACCGCACAGGAGTGTGAGACCAAGGCCTCCTCCGGGCACTGCGGCAGGACCTGCCCAACTGTATCCCACCGAGTGTGTGAAGCGGCCCAAGAGACATGCGGGTTCACCGACTGCAGTCCTAAGCTGGCGGAAGAAAACAACATCTTCCCAAGGTGGTCCAGCTTCTTGGATTCCCTATCTGGGAGGAGCAGAATGGAACACGCCGTTGGACGTTGAGGCTTGGACCACCAAACTCTCAGGGGTATGGTGTTGGGAGAGGAAAATGGGGTCACTCGTGGAGTTGGGCAATCATCCTATCCACAGGAGCCCCTGTGCTAGGCCTGGACCAGGTGCCTAGAAGGATGTCTGTAAGGGCCTCATTGAACGGCAGCAGGGGCTACGAAGAGGCCGCTGCGGATAAAGCAGCTCAGTCAGGAGCTTCGTCCTGACTGCCACAGTAGGAAGCCTAAGGCTCAAGGCCTCAGCTTCCCTACGCAACACCACAGAGCAAGAGGCTCCCTCCTTCGTGGCCACGGTAGGGGGAGAAAGCATGCCAACGTTTCGGGTGGTATCCAGACCGCTGGCTTCCCCCAACTCCTCTCTCCAGTCCAGCTCCTCAAGCTGATCTGCCAAAGCATCAACAGACCCCTCCCAGTCCTCCTCACCTTCCTCTGGCTGCCACTCAGGGTGATAGGGAATGTCAGGGAGAACAGCGGTACAAAAGTACCAGTCGGTGCAGGTGTCGGACGCCGCCGGTCGGGCTCTGTGTCCATGACGGGGGGGGTCGAGGGACACAACCGGCGTCGGAAGAGGCGGAGGTGTCATCAGTGGTATCGGTGCCGGAGGTGTCGTGAGGTAGTTTGGCACCAAACCGAATCGAGGCCTGGATCCCTAGGGACCCTGCGGCGCCAGAATCGACGGCCTAGAGCCCCCAACCGAGTCCGCGAGCCAGTGGAGTGGGCTGCCCAAAGATGGAGTGGAGAGCTTTGTAAAACTGACGAAGCTGGGCAGGGGACGCTCTGGCTCCTGGGAGGGGAGGGATGCTTGGAGCCATCCTAGTAGGCTCCGAGGGCGGAGCCGAAGGACGACTGCCTTCCGCATCCCTCGCCCGCCGACAGACGGAGAGAACGGGAAGAGTGACAGTGCTTCTTCTCCTTCTTGTGTTTTGACTTACCCAAAGACTTTGATGAACAATGATTGCAGTGACTCTGTGACCTCCCTCTTGACCTGGATCTCGAGCGACGCGGAGCTGACAGCCGGGCCACCAGAAGGTTTTGGGACCGCTCCTGCAAAGACTTCGGGATCATAGCCCGACAGTCAGAGCATGACTTTGGGTCGTGGTCGTGCTCCAGGCACCAAAGGCACACGAGATATGGGTCCATGACTGACATCAGCTTGTGAGAGGAGTCCCAAGGCTTGTAGCCGCTCCATCGATGCGACATCCCTCCGTGAACGACTCGAAAAAGAAGTCGACAAAAGTAGAAACATCACTAGTTGAAAAGTGAATAAGGGCACAGCTCTCGCCAAATCTGCGCTGGCTGGTGCGGAAAAAGAAATAACTGACATCAGCGCGCAGGGGTGTTGTCTAAGTAGACACTGCGATGTCATTCCGGCGAACACACCACCAATGACGGACGCAGAGCCGACCGATGCACAGGATTACTACTAAAGAAAAAATCTCAGGATCCAGTCTGAGACCTGGGGGTAATTCTAAGGTATGGAATCTATAACTAATAGTCTCTTTCGGATACTGGCTCCAGAATGGCTTTGTTAAATTGGAGGAGGCTCCGAAGACGAAACAGAGGGTAGGAGCACTTCTTTGAGCACATTAGTTGCTTTTGTGGTAGGTAGATGCAGATTTAAAATCTCTGCAGCCTTCAACATGACTTTATTGAGGGAGATCTCAGGCGTTGGTGGACCTGCTGGGAAATCCATGGCTAATTCTGGGGTTGTGTCTAAGCCACAAGATGAGGAAAGACCATAGAATTCATACAACTTATTTCCAGATTCTCAGTATGGAGTGATATCCACAGGGTAAGAGTCTGTTGCAAGAACCTCATGGTGACAGTTCCTGTATTGTGCCTCCTCCAAAAGACTTTGAGTCTCTTAACACAACCTATTCTGAGGACAGGTATTAGCATTGGGTTGTGATGCCAGTGGAATTGTAACTGTAGCAGAGATGGTGCCACACATGGCATCGTAGATTGAGGCAGCGAATAACAGACTAGTTCCAAAGAATGTTTGCGTCCACAACGAATCAGTCACGGCAATACCAAATGCGTTGGATTTAAGTGTTTAAACAACAGAAAATGGTGTGGGGCGTTGATGCCAAAGGGGTGCCAGTAGCCATAGTTGCTTCTGTGAAAATTGAATATATTGTGTTAAAGAATGCTGCCAAAACGGACCATGGAGTTGGAAAGGCTGGTGCTGGCGCCAGTATTTCGGGTGGTGGAGACACCAGCACCGAAGGATCTGGAATATTCAATGGTCTCTTCAGAACCGGGTCCAGTAGAGCCGACAGAGCGGGACTGCAGGGAGAGGGAGCCGTCGGAGTCCAGTCAGCTAACTAGAGCTCCGAGGACAACAGTCCTATGGGTGATGGCGAATGACAGGTTGACTTACCTTTGGTGTGCTTCTTTGATTTTTTTATGCTTCCTTTATTTGTCTCCCAACAACGAAGGAGATCTTCAGTGATGTCTCGAGCTTTTATATCTGGTCCTGCCCATGAACAGTTTAGTCTCAGGCTCTTTCGTGGCTTCTGGGTGCATACTGAGGCATGATGAATAAGTGCAGGAATTGTGGTCTGACCCCAGACCAAAGGTAAACAGTATGAAGGTTCGTAATGGACATTTGTTTCTCACAGTTGGGACAGGGCTTTTACCCTGATTTCTTTGGAGGAGACCTGGTATTGCTTGTTTAAGGTTGTTATGCGAGGAAATGTCCTCCTATAGAGCAGAGCTCAAGTTCTGCGTCGAAGGCGGAGAAAAAGGGGAACTGACAGCTTTATGGCCTCAGTGACACTGCCTGAGGTCACTTGTGGCGCTGCCCAAATCCAGCACCCTCTACTGGCGACTGGAGAGTTTCCAGATCTGGCACCTAGGGCTGTTCTACAGGTGTGGAATCACATTAAGTAAAGGTCTATAGCTAGTTGGGTCAAAGAATTGACAAAAACAGTACTAGGTCCCTCCATAATAAGCAACCACTAGTCAATGTCAATCAAATCAACAAAAATTTACAAAGATTCACACACATATGTCTAAGAAAGTATATTTCATTTTATTATTCTTAATAATAAAATGAAATATACTTTCCAAAAGGGCCGACGGGTACTCTTTAACAGTGCCCAAAGCAACACCTTGCTGAGCGAGGGACAACCCAAACATAACATCTAACAGCTTAGCATGGAGTGGGTCACTCACTTGAGCTTCACAGCAGGCCACAAACTTATCTCAATGGGAGGTGAAAACAGATTTGGTTGAGGGATGTATGACTGCAAAGGCAACATTCACAACTTTGGAGGAAGGTTGAAGGCTCTCATCGTTTGCCACTCAGTCTCACACCAAGGATGAGTAGGTTGCACTGGTTCGAGTGGTGAAATCTGCCCAGCTGCTCTGGCAGGTGATCCTCACGAAGAGATAGCCTAATCAAAAGATAAGTGCTCCTGCCAGGAGATCCTCATGGTAGGCACAAAACTGCACCTTATCCAGAATGGCTCTGATGAAGGGGAGTGTCTGCGAAGGAGTAGAGTGTGAATTCGGTACATTGAGAATGAATCCCAAGGATGTCAGGAGGTACAATGTAGTCTCTAGGTGGTTGACGACTGCCTGGATTGAGCCCACCTTCAACAACCAGTTGTTAAGGTAGATGAAGACTGGAACCCCGACTTCCAAAGATGTGCTGCTGCTGCTGCTACCACCACCATCACTTTCATGAACACCTGAGGGGCGCTGGTAAGGCCAAAAGAGAGCACTGCAAACTGAAAATGCTCATGGCCTACCATGAACCACAGATAGCCCCTGGAATCCCTCAGGACAGGGATGTTGAAATAAGCGTTCAACAGGTCTAGACCTACCATCTAGAGTTGAAAGCAGAAAAAGCCTGGGAGAGAATTTTGAACTTTTCTTTCTGCATAGAAGAAAGGCACAAAATGCCCCATTGTTTTTCAGCACCAGGAAGCAGTAGGACTAACAACCCTGACCAACCTCTGGTGCTTGTACCCTCGATTTATGGCTCCTTTGACTAAAAGAACCTGCACTTTCTGCTGCAAGAGGACAATGATTATGTTACCCGTTAAACATCTGTTCTTGGCATGCAGAGCTGTATATTCACATGCTTTGCATACTCCTGCCATCTAGTGTTGGGTCCAGATGTTTGCACGTTGTATTTCTTCGAAGAAGTCTTTTACAGTCACACGGCAAGGTGACTCCTCCTTTCAGTGATAGTGAGCATGGTCAGCAACTCCATTGTTAGATTGTTTTCACGCAAGAGGGTGAGATTGTTGTAATTGTAGTGTAGAGATGTGCATGCGTATGTAATGTGAATAATAATAACTGCAACACCCATAGGTGTCCAGGGAAGAGGGAAGGCACATGTGAATCTACAGCTCTACATGCCAAGAACAGATGCTTACAGGGTGAGTAACATAATCCGTTCGAGGCATGTGTGCTGTAGATACATATGCTTTGCATAGATTGTATAGCAGTATCCTCCCAAAGCGGTGGCTAACCAGCTGGTGTTGCAGTTGTTTGAAAAAGTGTTTTTAGCACTGCTTGTCCTACAATAGCTTGTTGATGTGCTAATACAGCCACACAATAATGTTTGGCAAATGTGTGTGGTGTAGACCATGTAGCTGCCTTACATATGTCAGCTGAGGGAAAGTTACCTAAAAAGGCCATAGATGCTCCTATTTTGCGAGTAGAATGTGCTGTAGGAGGTATAGTTAAAAGGACGGTGACTTCAGGCAACCTGGCGAAGTACAGGTGGGTCTCAGCAGGGTTTGGCCCACATACCTAAAAGTTTATCAGTGACCTCCTTGTTGAATATGAGTGAGTTGAAAATGGGCTTAGAGCTCAGGCTGTAACACCTCTCTTGGGATACTGGTTTTAACTTACGAAGTATAAATTGAACATCAGAACCTCTGCAGTCCTTTGCATTACCATGGCAAAGAAAACACTATAATTTGTGGGAGAGCCTGTGGGGGAAAATAGTCCAGCGCCCGGGGAGGTATCCAAACAACTGGCATCTTGGAAGTCATCATAACAATTGTGCTCTAAGTAAGGTTGGGCAATCTCACCCCCAGCATTACAGCCCTCCTGTATTGGAGTCAGTGCCGAACAACCCATGAAGGACGCCATTTGCCACCACCAGACAGGTTTCTGAACCCCTGGGTAAAAGGCCTCTGCTCTCTGGGTCCAGAACAAAGATCCCATGCCTCTTCCCCCACAGGACGGGCTGGGTCCACGAAGGGGAAGCTTCAAAGACCTGCCGCCTTTGTGAGCTGACCCTGCCTTTAGCTGCCCCCAGCAACTGGCTCCTACCGGTTCTGACCCCCACCTTGGGCGGGAGAATCAGCAGGAAAAACAAGTGAGGAAGAGAGCTGTGCCCACCTTTGCCAACTCCACCGCTCAGTAGGGGGAGACGAGGTGAAGGACACATCTCAGTCCACTCCATCTTGAAGATGAGTTGACACAGCCAATTAGAGAGAGGCTCAGCCCCTTCCCACTGGAGGGTGGTATAATAGTGTACTCACCCCAAGGAAGGTATCTATTGGTCCTGACCTGCACACCCCTGTAACGCCCCGAAATTTAGTATTTAGGGGCAACCGTGAACCTTGTCTCCTCAGATTCAAGGAAGACCGATGAGTTGTGCTGACCTAGGAAGAAGAGGACACCAACTGCTTTGGCCCAAGCCCTACTGGCCTGTCCATACTCCCACCTGCTCACAGCAAAACCTCAGTTCGGTCTGGACTGTTCCCATGAGGCACAGGGTAAAGACTGATTTGCATATGGTTGGGTCCAAACTGGAGTGGTGTAGGATAAAAGAACGATGGATTTAACCCAGATCTTTTGACTGGGGGGGGGGGAATGTTTGCATTGTCAGCATTCCGTCCATCACTTGTTTGCTGTAACACTTTTCGCCCTAAGTGGGATGGGTATGCCCAGACGTGGGTCCCTTGCTCACTGTGCCACTGGATTCAAGCTAGCCTGGCTGAAGAAGGGTGACATACCCTGAAACCGGTCCCAGGATGCTTGTTTCCGGTCCAGGGAGGACCTGGCCCGGCAGTTTAATCTGGACTGTTCCCATGAGGCACAGGGTCAAGACTGATTTGCATATGGCTGGGTCCAAACTGGGGTGGCGTAGTGAGCAAAAGAACGATGGATTTAACTCAGATCTTTTGACTGGGGGAGAATTTTTGCATTGTCAGCATTCCGTCCATCATTTGTTTGCTGTAACACACAGCAAAACCTCAGCATGTCCAGCAGGCAGCAGCCATCCAGAACCTAGAGGACCTGCCCTTATCTACAAAGACTGTCTCCTGTGAGTACCAGATTTTCAAAACCAAAGATCCAACACAGAACCCGGATCCAGGCGGCTCTGCGGTTCTGCACCCCCCTGCACCAGACGCCTAAGGCCCGAGTTAGAGTGGCCCAACACCAGCGATCCTGACCTGGGATCTGGTGTTACCTGACCTGTCTTGATCTACAGGCCCCCACAGGCTTAACCAGAGGGGTCCACCTGAACGGAGATGGTAAGACACCCCTGCACCCTACGGCAGTGGGCGGTCCAACTGACGGTGTTCAGGCATCCCCCAAGAACCCAACTTACCTTACCTCTCCTACGGATGGTCGCCTTCAGGAAGCCTCCTTGCCCGAGCCTGCAGCTTTTCTTCCCGAGCTTAGATCTCCAATGGAAACCACAGGCTCCCAGCGTCTTCCTGGCACTCTGCATCTGGCCGCGCCCTTGCTGCTGGTTGTGTAGCTCCTGTGCTGATTGTTGGCCCCTGCAGTGGTGATCCTAACCCCAGGAGCTTTGCTCCCATAACCGAGTGGCCTGCTCGTAAGCAGCCCCCAACCAACAGCCCCCTAGCTCCGTTGGCTAACATTGGGCCCCTGCACTCTGCACCTGGCCGCCCTAATGCCGCCAGTGTTGCGATTTGAGTGGCTAACTGAACCTTGGTTCTAACCTCAAAAGCTATTCTTGAAGGATGTTTACTTCCCTGCAAACCGATAACCTCCTTTTCTCCCATAGGAACCCGTGTTATGGTTTTCCTCCCAAAAATGTTCCAAATGCCGAACTGTTTCTGTATAAAAGAAATGTAACTTTGCTTTGAAACCAAAACTGCCCTAGGTACCTGTGTTTTGAATGATCCACGAGGAAATATCTACGCATATCACCCCGATTAGTTGAAGTAACAAGAAAATAATCTAAAAGTAATAGGAAGTAATTTCTATGTATTCTAATCTGTTTTGAAAGCAAATACAAACATGTAAGGAGTCTACTTACATTCACAATTGCATTCCCATGAAAAGTTTTGTATTTGAAAGTTTATTCTACTTGCCTGTGCCAAGTCCTGCTTGGTTCTCGAATTAAAATCAAAGTATACATTTTTTTTATACCTACCTAATTGGTCTGATTTCTGTCTCCGAGTGTGTGCTATCATTCCTTGCTTGAGTGAATATAATAAATGCTTAACACACCGTACTGATAAGTCCAACTGCTCAACCACACTACCACAAAGAGAGCTGTCAGTGACCGTCTAATTTAGCCTCTGCTATACCTCTGGGGATCCACTGGACTCTGTGCACCCTATACCTTACTTTGGTAATATATATATATATATATATATATATATATATATATATATATATATATATATATATATATATAGCTTCCTACAACGCCATCCAATTTGGTTTCCGGTCAGAGCACAGCACTGAAACCGCTCTTATCAAGGCCACCGAGGAGATCGGGCAAAGCTCCTCCAAGGGAGCACAGCTGCCCCGATTTTGCTTGATCTATTGGCAGCCTTTAATACAGTTCACCATGGACGTCTGCTTGATTGTCTGGTCACGCTTGGGGTGTCTGGATCTGCCGGTATCTGCTCAAATCTTTTCTCAGTGATCAAGAGCAACTAGTGCCTCTTGAAGACCTTGCTTCACCCTCTTTTTGTCTCGGTGTGAGGGATCCCAACGGGGTCCTCGCTAAGCCCAACGCTCTTTAATCTCTATGACACTCCTTAGGCAGACCTGATTCATTCCTTTGGTTTTGCCTTAACATGATATGCGGACGACACACAAATTGTCATCTCACTATCCCAGGAGCTGCCAATTTTTGCAATTGTATGAGGGCAGTTAGTATGTGGATGTCATCGGTCTCAAACTGAACTCCACCAAAACTGAGGCGTTGCCGTTTGGAGCTCAACCATCCTTTTGGTCCCAAGACTGGTGGGCGTTTGAACATGGTCTTCTTCCATCGCAGGCTAATCAGTTAGAAATAATAACTTGTCATATATTAATCAGGTCAATTCTGTCACTTCTGCCGCTTTCCATACCTTCAAAACTATTAGGAAGATTCTACCCTTCATTCTTTCTCGCCTGCAGAAAACTGTGGTCACATCCTTACTTTTGTCGAAACTCGACTACTGCAATAGTCTTTACTTACATGTGCACCAACACATTCTAAATAAGCTACAGATCATGCAGAATGCAGCCACTAGGGTCCACTGCACACTTCCTAAATATCACTCTGTCTCCTTGGCCATCCAGCACCTTCACTGGCTTCCTGTCAGAGCTAGAATCATCTTCAAATCGCTCTGTATAGTTTACAAAGCCCTGCACGGCAAGGGCCCTATATTTCTGAGGTCAGCCTTCTCTTTCTACCTTACATCTAGATCTATACATTCCACCACCTCATCTAAACTTTGGTGGTTCCTCACTACAGACGAGTGAAATGGGGCAGTCGTGTTTTATCCTGGGTGCTTCCAAAGCCTGGAACACACCCTCCCTCTTTCCATTAATTCCTTGCCCAATCTTCTGGCCTTCAGAAAGGCGCTTAAAACTTGGCTTTTTAGCACTCACAAAATTCAATTATTTTGATGTAGCCATCACTCCGGTTTGCTCACTCAACTAATGCCAAGACACCTAATTATTTGAGCGCTTTATAAATTTCAGTAAAACAAATTGTTTTTCAGATTCATCTTAATGATACGTTTTTCAGCAATAAACAAACAAGTTTCATCCTATTTATATACAAAATCCCTTTTTATCTTTAGTTGGCAAAAACACATAGGTCTTAATGTAGGTTAATTGAGGTAAGAGGTTGTTATACGCAAGAGAAAATATATAGTCCTATTTAGATATTTTTAGTTACCCAGTTTTGATTTAATTGGCTTATACATTTTCTCAAAAGAGACTGCCAAGTTTTTTGCCTCTATTTAATTGCTATGTCTCATTGGGATAGTAACAAAAGGGCCGATAATTTAAAGTAACAACATTCACAAAATGATATACACAGATTTTACAAATATGCAGTACAGTGTTTTTCTGATGTATACATCAAGCTGTAGATTCCTCTCCTGTTGAATATCCCAAAGTTTTAGACTGGATCTGGAAACTTTGCAATATCTATCTGCATCAGTAGGTAGCGCTGGCTCCATCTTGTCATCAGTTGCAGCACAGATCAGATGTCATTTACCACCACTCTGGTACCCTTTTTTCTGAACCCTTTGACTGGATCAAGAGCAGCCATCTGTGAAATTTTTCATAAAAAGTGATTCTGCCTTTTGCAGTGACTAATCAGAAAAAAAAAATCAGGCTTTAAACTTTTGTAGCTCCTGGCATGGGAAGATGTCCATTTCAGGCCCACACAAATTTGTTTTTGGGACCCAAGCACAATTCCCAGTCATGCAACAAAGGCGGCCTCATGCGAGAGTGGTAAAAAAACGTTTATAGCACACATGAAGAGTGCCAAGCTCAGTGCTAATCTTGCTCCAGATCAGGGTGGAAGTTACACTCTTCTACTTACCAAAGTCAACAAAGAAGAAAAGAAGGAAACATAAAAAGGAGACAACATGACGCCTCTCCTAAGCAGCGCTCCTTGTCAAATGGAAGTTCCATTGATATTCTTCACCTCCAATGGAGACCTCTGAATTGGAGCTGTTGACCTAACCACAGAAGAACCATGTCAACCTCGACCCTGGGCCCAACAACAACTCCAATCCAGGTCCTCTTGTCCATGTTAGCCCTGGCAACACTTTCCAGTCCCAATGTCTACACCCTGCAACACCTACCTATAATTTCCAGCACAGTTTCTGTTTATCATGATGGCTCTATTTAGGAACACTGTGGTTCCCCCTGGTGTGGACGCCGACTCTATGGAACAGATTGGCCACAACTGGGATACCGCTAGTTGAATTTCTCTTGGCATTAGTTGGTCCCAATGCAACCCTCTGGCGCAGTCGGGATCCTCCCAGTCACCCAATATTCTACCAATGGTTCCTATTACACCACTGCCTCCTAGGAATGCCACTGGCTCTAGCTACCCATCAAGGCCCTTTCCGCAAAAGGTGGGGGGCACTATGACTTGCAGAATAGGCCAAGAACAAGGAAACCTGACTGGGCCGGTGCAAAGGCATACTTTCTGGCAGACAATGGGGAATCTGTTTAGGTTAGACGTCAAATCACTCGAAAAGACACATTAAAATAAGAGTAGCACTTGCTGGAAAAAGAATAATTGATGAGAAAGCACTAGAGTAACCAGTGAACTTGCTATATCACTTATGAACTGATCTTCAGAAGGACAATATCCCACTTAGTAATACATTTCCCCATCTTCCTTTAGGGTTAAAGGGATTTTCTATTCTTTTGAAACTCAATTTAGGCAGAAATTGTAGAAAGTAAAACACTCAAAATAAAAAGGCAACCTATAGGACCCCAGAATACGATTTCCTTGAACCCATAGTGCATGTAGAAAGAGAGCAAATAGGAACCAACGCAGTTTCAGGCAAAAACTAAAATGGCTTGATGAAATAATTTTTCCAAAGCCTGATGCAGTTATCCAAGTGATCAAGTGTTCAGAAAACTAGGTAGGAAATCCCTGTCTAATTTAGAGCTTAAATCAAGGAATACCCATTGCTACAAAAATGTCTGGTTCTGTGGGTACAATTCCCATTCAAACTCAGAACCCTGCTGAAAGGGAAATATGTGGGCTGTATTCCAGCTAAAGACAAAAGTTCAAATTTAGTCAGTGTCTGAATACACACACAATGTTCATCAAAATGTTTCATTAGCTTCTGTTCAACAAAAGAACTACTGGCAAATACACCTTTTAAAAAAGTATACTGATAACAAAATGTCAGAATCCAATCAGGAAAGCCATACATGAGGTTGTAACATTCATAAACTGAAAATGACATGAATCACAAACCATTTTTGGTCCTGGCGCCACCTGTTCCCTCTGCACTATGTACCAATATCTATTTTCGTAACGGTAGCGGAGGAGAGAAATAACTATTTCACAATAATCAGCCAGAGAGGAACTAACATATTGTCATGTTGTAAACATGTGTTGCAAAAAAAGTATGTGGCTCCCAACACTGGTAACCATTTTGAAACACTGAAATAAATACTGTATTAAGAAAATCTAAGACTAAGGTCATGTCAGTCAATCAAAATGGTTGAACCATTGAAGAGAGTTTAGGGATATCATGTAGCATTAAAAAAAGATATGCAATCAAAACAAAGAAACTATATTCTATATAATGCAACACATGTACCGGCAGGACATCTCAAAATGATTGTGCTGCCCTGATGAGTATATATGTATGCATATATACACACATGCATATGTGTGTGTGTATATATACACACACACATGCATGTGTGTGTATATACACACACACACATGCATATGTGTGTGTGTATATATACACACACACATGCATGTGTGTGTATATACACACACACACACATATATATATATATATATATATATATATATACATACACACAAGTTCATACATACAAAATATATGCAGTGTACTATTTTGTAACATATCAGCAATATTAACTTAGTACCAATCACTCAGCACAGTATATAGGACGTACTTTAGATAACAAGCAACCTGTAAGAAAGCATAAGTAATATGTGTAAAAACCTAAATATAAATACTTGTATAATTGGTAACATCATTTTGGATTTCGCAGTGCAACAGGTTTTAAAGTTTCTTGTTCTAGCTAATTTGACAAATGGAGGCGCAGTAAATTAAAAACTACATCGCTTACACTGCAATGCAAACTAAAAGCAGCATAAAATGCATGTTTAACTCAAACAGCGAAAAGGGTATTTCATCCTTGGAACAAAATATTTTTGGAAAGGATATACATGTACAAATAGTTTATGTGAGGTGAAAAGACTCACAAAGAAGAGCACTAAAAGGATATTTGATCACAGAACAAGTAGTATTTAAAATATTGGGAACAGAACAAGAAATGCCTACAGGTCTCCAGTGTCACTCAAAAGTCCCACTCCATCTTCATGTAGGAGCTTCCTTTTTTGAAGCATCCGTGTTGGACAGCACATTCTGTCAAGGTTCTGGATGGACAGTATTGGAAACAAACACCCTATGCCTCTCTGATAATCTTGTTGTGCACTGACCGCTGCAGTGTACATTTGCTCCACAACACTCAAGCCATTGTGTCTCAATCCTGCTTAGGCAGCAGTATTTCTAGGGGTAGCTTTAGGAGTTGAACTCTTTCCCAGGAATAAGTGCACTTACACATCAAATTATGTGCACAGAGACATAGATCACAGCAGAAAGCTGCATGTGAAAAGCTAGTTCTAAGTGAAAAAACAGAATGTCACTCAAATGCACAGTCTTATTTTAGATGCAATGAATTGCAATTCCACTTATTTGAGGTAATCGGGACTATGTAATGTTTTTTAAGGTACATAAGTTAATTTGATACAATATTTGTATAGTGGTAATGCCAATGAAGAAGGCTCAGCAGTGTAAGCAAAAATATTAACCAAGTTGTCAGACTGCAGTAGCATTTTAGAGCTTTTGCTCGAATTCATAAAATATTTGATCATACAAACTTGGTTTTCCTACACACTAAATTCTTAAATTGAAAAACAAAAAATGAATGCCTGTAGACCTACCTCCTGTTATGGATGATATTAAGTGCTAACAGGAATAGGTACATACTTCCCAAATTTAAGATATGCAGAAATATCATTCCAGACTTTTTTTTAACCAGCCACACCTCTAAAACACACAAAGTAAAATAAAACCGTTATCAGACAGTGGCGCATCCAGAGCAAATTCGAGATACAAACTGATAACACAATGGTCACTAAGCCGAGTTTACATCACATGATTAGGACAATAAATACAGTGGGTGAACAACTGGCCACCTCACACCCCCAGCTTTCTGATTCAAATGGAATGCTTTTATAAACTGTACAATTATGTATGTCACTGATACCCAGGTTCCATCACCAAATAGAAAAGAAATAAAATATATATTGCAAATAAACAAAAGAGTTTATAGATTATCCTATCCCAGAGGTTATCAAATCGGGTCACAAACAACATCTTTGGGAAACCCCCAAAACGCTTGAATAACTTTTTACAGGGGAAAAAGCCCACATTTTCATACAAAATACTTGAGGGGGTCTGTGACTCCAGAAACCTCAGATCTATTCAAGATAGATATATAATTACAATTCTTCTTGGCAGAAGGTGCAAATCATGTTTCCATTATCATTTTCCGCTTGTACAAAAAGAACCACTCTCATTTCATCAAAAACCTCAATTTTCTAATCCCACACCCGTACTTATTAAAATGTTCCTTTAAATTGGGGCAGACTAGTGAACGTTCATCTGTCCATCCCAGATGAAAGCTTGAGACACTTGGTGCTCCAGAAACATGTTTCTCTTTCAGTAGAACCAAACTTGAGGACATTATGTGAACGTGTCAACTGTCCCCAAGAAGCTTTCCACAACCCTCTGGATTCTGACAGTGTTTTTGTGTTGGGGGTTTGTCTTAAATCCTCTGAATTCAGTTTTAAATTTGTGAATTAATAAATGCAATATGCATCATACATCGAGAAAGGAGGTGGGAGTAGAGTTCTGTCTCTGGATGCCTTCTTTGCTCCTTTCTAGCTTCTTTATAATTTCCGACACTATGCACACTGAGGAGGTGAGGCCCACGAGAAACAGGAGATCTGAAACAGAAAAACATATTTGGCTTAGAAGTACTATCAACAACCTTGTTGTATATAACTGAAATCTGAAAAACTAGACGTGATGTACTATGAGTAATACGGCATTTTAATGTAAAACTAGGATACTCTGATCTATGAAGAGGGCATTGGATGTGTGACAGCCTTTCATCTAAACAAAGTCACAACATTCCTAGGTCTGCTTTCTCATCATTGCGACAGTCAAAATCTCACTAGAATTAGGCTCTACATAAAGCCTTGCTGGTAAAACCTATTTCTATCAATAACTGGCAAAATAGCCTCTCTGAAGCCCTGGTAATTCGTTACAAGTTCATGGTCCATTACATATTCATTCATTTTAATACCAGTCTGCGATTAATGTATGAATAAATAAATCTGCTAAATAAAGATCAACTTAGTAACATGTGATGTGCACAACAATGGCCAAATGAGATCCCCTTTGTGATATTTTTTACACAGATTTGGACAACTAGGTGTTAAATTAGATCAGCACCTACCTTTAAGTTGTAATACTGAAATTCAGAATGACCAGGCACAGAATGGCACTTTAGATTAATTTTGTTTGCAACACACAGGTCAAAGGTGAGTGACTGACATTTTTTTTCCCGCTTTCCACTCTGTAGGAAATCCATCTTTGTTTCTTCATTCCTCTTAAAAGGCTTTTTATTTATTATTTTGTGGCCCTGGAAAGCTAGCATTTTGGCCCTGTGGGCAGTGAGGGACTGCTAAATGAACAGGTTGCTTACCTCTGGTAACCCTTTATCTGGTAGAAATCATCTAGCAGGGATACTAACAATTTTTGTGAGCAGTACCTCTGCATGCCAGTAGAGACGTCGGACGGCTTTGCATTGTGGTGGTAGCTGCGCCAGAAGTGATATGCAGGGTGCCTATAAAAGTGCCACCTCAGCGCTCTGACGTCAGTTTCTTTTTGTGGATTTCTACGCCAGGAGCACGGAACCAAAAAGAACACTGATCACTGGTGCGTGAAACTAGAGCCTTGAAAGGGGAAAACCATGTACATAAAAATCTATTCACAGAGCGGGGACGATAGGTAGGTCAGTAAGAAATCATCAGTTAGATAGTGTCTCTACCAGACAAAATGTTACCAAAGCAAAGTAACTTGTTCATCTGAAAGATACTTCTAGCCGCAGATTCCTTACCTTAGAAAATATATCTAAGCAATACCTCTCCGGAGGTGGGTCTGCGAACCGGATTTAGACTAGAAAGTTCTGCAGGACTGAAAGGGTAAAGTACCCATCCCGGCGGACCTGACTGTCCAGGAAGTAGTGCTTGGAAAAAGTATGCAACAAAGCCCATGTTGCAGCCAGACAGATGTTGAGGACTGGAACTCAGTGTGCTAACACAGCCTTTGCTCTGGTAGAATGAGCATGCAAGCCCTCCGGGGCCTTCTTGTTGGCTGATGCGTAGCAAATCTTAATGCACAGCACAACCTATCTGGAGATGGTCTGTTTCTGCACGGCCTTCCCTTTCTTGGGTCTGATACAACACATAAAGAGTTGTTTGTCCACCTGGAACGATTTTGTGCGGTTTGGGTCCAGCTAGTGGAGTCTCTCCTCTTCTAGAGGGATGAGGCAGAGCGTAAAAGGTATGAAAGGTGATGGACTGGTTTACATGGAATGGTGGGGCGAACTGCCTTCGACAAGAAGAAAATAAGTTACTTACCTGTAACTGAAGTTCTCCGGTATTGGTATCTTTCATAGATTCACATGCTAGAATCATTCCCCGTCTAAGTGGGAGTCCCACGGTACCAAAATAAAGCAGTATGTATCACAATCATAGGCTATAAAGAGCAATGAAAAAGTCAGTTTAATAGCCCATCTCCTTTTTTTTTTTTTTAAAGGACCAAACTTGAACTAAAACCAATAGGGCGACAGCACCCTCTAGAACACTCCCAACAGAGGCCGAGTCCCTCAGATTTTCAAGTACAAGTGGGAATAAATAATCCAGAGCTATACAGAGAGACTCTCCGGGGAGGAGCGTGGGTCGCTTGTAAATCTATGAAAGATACCAATACCGGGGAACTGCGGTTGCAGGTAAGTAACTTATTTTCTTCTCCATTATTGGATCTTTCATAGATCCACATGCTTGCAGTTACTGTATTTGTATATCCTATTGTATTAGCTCAAATAGCGGATGGTGGGTAGAAAATATATACATGATATTCATATGCAAATTAATAAATTATTGTATAAATATATATTTATATCATACATTAAAATTTGCATAAATACATAAGCAAACATAAGGAACCAAAATAGGCTCTCCTTACTGAAATAAGTGGAATAGTAAAACCAGTCCAACTGCTGCATCACTCCGCTGTGCCAATTCCAGGTAATAATGCTGCATGAATTATATGCACTCTTCTAAGTCGCAGCATGACATATCTTCTCCAGAGGCACTTTCGCAAACAAAAGTAGTTGAGGTGGAAACTGCCCTAGTTGAGTGCACGCTGGATTTCGTTGTGAGGGGCTTGCCAGCCTTTGAGTGGCTCCCAGCTCAGCACTTCAGACAGGCAGTCCCACACTCCAGACCAAAACCGCTGCAGCCCAGCACACAACCACACAGTATGGAGAAAGGTGCCAACTTCCCTGTCACATCTCAAACAATTTGGAGACCCAATCAGGCCCGCTTTCCACAACCGTTCCCTTGTAAAGTAGGCCCTGTGGAGGTACTTGAATTGAATAAATCGTAGGCGCACCGCAATGGCAGCTCCTCTCGGGGCTTCAAGCGCTTCCCTCCAGTCTTCCTCCTCTAAGGGACCAACATCTCTCTCCCATTTATTCCGTAGGCCATCAAGGGAAGTTGAGCAATGTGTCACCAGCGTTTGATAGCTAGTGGATATCTTTTTACTTTCCAACTCTCCCATGAAGACCTTGGCCTCCAGTGGGCTGAATTCCGGTAAGGAGTCCAGGCCTCTCAGGGTGGGTGCAATGGCGTGCCTAAGCTGCAAGTATCTAAAAAACTGGGTCTGGGGCATACCATATTCCTTGCGTAAGTCCTGGAACGACTTGAGGGTCGTGCCCCTGATAACCTGTCCCGGGGCTGATATTCCAATCTCCTCCCAGCCCCGAAACCCCGGCAGGGACGCCAATTACGGTAATAGCCCATTGCACCAGAGAGGAGTCTCCCCCGTAAGTTTGTTCCACCACCCCATACGGCGGAGGGCATCGCGCCATATACGATACACTATTTGAGTGACTACTGGGAGGCCCCTTCTTCTATTCGCCGAGTAAAGTATGGTATGCAGCGTGTCCGGGTCCATCAGGTGCCTCTCCAGGGCATAGGCCGGGTCGCCCCGGTCCCCGTACCACCACTCGTTCAAGATCAGAAGATGGGAGGCCTGGTAATAGGACAGAATATCCGACGTCGCCAGACCGCCACAGTATGTGGAGAGGAAGCACGTGCGTAGCGCCACTCTCGCCACTCCCCCGGCCCAAAGAAACTGACTGAGCGCTGAGTTGACCTGTCTGAACTGCGGCGAAATGGGATATGGGTGGTTTTGTAGTTGGTACAACAGGCGCGGGAGGGCCACCATCTTAAATATGGCCGAGCGGCCATACACATTTAAAGGCATGCGGGACCAGGTGGCCATATCCGAGCGCACACGGTCCCACACTGGCACAACATTGCGCGACCAGGAGACTCCACACAAATCCGTCAGGAACACACCTAGATATTGAAGGCCTCCGGTCGCCTCCTGTAACGTCCCCGCCCAGGGCCCTAGGCCACCGCGCTCTCCCAGCACCCACAGCACAGATTTACGTTGGTTCAGGCGAAGGCCCGACACCTCACCAAATAGCCGCATTATGTCCAGGACTCGCGGCCCCGATTTGTTCAGGTCCGTAAGACGTCATCCGCATAGAGTGCGATTCTATCGGAGGGTCCCGCCTGCCACTCGACACCCCGCATCTGAGCGTCAATTCTCACCCATGCTGCCAACGGCTCCATGGCTAGGGCAAATAAGTAGGGCGACAGAGGGCATCCCTGCCTGGTGCCTCGACCTATAGGGATTGAGTCGGACACCGCTCCAGCTACTCTCACGGACGCAGTTAGGTCTGTATACAGCAGATGGAGATATGATAGAAAGCGGGGCCCGAGATTTAGGCGGGACAGAAGTGAGCGAAGGTAGACCCAGCTCACCGAGTCAAAAGCTCTATCTATGTCGGCCAGCAAGAGCGCCGCAGTAATCCCCGCTGCTCGGGCCGCTTCCACCACCACCTGGGCGCATCTGATATTATGCCGTGTTGCTCTGTGGGGCATGAACCCGGCCTGATCGGGATGCACAAGGTCGGTAATGTAGGGGAGAAGACGATTGGCAAGCGCCTTCGCCAAGATCTTCGATTCGGTGTTCAATAGCGATATTGGTCTGTAGGACTCAGGCAGGTTAGAGGGCCTACCGGGCTTGCAAAAAAACACTATCTCCGCATGTCGCCAGTCTCTCGGGAGCCGGCCACTCTCCCTGGCCGCCTCCAGAGCTCTACCGTAGTATGTACCCAGTTGGAGATGGAATTTCTTAAAAAATTCACAGGGGAACCCATTGGGTCCAGGGGCCTTGCCCGCGTTTAATTCACCGAGGGCTGTTCCCAGCTCCTCCGCCGACAACGGGAGGTCAAGTCGAGCGCGCCCTTTGTCCGAAATTGCTCGTGGCGGGAGGTCAGCAAGAAATTTGTCTACTTCCTCCGCCTGGAGGTATTCCCTGGGGGCATATAGGGCTGCATAATACCGTGCAAAGCTGGCCGCCAGGGCTGTCATGGGCGTACCCCCCTCGTCACGAAGGCACGGTAGGACCCGTGGATGGAAGGTGCTCTGGCAGAGTCTATATAACATCGAGCTGGATTTATCGCCCCATTGGTAGATTCTACTTTGAGTCGCCAGCCACAACTGCCTGGCCTCATCTATCTGCAGGGAGGCGTACGACTGTTGCAACAGTAGCAGCTGACTCACGTCTTCCTCACTCCCACCCACGTGGCAACGTTCCTCCTGAGCCCGAACCCGGTCTGCAGCATTTACAATATCTTCCCTGCGCGCCTTACGGGCATCCGCACACCAAGCGATGTCTACCCCCCGAAGTGTAGGCTTCAGGGCTTCCCAGAGAGTCATGGCATATGTGTCAGGGTTATCATTTTCATTCCAGTAGTGGGCAATAGCCTCCCTCATGTGTGTTTGATAGGGTTCCTGCTGCAAGTGCCACGTGGAGAGACGCCATCGGAACGGTTGTCGTCGCTTGTCTAGGAGTAGATCCATCACCACTGGGGAGTGGTCCGACAGACCTCGTGGCAGTATAGATGTGGAATCCACCCTCCCGACTCAGGCGTGGGGGACAAATAGGCAGTCAATCCTAGAAAAGGACTTATGCACCGCTGAGACATAGGTGTACTCACGACTTTGGGCGTGCTGGTGGCGCCACACGTCTACCCATCCCATCCCCCTCACCATGCCGTTCAGTTTAGTGGGTGTGTCCGGGGGCAACTCACCTCCTAGCCTGTGTCTATCCATCCGCACATTCATCACATCGTTCCAGTCACCACCAATCACTGCCATGGCATCGGGTATCCCGGCCCACACACTGAACAGTTTTTCTATAAGGGCTCCTTGCAGTGGAGGTGGGGCATACACACTCCCAAAGACTACTGATTCAGTGCCCACCTTACCCTGGATGACCGCATACCTGCCCTGTGTATCAAGCCATTGAGTTTCATGAACGTAGGACAGCCTACGGTGTTCCAAGACGGCCACCCCGCGAGATCCCCTTGCAAACCCGGCATGGTACACCTGCTGAAAGCCGTACCACTGCAGGCTAAGGGTCTTAGTACCCATAAGGTGAGTCTCCTGTAGCAATATTACATCCGCCCCATCTCTCTTCCCCTGTCTTAGGACCGCCCCTCTCTTAATCCTGTCTAACATCCCCGCACATTCCAGCTTACAACACATATCGAAGCCCTCTGCAGGCCTGATTCAGGGGTATTAACCGCCATCTACGGGCAGAAAAATGAACAGTCTGAGCACACGAGACCACGCACACACACCTCGCTTCAATAGTACATGAAAGAACACTGTGCAATTCAACGCCTCCCACCACCCCGTACCCCTCTCCCACAAACCCTCAACAAGCTCCCCAACCCCCACCCCCTCCCAAGTCTCTCCAACACTCCCCCCCACCCCATACCTCAAAAACGTTGAAGCATCTGTCGCGGTATAGGTCAACTCCGGCCCCCAACGGGAGGCCAGAGATCCATCCACTATCCCAATGGATCCCCATGAACTTCCAACTTCGTTCCCTCTTAACTCCCCCCCCAACAAACTCCTCTAAAATGAGGGGTTACCGCCTTGTAGTCCATCTCCCCCCCCCCCCCACCCAACCCGCATCCCGCGACTGTAAATCCACAAGTATGTGCCAGAGTTAGTGTTACCATAAGCGTAGATCATCTCCATTCAGGCCAGCAATCACTGCTACGCAGCCCGTACCACAAAAGACAAATCAAATAGGCACCCCACGTCACTTCACTCCTCCCGGATCCACTATCGGAGAGTCTGGGGGCAGTGTCTCCTCTGTGGTCCCCTTCTTGGCCGGGGAGCGTTTCGTGGAGCGAGATCTCCAGTTCCTTCTGCTGCTTGAGCGCCGGGGCGTCCGCGGCGGCACCACCGAAGAGGATGAGTCCGAGTCTCTAGCCGGCGGCGTGTGAGGTCGGACACGTACAGTTTCATCTGTCCAAGTAAAGACTTCTTCAGGGGAATTAAAGAAGAGAGTGCGGGATTGGAAGATCACTCGTAGCCGAGCCGGATAAAGCAGAGCATATTGGATCTTGAGGCCCGCAGGCGGGCCTTGGCGGCCGCGAAGGACTTCCGTTGTTGCTGCACTAGACGAGTGTAGTCTGGGAAGATCATGATCCGCTGATTGTCCCACAGGAGGGGCTCTTTCAATCGGGCCTGCTTCAGGATCGTGTCCCGATCGTGATAGTTGAGCAGCTTGGCTATCACCGGCCGCGGTCGTTCACCAACTGGTGGCTTCTGAGCAAGCGCCCTATGAGCCCGCTCGATGATAAAGCAGCGGGAGAGGGACTCTGGCGGGATCCAGCCCTCCAACCACTCAGTAAGAAAGGCTTCCATGTTTCCCTTCTCGCAGTCCTCCGGAAAGCCGACAAAGCGCAGGTTATTGCGTCGAGCTCGTCCTTCGGCATCCTTCGCTCTTGACCCCGTTCCGCCCCGGCTGTGTGCCGTTTGAGCGGAGGGTCAGTCCATGAGCGACACTTCCTGCCTGGTCCTGCACCACTTCCGCCCTGCCTCCCCACCGTGCAGGTCAGCGGTCTAGTGGTTGCAGAACCTGGTTTTGCATATATTCTTCCAGTTCCCTCCCGCGACCAGATAACTACGGCTGATTACAGCGGAGGGCTGGTTTTTCCTTGGCGCGCTTGCACATTTGATTAGACTTACTTTTAAACTGCACATTTCAGCTGACTGATAGCTGAGCTGAGCACTTATATGTTTTAATTCGCGCTATGTTGATTGCTAACATCGCGCTTTGTGTGTATTTTTTAAAAAGTGTTTGATGCGGACTACAAGTATCGCGCCTGCATTCTGATTAAAAACATTGACAACTTACCCTGATCTTCTTCGCTCTTGACCCCGTTCCGCCCCGGCTGTGTGCCGTTTGAGCGGAGGGTCAGTCCATGAGCGACACTTCCTGCCTGGTCCTGCACCACTTCCGCCCTGCCTCCCCACCGTGCAGGTCAGCGGTCTAGTGGTTCACGGCAGCCGGATATAAATGACGACCTGGACCAAGCGCAGCGGACGAGCGCAGCGGGAGCGCCGACTTCGCGCACAAGTCAAGCCCGTCTGCGCCCGTCCGCGGCCGGCCGGGGCCAGGGGCACGTCATTCTGCCCAATGTACTATCTATTCCCCGGCTAAACTGCTTGGTCTCCAGGGCTCATGGCCTTTATCTGCTACCATATGCTCTCATATCTCTTTCCTTGGTCTGTCTCCTACTTATGCCATTCCCCCCCCCATTACATTCCCCCTACCCTCCCTGAGGGTGCTGTCAAGTCTAGATCCACAAAGAACATCTCGGCTTATTATTTGAACACTCGGTCCGCTGTAGCCCACTCGCACGAACTATCGGTGCTACTGGACCTACACTCACCCGATATCCTTTTTCTCACAGAAACTTGGTTTTGCGATGACTCCCTCCCCGTCCTTTTGGCCACCTTACCAGCCCCATACTATGCCTTACGCTCAGATCGATCAAATGGTAGGGTTGGGGGAGGGGTAGCGGTCATCGCCCGAGCCGACGTCCCTTTCCAAATCCTCACCTTGCCGGATATTGCCACCACGGAGTACCTGGCTATCCGCACGACTTCTATTACCCCCCCGCTCACCTGTGTACTCATCTATCGCCCTCCCCAATCACCCTTACTGTTTCTCTCTAGCTCTTTGGAAGTACTGGCCACGATCACGGTCAACAATTCTTCCATTCTGCTCCTGGGTGATTTCAACTTCTGGCCCTCTGACCCTGCAGAATGCCCTTCCTCAAAGGAATTCTCTGACACCCTCCAATCTCTTAATTTTACATCTTTTATTCACTCCCCTACCCATGTTAAAGGGCACATCTTAGACCAGATCTGGTCCATGAACTGCCCTGTAAAGTCCATTTCCATATCGCCTTGTACGTGGTCGGACCATCACCTGATTTCATTTACTCTCCCTACCTATCCCCCGGTCAAGCCCTCACTTCCTAAAAATGTCTGGGTCCGGGCCTGGGGGCGAGTAGACCCCGACGACTTATCTACCCTACTCACTGCTTCCTGCCCCTCACTACAAGGTTTGTCGACCCTCTCTCAGGTCACGTCCATCGATCAGTGGCTCACCTCAGGCTGCGATTCTATCGCTCCCCTGAAGCGGGTAACTTCAAAACGGGAGAAGGATGCAAACCTATGGTTCAATGAGGACCTTAAGATTATCAAATTAACGGTATGTAGAGCGGAACGTGCCTGGAGGAAAAATTACTGCCCCTCACTCCGATTGGAGTTTACTAACATCTTGACCCAATACAAACAGGCCATCTTGGCTGCAAAGACAACCTATTTCTCCTCAAAAGTCCTCGCTGCGGAGAACCAATCGAGGGAAATGTTCTCGATTGTGCACAACCTGGCATTCTCTGACAGAACCACCATGAAGCCCACTCCATCTCTGGAACTATGTCACTCACTTAACAATTTTTTTATCCAGAAAATTGCCATCATAAAAGCCAATATCCCTCCTCCTTCTTCTACTTTTGTGGACCCTCATTGCCCCCCCCCCCGAAGGGACAACTGGTAGTCCTTCCTCTTCTGACCAAGAAATCTCTAATTTCAATAATCCCGTTAGTTAAATCTGGCTCCCCTCTTGACCCTTGTCCTTCCCATATTCTCCGTCACATTTTTTCCTCTTGCCCGGACCTTCCCCTTCATCTTCTCAATAGCTCTCTCTCTCAGGGCACTGTACCCGCCCCGTTGAAAACAGCAATCATTGTCCCTATCCTGAAGAAACCAGGCGCGGATCCCTCGGTCCCCACTAACTACCGCCCCATTTCCCTCTTGCCATTCTTGGCAAAGGTACTCGAGCGCCATGTCACCAGCACTCTGAGTTCTTTTGTGGAGAAGCATGGGATCTTAGCCCCCCGTCAGGCCGGTTTTCGCCCCGCACACTCTACGGAGTCCGTAGTGATGTCGGTCCTCGACAACCTCAGGGAGGGAATGGACACCAACCAGACCCAGGCCTTGGTCCTCCTCGATCTCTCAGCCGCCTTTGACACGGTTGATCACACCATCTTACTTTCCCGTGTCGGGGCGGCGGGGATCGGGGGTTCTGCCCTGGTGTGGTTGTCCTCCTTCCTGAGGGACCGCACCCAGGCGGTTCGCCTGGGTGATTTTACTGCGGACTTCCGGAAAGTTCAGTGCGGGGTCCCCCAAGGTTCCTCCCTCTCACCCCTGTTGTTTAACCTTTACATCGCCCCCCTCATTTTTTCTTTGCTGCAGATGGAGGTCTCCGTGTATAACTACGCGGATGACCTCCAACTTGTCTTTAACCTGTCCTCTTCCCCTTCCTCTGTCTCTAACTTTCAATCTATCATGATCTTTATTCGAGACCGGATGAGCCACAACCATCTGAAACTCAACCCAGACAAGACTGAGCTGGTGTTGACGGGTGGCTCATCCAGTCCCTGGTCTCCTCTGTTCTGGCCCCATTCCCTAGGTCCCCCTCCTGTCCCTTCCACCTCAGTAAAAACATTAGGCATTAAACTCAATTCCCAGCTCACCCTTCACTCCCAGGTTAGTTCTGTGGTGTCCTCATCCTTTCTCTCACTGCGCACCATACGCAAGGTGTCCCGTTTTTTTTCTTTTGACGCTATGAAACTGATTACCTTGGCAATGGTCATATCCCGCCTGGATTATGGCAACGCCCTATATGCCAGTATACCTGCATATAGTTTAAGGCAATTACAGCAGATCCAGAACCAGGCGGCGCACCTGGTGTTTAAATTGCCAAGGTTCCATCATGTCACTCCCCTCCTCAAATCTCTGCATTGGCTCCCAGTTCCGGAACGTGTCCAGTTTAAGCTCGCCTCCCTTACCTTTCAGGCTCGACTGGGCACGGCACCGGCTTTTATCTCATCTGAGATTATATCCTATGTCCCTACCAGGGTACTACGCTCATCTACTAAATCCCTTCTTACAGTCCCGCGGTTCAGGAGGAAGAAATGGGGAGGATCCAAATTTGCGACCCTTGCTCCACTCCTTTGGAACTCCCTACCGCCAGAACTCAGAGCCTCCATCCTTTATCCGCAATTCAGGAAACAGCTGAAAGCCTATTTTTTCACCAAAGTTTTTAATTAATCTTCTGTTTGTTTAGCTTTCTTAGTTTAGTATCCACTACTCCTACCCTGTTATTTGCCAGTTATAGCGCCATGAAACCGCTGGTGACCGTGCGCTCAACAAATAATTTTAAACTCAAACTTTAAACTCAAACTCAGCACGGAGAGCCAGGCCCTTTTGTATGCCCTCCATATTGGCCACTCTCTTCTTCAAGGCCGCCATTTCGCCCTCCACTCCAGTAATCCGGGTTTCTGCCTCCGTGATGCGGGCAACTGCATTTCACAGATCTTGTCGCAGCAGGGTCACATCGGCCCCAACGGCCCCAATTTTTGCGTCCAACGTATCCTGGGACTGAGTGATTGCCGCCAGGAGAGCGGCGTTGTTCGGCCCAGCGGCCTGCTGTCCACCCGAAGCTCCGGATTGTCCACTTGGGCCCGTGAATTTGTCAATCGTTCCTTGTTTCGAGGCCCCACCACCACTCCCGCCTCTGGTCATGGTGGACGATAGGGAGGGTAGACGTCGGGTCACCCCCGCAGTCCCTCCACTGACCCAACAGTAGGCAGCAGGGAGTCCGGGCCACGGCCACCTGTCGCGGCCTCAGAATCTGTCCGTGGCGTCCCTCCTCCGGACTCGCCTGAGTTCCCACAGACCAGTGGGATCCGGAGTAGTGCAACAAGGGTTCCGTGGGTAGGTGGGCGCAGGCCGCCACCGGTTCAGCACGCTCCCCTAGTCCGCCACCGCCCAGCCTTGTATCCTGCAAGATGGCCACCTCAGGGATTCAATTCCAGGCGCCCGCCACTGCCACCCTCCGCCAGGTGAGGCCCATGCGTGGAGGCGAAGATCCGCTGTCCACCGCCCGTTCCGGCCGCTAGAGTGTCGGGCCTCACAGAAAGGGCGCCAGTGACCTCCACTCGCCGCAGGCCCAGCGCACCCACTCTTCGTTAACAAGGGCCACCGCGGTCCGACCTGACCGCCGGGTCTCCACAGCCCTCTTGTCGCTTTGTCGCTCCCCGGGGCCGCCGCCGCGCGCCCCAGCGCACACCCACCGCAGAGGTCTCTCCGCCGGGCGTCCGGCCTCCTTCGGGGTCCTCGCCCCCACCTCCAGGCAGCCGGCTGATGTCGTGCCAGCAGCAGCCGTCCGGCAGCAAGTGGGCCCCCTCGGCGTAGCCGACCTCCCAGCACAGGGCACCAACAGCAGGCACCCTCCAGCAGCTACTCCTCAGGAGGGATCGGGCCGCCGCGCAGCCCCGCTCCGCCGTCCGACGGTGTCCACCCCGGGCACTCTCAAAATCGAGGTCCCGGCGTCACCTCGCGGTGCAGGCCGCTCCGCCTCCGGGGCCGATTGGACCCGCGCCGAGTCACCGGAGCGGCGGAAAGTCTCGTCACACCCGCCGGACACCCTCCGCCACTCTTCCCTGTCGCGGGACGGGCACTGGCGAGGGGGAAAGGCAGGATCAATGATCAGTGGAAGGAACGGCGGGACGGAGCTACACTAGGCTACGTCCGCCATGTTCGCCGCCTTGGCCACGCCCCCTCAACTAGGTTCTTGATTTGAGAAAACCTGTATCTCCTCTACCCTCCTGGTTGGAGTAAGCACTAGTAACAAGGCGACTTTCCATTTGAGGAGCCCTTACTGGAGGAAAAAACTGAATAATTCTTTCATGAACTGTTTGATGACCCTGCAAGAGCAGAAAGAGAGAAAATGTGAAATGTTTCCAATACAGTTTACATGTCTGTATCGTGGCTTCAGCCTTGACTTGGAGAGGATACATCTGCAGTCCTGAGAAGCACTGAGATCTTTGAATTCATGGAATTTAGGAGCCATGCACAACATATGAGAAGAGAAGTTGGGTCAGGATGAAGGACTGGCCTTAGTTCAATGTCAAAAGCATATGGGATGTTGGAAGGTGAATGTGGTTGCATTCCGATAGCAGGAGAAACTTAGTGACCCAATGCTGCATGGGCCACCTGGGAACTATTAGGATGAGACGATGCTGCTTTGCTTTCCCGTTGCTGAGAACCTTTGGTATTAAAGGTATCAGGGGAAAAGTTCAGCATAGATCCTGGACCATGTGTCGAAAGGTATTCCCTCACGATCCTGGATGTGGATGACAACATGCATAGAATTGGCATTTGCAGGTTTTGTTTGTTGCAAAGAAATCTAGAGCCAGTTTGCCCCAGAATGAGAAGATCATATATAGCGCAGACCGATCAAACTTCTATTTGTGGAAGCTGCTACATTGCATGCTGGTGGTGTTGCCCGTGTGAACTAACACTGAATACTCTACTATCATTGGCAGGAAAGCTTGGATATTGAGTTAAATGGATTTGAGCTCCAGGAGATTGATATGCTTGCTCTTTTGGAGTGGAGACCACTTTCCTTGAATTTTCAGGTTCTGTAGATGACCACCCCAGCTCTCCGGGGAGGCATCCTTAGTTATTACGTAGTGAGGTATTTGAGGTAAGAGCGTGAGGTCTACTGATAGGTGGGAGGTCTGGAACCACCAGGCTAGAACTTTCATCATACCTGTGTGAAGATCACCAGGTCCTTGAACAATTTTTTTGTTTGAATCTATTGTTTTTGTAGCTGTTTCTGTAAGAGTCTAATGTTCAGGTGCGCAAAAGGGGTGATATAAATCGCGGAGGACTGAATTTCTTTATTTTTTTTAAAGAGAATTTGCTGTTTGGCTTGTACAGTATTTAGTGGTGCAGCCTAGGAATAGAATCATTTTGGATGGGTGAGTTGATGATCTTTGATAATTCACAAGGAGGCCTAGTTTGTGAAACAACTTTAGGCATGCCTCTGTGGCCTTGGATGGTTGAAATGCCCTTGGGGCTTTTATCAACTAGTTGCCAAAGTAGGGGAATACCAGATGACTCTCCATCCTGAAAAATACTACCACTGGGCTATGCAGTAGGTAAAAATGCAGGAAGTTGATCTGAAGCCAAATGGGAGAAGTTTGATGAGTGGAAAGTGTTGTGTAGTTCCTACAAATCTATATAGAATCAGCGTGTTTTAGACAACATACACTGAGGGATTGGTGTCCAGACTGATTCCAGACACCCAAAAAGGATATGTTCGACTGTAGACCAGCTAGCTCACAGTGCCACTATAAACCCCAGAACCTTATCAAGGAGCCAACAGTTTCTGGCAACTATCGAACATGACAACACTGTTCACTTAGGGATCATGGAAACAGTACAGTATTTTTTCGCTCAGTCACTCGTGCTCACTTTGTCTCAGAGAGATACACAGAACAAACGGTGGGGACATTTTCAATAAGCATTTATTAAACCAGCATCATTCTACTGTACAATATGTGCACTGCAACAACCACTAGACAAAAACAGATGTACGAGTTACTTACCTTCGGTAACTCTGTATCTGGATGAGACTATTCTAGCCGCAGATTCCTTCATGTAGAATTATCCCCAGGCGTGAGACTGGATTCGGAAAACTTTTTGCCACAGCATACCTGCGCGACAGGGGAGGGGCGACATTGCGCGACTCCTCCCAAGCCCCACCCCGGCGTGCCTGCTTTCTTCAGAGAACTTTTCTGCGCCACAACGCGGAGCTATCAGACAAAACTGTGGAAGTATGGGAACAGTGTGCGAAGAGAAGAAAAATTGGAAAAGGTATGGTGACCAACAAAGGCAGGGAAAGAAGAAAGAACAGAGCCCTGAGCAGCCACACTGCCAGTATGTAGGCAGACAACCCCCCCCCCCTCACCCTTGGAGACAAGGAACGTATTCAAAATGTCATGAAACATGTAGCAGGACAACAACCCCAACCAAGAACAATGAAGGGGAAACAGTTCCAAGACAAACAGGAACGGCAAACCTCCAAGCAACCCCAGCACAGAGTGCAAGGGCACGGCCCGATGACCCCAATTCAGAGGTCAGCAGAGGGGCAGGACCCTTAGTAACAAGGGGAGGGGAGGAAAGAGATTGAAGGCAAGCCCCCCCCAATCCTGGAGCAACCAGAGCAGAGGGGCACAGAAGTACCCGTAAACCCATCGTCCAAACCAAGAGGAGGAAGGAACAAGCCACAAGACGGAGCAGCCGGTCAAAAAGCAAAGAATGCACTCACAGGAGACATAGCCACCCACCGGGAGGCGAGTGCAAAAGACTAATCCAAGGTCCTCGCAGAACAGGGAGGAAGGGCGGGCCGTGAAGGAATCTGCGGCTAGATTCGTCTCTACCACATACATCGTTACCGAAGGCAAGTAACTCGTACATCTGATATAGAGTACTAGCCACAGATTCCTTAACGTAGAATATACACCCTAGCAATACCCATGGGGAAGGAGGGTCTACGAAAGGACCCCATCAGCCTGGACGCAACAGAGGATCCCACAAGGGACCAGGCAAACAGACAAGGCAAGGAACCTCGTCCCTCAAAGGTAAGAGGAACCCTTATAAGCAGAACACCACCGACCCCAAGAGGGATGTGGGAAGAGGAAAGAAGTCTGAAGAAGCCCCTACACCAACAACAGAGGACCCAAAGGCAAAGCCAAAGAGGCCGAAGCACCCCACTCCCTTACCAGGCAACAGAGCTTCCATCCAATGCCAGGATAAGGAGGAGGAGGAAGAAGCCTAGAGGGCCCAAGGAAACAAGGGAAAAGGCGAGCCCACCCTAGACAACAGGCACAGACCAGTCAGAGCGGCGCCGTCAGTAATAAGCCGCCAGAAGCAAAAAGAACCGCCAGGGGCCCTTGGAAGACCGGGCAGGCGACGCCTAACAAGGAGAAACACAGAATCACCCCAGCCCCCAGGACAGGAGCGGGAGGTGAGGAAATGCCCAGACACCCCCCTACACGGGGTCCGCGCACACAACCTAAAGAAGCAATAGCAGCATACATAAACGCAATGGAGAGCCAGGGCTCAAAGGTGAACAGAAGAACAAGTTACTTAGCTTCGGTAACGCTTTTTCTGGTAGATACAATATCTGCCTGTGGATTCCTCACCTTGTGAATATCCCCTTGCGTCCGCAACGTTCGGAAATTTTCTTCGTAGCACGTCGGCGTGGACGACGTCACAGGAGCACGGCATCGCGCGCGACTCCGACTGACTTCACCGACTCCTTATTAGACCCACGTCGGCGTGATGACGTAAGTTCCGCCCTTTTTTCCGTGCCTTCGAGGCACCCGGATGGACCAACGACATCAATTATGCAAATATACAATGTACACCGTACATACAAATCAAAATCGCACACAAAGTGCGCAGCAAAAATAGCAGAAAATATACACACATAAAACCAGGTATAGCAGAGTGGACAACGGGGAGGCGGGTGGGCATGTGAGGAATCCACAGGCAGATATTGTATCTACCAGAAAAAGCGTTCCCGAAGGTAAGTAACTTGTTCTTCTGATAGATACATCTGCCGTGTGGATTCCTCACCTTGTGAATAGAGTCCCACAGCAGTCCCCACTCCCGGAGGAGGGTGTCCACTCTGCTATACCAGGAAATCTTGGAGGACAGAACGCGCGAAGTGGCCATCCCTCCTCACCTCGGTATCCAAGCAGTAGTGCTTCGCGAAAGTGTGGAGGGAGGCCCAAGTCACGGGCCTGCAAATGTCCTCAACAGGTACACCTCTAGACAAAGCAGATGTTGCAGACTTTGCTCTAGTTGAATGTGCTCTAATACCCTCAGGAGGGTCCTTACCCGCCAAGGAGTAGCAAATCTTGATGCACAGGATTATCCACCTGGAAAGTGTGCGCTTGTGCACCACTCTGCCCTTCTTACAACGAGCAAAACCAATAAACAGCTGGTCGTCCAACCGGAAGTCTTTAGTTCTGTCCAGATAAAAAGACACCGCCCTCTTAGGGTCCAGACGGTGCAGTCTCTCTTCCTCTTTAGACGGGTGAGGGGGAGGATAGAAGGTAGGAAGGGTAATGGACTGTCCTAAATGGAAGGGAGTTACCACCTTAGGCAGAAAAGCAGCCCTGGTCCTAAGAACCAATCTTTCAGCATGAATGGTCAGGAATGGGGGCTTAGAACTAAGAGCCTGAAGCTCACTCACCCTCCTTGCCGAGGTGATTGCAACCAAGAAGACCGTTTTAAAAGAAAGAAGTCTCATGGGACACTTGTGCAAGGGTTCGAAGGGAGAACCCATTAAATAGGTTAGCACAAGATTCAAATCCCAATGAGGAACAACAAAAGGAGTAGGAGGGAATCTATTAGTGAGTCCCTTCAAAAATCTTAAAACCACAGGAGACTTAAAAAGAGAAGGCTGATCCGGCAAACAGAGAAATGCTGACAAAGCCGAAAGATACCCCTTGACCGTGGCAACAGCAAATCCTTGCTGCGCAAGAGAAAGAGCAAACTGCAAAATGTCAGACAAATGAGCCTTCAAAGGGTCAACATCCCTCTCCCTACACCAAGAGACAAATTTAGACCACCTATACGAATAAATGGACTTAGTGGAGTCACGCCTGGCAGAAAGAATGACATCCACCACATCGTGAGGGAGAGAAAAAGAATTCAAGTTGCCCCGTTCAATCTCCAGGCATGAAGGTGTAATGTCTGGAGGTGGGAGGTGGGGGGTGTTGAACCTGCCCCTCCATCTGAGAGAGGAGGTCTACCCTGTGAGGGAGACGGAGCGGCGGGTGAGAGGAGAGGTGGAGAAGGTCTGTGTACCACACCCTTCTTGGCCAATCCGGGGCGATCAATATGACTTGGGCCCGGTCCTGGCGAATCTTCCTCAGAACCCGATGAATCAAGGGTATGGGAGGAAACGCGTAAAGGAGTGGATTTTCCCAACTCAACTGAAAACGCGTCCCCCAAAGCTCCTTGCATCGGAAACTGGAGACTGCAGAATGACGGGCAGTGAGCATTCTCGTGAGTGGCGAACAGGTCCACCTGAGGAGTCCCCCACATCTGAAAGATGTCGTGAACCACCTCCGGGTGAAGCCTCCACTCGTGGTCGGCAGAGAACTGCTGACTGAGACTGACGTTCAAAACTCCGGCCAGATGATTTGCCATCAGACAAATCTGGTGATCCTGAACCCAGGACCAGAGACGCAGAGCCTCTCTGCAAAGACACTGCAACCCTACACCTCCCTGCTTGTTGATATACCACATTGCGGTCGTGTTGTCCGTCAGGACCTGAACCGACTGACCGCGAAGGGAAGGGAGGAAGGCCTTGAGAACCAGACGTATCGCCCGCAATTCCAGAAGGTTGATGTGAAGCAACCTTTCCTCTGGAAACCAAAGACCTTTGACCTCCAGGTTCCCCAGATGAGCACCCCACCCGAGAGTGGATGCATCCGTTATTACTGTGGCCACTGTCGGAGGAAGTTGAAAAGGCTTTCCTTGCGACAGATTGCCTTCCATGCTCCACCAAGACAGATCCGCTGCAGTTTCTCTGGAGATCCTCACTGACTCCCTGAGATCTCCGTTGTGCTGATACCACTGCCTGCGGAGGCACCACTGGAGTGCCCTCATGTGCCAGCGTGCATGATTGACCAACAGAATGCAAGAAGCCATCAGACCGAGCAGACGAAGGACCTTCAGGACTGGAACAACCGCTCCATTGTAGAATAAAGGAATCATTTCCTGTATGTCGTGAATCCTTTGAGGTGGAGGGAATGCACAACATACAGTAGTGTCCAGTACCGCACCTATGAACAGGTTGCGCTGGGAGGGCACCAGGTGAGACTTGGGTACATTTATCGAAAAACCCAACCTGTGCAACAACTGAGTTGTCTCTTGCAGATGATGAAGCACATTCTCCGGCGACTCCGCTTTGATCAGCCAGTCGTCTAGATAGGGGAACACAGGAATCCCCGATCTTCTGAGATGCGCAGCCACCACTGCCATCACCTTGGTGAAAACTCGAGGCGCAGTAGTAAGCCCAAAAGGAAGGACCGCAAACTGGTAGTGTTGCCATCCCACCGTAAAACGGAGATACTTTCTGTGCGACTTCAGAATGGGGATATGAAAATACGCATCCTGCAAGTCGATCGACACCATCCAGTCTTCTTCCATCAGCGCTTGAAGAACCTGTGCAAGTGTGAGCATTTTGAACTTCTCCTGTTTGAGATAGAGGTTCAAAATCCTGAGGTCCAGGATTGGCCGAAGCCTGCCATCCTTCTTGGGTATCAGGAAGTACCGGGAGTAGCATCCCTGACCCCTCTCCTGCTCCGGAACCACCTCTATCGCACCCTTTCTGAATAGTGCCAGGACTTCTTCCTGCAGGAGAAGAAGGTGGTCCTCCGAACAATAACCTTGGCAAGGAGGGTAATTGGGAGGGAACTCCTGAAAAGGAAGTGCATACCCATTTTCTACGAGATTGAGAATCCAAAGATCTGATGTAACCGATTCCCAATCCCGTAGAAAATGAGTAAGCCGACCCCCTACCGGACCCGCATGATCCAGAATGGTGGATCTAGGGCTGCTTTGCTGATGTAGGTGGGGGTTGGGTATTATTGGAGGAAGTAGAGGAAGAAGAGACTTGACGTCCACGTCCACGACCCTTCTGTCTACCTCTATAAGACTTGTACAGAGGGTTCTGTTGCTGCTGTTGCTGGCCTTGTCTGAAGGGACGAAAGGAGGATCTACCAAATCCTCTAAACTTCTTAGTGGTAGAACCTCTTGTCTGGAGACCCAAAAATCTTGCAGTAGCCCGGCTATCTTTGAATCTTTCCAAAGCCACATCTGCCTTCTTCCCAAAGAGGCCTGTCCCATCAAAAGGCAAGTCCATCAAAGTGGATTGAACGTCTGCTGAAAAGTCAGAAGATTTTAACCATGCAGCCCTTCTGGTGGCAACAGTAGAACCCATAATTCTGGCAACAGAGTCCGCCGTATCCATGCCACTCTGAATGACTAAACGGGCAGCAGCTTGAGTGTCGGAGACTACCTCATTAAAGTTTTTCCTATCATCCTCAGGAAGCTTAGATGACAGTTGCTTCACAGAGTCCATCAAAGCATGCACATACCTCCCAAGCAGACAAGTAGCCTTAGTAGATTTCAAAGCCATGCTACTTGATGAGAAAATCTTTTTAGCAGATTGGTCTAATTTCTTTGAGTCTTTGTCTGCTGGCACTTGAGGAAATGAACCTGCCGACCTGTTGGAACAAGCGGCCTGTACTACCAAGCTCTCAGGAGAAGGATGTGAAGAGAGGAACTCGGGGTCACCAGGGGCCACTCTAACATCTCGCTACAGATCTAGAAACCGCAGGAGCAGTTAAAGGTCTTTTCCAAACCTCCATTATCGGCTCAGTCAAAGCCTCAGTAAATGGAAGTGTAGGCTCAATAATGGATGAGGGCGAATGCAAAACCTCTGTAAGAATATTAGGTTTGTATTCAACAGTAGGTAAGGTTAAATTAAGTAGATCTGCAGCTTTTCTAATTACAATGTGGTAAGGTGCCACGTCCTTTGATGGAGCATCAGAAACTGAAGGCAAACCCCACTCAGGAGAAAGTTCTAGACCACTGGCACTATGAAGGTCGTCAAAACAGTCTCCCTGATCCAGAAGTTCACCTTCCTTCACTTCAGGATCATCGTACTCCTTCTCTTCCAAAAGACGCTGAGCTCTGCGCCTCGACCATTCCATACGAATCGAAGTCGATGGATACGGTAACGACTCCGATGGAGCCGGATCCGACGTCGAGCGAGGAGCTGGAGCAGCAGGAGGATGAGACTCACGAATCGGCGTGGCACTTCGATTGGATTCACGAGGTCGATCCGGAGCCGGCGAAGTCGTATGCGGAGTCGATGACCTCGGCGGAGCCGTACCGAGCCAAGGTGTATAAGGCGTCGGCATAAGCAGCATAAAGGGAGCCGGGGCATAAGATTGAGGAATGCCCAAGTTGAAAGACAAAGGACCCACGGGACCAACTGGTACGCCGGTGAGGTACATAGCTCTAGAATAGACCCCAAACATCGCATTAAGAAAATTTGATGGGTCTTGTCCCAGACCAGGAAAGGGAGGATACGAACCAACCGGTTGTTCCGGAGGAGGTCGTTCCGGCATCGGCTCATCCTGGCCTTCAAGATTTACAGGGACTTCCACTGGAGTCTGAGCTCGAGGAACTTCTTCTTCAACCTCATGATCCGAAGAATGATGTGATTCCGGATCGGGTTCTTGTTCCGGAGTCAGGGAACCTTGAAGATATTGTAAAGGAGAAGGAGAAACGAAGTCCTTATGATGTCTTCGGGACTTTTTCTTTGAATCCGAAGAGTCTTTACCAGAATGATGTCTCGAGCTATGTTTTCTCCTCTTGTGCTTCTTCCTCGAGGAGCCCGAAGCATGACCCGAAGCCGACTTGGATCTGGACCTCGATCTTTCTCTAGACCTCGATCTTGCTCTGGATCTCGACCTCGAAGCCGACTTCGACCTCGACTTCGATCGCAACTTCTGTCTCGACTTCGAGCGCCTCGACGTCGACCTCAATGATCTATCAACTTCTCTTCCTTTTACTTTCGCTAGAAGAAGTTTAGCTTCACGTTCTCGCAAAGCTTTGGGATTCATTTTGAAGCAGGATCGACAGTTTTTAACGTCATGGTCTGATCCAAGACACCATAAACAATCATCATGTGGATCGGTGATCGACATCATGCGAGCGCATGACCCACACTGTTTGAACCCTGTCTTCCTCGACGACATTCTCGACGAAGAAGGAACAATCAAAGATGAAATAGAAACACTAAAACAGTAGAAGATACTAAGTATCGCAGAAGATCCCAGAAACCGTTAGCGTCGACGACGCGGAAAAAAGGGAACTGACGTCATCACGCTGACGTGGTTCTAATAAGGAGTCGGTGACGTCAGTCGGAGTCGCGCGCGATGCCGTGCTCCTGTGACGTCGTCCACGCCGGCGTGCTACGAAGAAAATTTCCGAACGTTGCTGACGCAAGGGGATATTCACAAGGTGAGGAATCCACATGGCAGATGTATCTATCAGAACTCCCTAGCAAAGAGCAAGCTATATAACAGCTGCCAATACCCCACATGGGGTAAGGTAAGTCCCATGACAAGGGAACCCTCTTTGGAAGATACTTCCGCAGCAGGGGAGAAAACGAAAGAGCCACGGGGAAAAACACCCATAGAAGGCTTTTCAAGCAGCCAAAGAGAAAACCGAAGGCATAATCTGAGGGCCAAGGTCGTACTGACAATTTAGCAAAAACACACCGTCAACAAAGGGGCCGTCAACAAAGGGGCCGTCCAGCAGCCAACAACGCCACAGTCCCAGCAAGGAGGACTCGCGTGGCCATGAAACACACCACACAACAAGGGCAACTGGGCCAAAAGACCCAGAACCAGTTCAACTCAGCAGTCACTGAGGAGGATAAGGCGGATAAGGTGGAGGACGGAGCCCCGCCAAGTACCTTTGGATGACGGAGTCTGCTGGGGAATGGAATAACAGGGTGCCATCGAATAGAAGATCAATCAGCCGATCCCGAACATTTTAAGGGAACACGCCATTCCGAAGCAAAGCCTGGTGACGCAGGGCGACTGAGGAAGCCATGGCCCGGCCCAGCACCTCCGAGATGTCCAGAGCGGAGAATGAACGCCGCAAGCTCCCGGCCATCCAACGCATGATGCCGTAAGTCCACCTGAACAGTCTCCTGTGAAGCTGCGGATCCCAAGGACTCAGCCAAATCCCACAAACAAGAAGTGGCCCTAGCCAACACACATAAGGTGTTAAGGGCCTGCAGGGCAGCGCTGGTCGAGGCGAACATGTTGCGCCCCCCAAGAGTCCAGCCAGCGAGCCTCCCGGGACAGCGGAGTCAACATCGGAGGCATGGAGGGAAAAGCAGTCCGCAAAAGTGGACAGGAGGCAGAGGGGTGGAGGGAAAAACACGCCGGGTCACGCGGCGCCGGAAGTTGCCAGTGCAGAAGGTGTTGAGGCACTGGATACCCTGAGGTGGGGCGCCTCCAGGCCATTGGGTCACCCAAGCGCAGGATGCCCACAGCCGTGGACACTGCATAAGCGAAGGCAGCATCCGCCTCCGTAGGGCCCTGCAGTGGAGAAAGCAGCTCCTCCATGGGCGACGGCTGTAAACTAAGGCGGCCATCCCAAAGCCAAGCGGGGTGGGCAAAGGCCGGACGTGGAAGTCAGAAGGGACTGAAGAGTGGGGGACCTGTCGCTCTTCCGGCTAACACCTTGACCTCACGAATGGTGGAGAGCCTCCCTTCGCTGACGTCGGTGAAAAAGCCACCAGGCTGCGGCCTGTCTCCGGGGAGGACGAAACCAGTAGGCACTCCACCTCCGGAGAAGAGGGAGCGTCCGCAGACGAATCTGCGACTCGACGCCTGTCTGGTGCCATGGAGTCCGCCGCCTGAGGCAGGACCTCAACACCATCTGGCGCCGAAGGGGACGCAGGATAGGGCTTCTCCAAGCCACACCGCGCCGGAGACCAGAGCGGAGCCGGATCCGAAGTGGCCAAGAGGCGGGGCCGGAACGACGCCGACCCGACCTCTGCCGAGGCAGCCACCAGCGTGGAAGAACGTGAGGGACAAGGGGAGTGACACAAAGAACTCCGCCAGCCTCGGCCCAGAATGCGACGGAGGTGGCCCGGGGACCCATGCGGCGCTGCCAGGACCGATTCAACCTCCGATTCGCCCTCCGACGAGGCAGCCGCCTGCGTGGAGGGATGAGAGGGGCCCGGAGGATGACGCGGGGTCCTCGTCCAGCCTCTACCCAGAGCGGGAAGAGGAGGGTCCACCGACCCCTGTGACTCCGCCCTGTCCAGCAGGTGCCGAGGCAGCATCAGCTCAACCGTGGACAAGGCCGCCGCCTGTCCAGAGGGCTGAATGGGGCTTGGGGATGCGACCAGAGCCCCAGCGAACTCCCACGACACAACAGGGACCCCCGTGGGAGTTTGCGGTGAGGCAGAGGGGCCGTGGTCCGAAGGAGGGACCCCCGAAGGGCCACACCCCAACAGCACCACATCCTCCAAACCTGGAGCCGAACCAGTCGGCGCCGGGGCCAGAGCGGCCCGCGATGCCGCGGAGGAAACCGCACAATGCAAGAGATCAGCTGACGCCCCTGGAGGGAAGGAAGAGGAGACGCTAGCGAGGCCCGCAGAGCCGCCGCATATGTCTCCATCTCGACTCTTGACGCCCCTTCACCGGGAAACGGTGGATAGAAGGATGACACGCGGGGCCACATCATCCTTGGAGAGCCCACGCCCCGGCAGGCTGAACACCAGCCCCCGGGGACAAACTGCGACACTTACCCACCGGGGAGCAACGCTCTCGCGATATCGGAGAGGGTCGAGGACAACAACGACGGTAGTATCTGAAATCGTCTGCAGAGGCTGATTGAGGGGATGAAGCCGACCTGGAGAGACTCGCCGAGAGGAGTTTCATCCGGCGCTCCCGCCACGGCTTCAGCACTGGAGTCAAGCTATCCAGGCTGATGAAGGCTGATAGCCAGAAACCGGTCCTTGGATGCTTGATTCCGGTCTGGGAAGGACATGGCTTGGTAGTTCGGACTGGACTGTTCCCATGAGGCACAGGGTCAGAGCTGATTTGCATATAGCCAGTGTCTAACCCAGGGTGGTGAGGAGTGCAAAAAAACGATGGATTTAGGCCCAGATCTTTGTACTGGGGTGAATGTATGACATTTTCTACATTCTGTCCATCAACTGTGTTTTTTGCAATTTTCACCCCAAGTGGGCTGGGTATGCTCAGACGTGAGTCCCAGGCTCTCCACACCACTGGAGTCAAGCTATCCAGGCTGATGAAGGCCGATAGCCAGAAACCGGTCCTTGGATGCCTGATTCCGGTCTGGGAAGGACATGGCTTGGTAGTTCGGACTGGACTGTTCCCATGAGGCACAGGGTCAGAGCTGATTTGCATATAGCCAGTGTCTAACCCAGGGTGGTGTGGAGTGCAACAAAACGATGGATTTAGGCCCAGATCTTTGTACTGGGGTGAATGTATGACTTTGTTCTACATTCTGTCCATCAACTGTCTTTTTTGCACGGCTTCAGCTGTTGGCACACCTCACAGTCGGTGGTGCCGTGATCTTCCCCTAAACACCACATAGAAATGAGGTGAGGGTCCGTCGCAATATAAGACGCCCACACGACGTGAAAGTCTTGAAGCCCGAAGGCATTCGCACACTGTTCCACTCAAAATTTTCACAAGAACGTAGAAAAAGTGGCCTGAACAGGCCCGATAGAGACCAGAGCCGCGCTGCACACGGAAAAGGAAAAAACTGATGTAGGCGCGCCGGGGTGGAGCTTATGTGACCTCGCTGACGTCACAAGCGCGGACGAAGCCTGGGTGGAGTCGCGTTACGTCCCCCCTCCCCCGGCGCGCAGGGATACTGTGGCAAAAAGTTTTCCGGATCCAGTCTCACGCCTGGGGATAATTCTATGTGAAGGAATCTGCGGCTAGTAGTCTCTATCAGATATCCAAGATTACTAGCACCACAGAGTAAATAAAAGGTAGAATTCGACCATATTGCTAAAACAATGGATATATGCAGGTATATAGATACATGACAGTAATAATGCATACTCCTACGAAGCTAACCCTAACTAGATATACCTAAATGTACCTAGCAGGTATATAGCCAAGAATCTGCTTGGAAAGAACCAACCCCATTACCTGATGTGAGAGAGCTTAGGACCCTGTCTTGGTCTTGAGTTAGACACCCCGCAAAGGATGTCAGACCACTGCGTGCAGGGACCTCAGCATCTCTTGTCAGCGTGTCAGCATATTAGTCTTTCTCCTCTGGTTTGCCCAGCGAAGATGTGGTGCTTATATACCCAAAACGATTCAAAAAGGGGGGTGGTGATGGACAGAGTATCTGAATTAAGCAGAACACTCCTACCCAGTCAAAAGATCAGGGCTTTATCCATCACCGTTTTTTAGCTCGCTGCACCATCCCAGTTCAGAACCTGGCTACATGCAAATTAGTCTGTACCTGGCCCAGTGCATCATGGGAACAGGGCAGACCAAACTACCAAGCCAATTCTTTACTGGAAAGGAAACAAGCTTCCGGGGACCGGTTTCTGGCATTACAGCCGTCTTCGGCCCGGCTTGCTTGAATCCTGATGGTGCAGTGAGCAAGGCACTCACATCTGAGCATACCCTTCCACACTTGTGGTGGCCAAAACGAATATACCCAAAAGGCACCCTCAGGGGTTCTACCTAGATGTGTCATGGTACTGTGGGCATGTCGGCCAAGGATGACGATTTTGATGACCCTTATACAGAGTTATTGTGCAGAAGATGGTAATCCTGCTGTGATACTGAGAATCCTCATGCATAATAAATGAGGCTAGTTTTTGGAGAAAACCACACAACATTTATGCAGCACCTAACTAGGTAAAAGGACAGCACCTAACAAGTTATGTAGAACAAATATAGTTAAAAGGTCGTGTAACTACTTAAGCCTATATTGGGGTACATTAGGGCTCATAATAGAGGAAATGTGGAAGTATGAATCCTGCAAATACAAAGCTGTCAGGTGGTGTCAGAGAGGGTGACCACGTAACAGTATTGATTTTAGAAATAATTATTAAATTTCCGGAGGTCTATGATGAATCGCCAATCCTTTGTTTTCGTGTCTATGAAGAAAAAAAATGAGAATAGAAGCCTGTTCTTTGCTGAGAATGTAAGCCTTTGTCTATTAAACCCTATGGTTAGCGTAGCTAGCACTCCCTTCCGGAGCAAATGCAGATTAGGTGGAGTGGTGGGCCAAATCTGGGTGAACTCCAACGTCTGACAATATGTTTTGAAATCCAGGACTTATTTGTCTGAAACTATTTTATTAATTTTTTATTTTATTTATTTAATTTATATAGCGCATTATAACCCAGGGGTCTCTAAGCGCTTTGTCAGAATCGCAACAGATGACAACTGTGAGAAGTTGGCCTGGTATATGATGATATGATGTTCACTATTCTAGTGAACACCTTGCACCAGTCCAAACAACCCATATGGTGATGGTTGTAAGTCAACCTTATAGACCAGCTATCCTAGTGGTAGCGTGGACAGAACAGTCTTAGGCTAAAAGACTCTTGAGGGCGTGTAAGGCCAGCTGTTTTACCATATGTAACCCCTTGAATATCAAATGAAAGGACACCACACAGGATATATATAAAATATATATGTATTTATTCACTAACACACACCTCTGAACTCTTTATGAGATCAGAGGCATAAGCACATAAAAAGTTACTCTTAGAAATACTTTAAATAGCACAATTTACAGTTAGGCCATAGGGGCGCATAAAACCATATACTAAGTAAGTGGTATAAGTACCACGTCACGAGGAAAGGAAAGGCCTAGGGCCTAGACAATCGCTGGGGCTACACTATCAGACCCTTAGGTTAGGAGTAGGAGGCCCACAGGCGGCGCGTGCAGAGTCTTTACTCACACGCGAGAGTCAATGTTAAGTCAATGGGAACTTAGAGTTTAGAAAAAGAAGGATTTAGGACACTCCCGGTCTAGCTAGAAGGAAACAACTAAACACCTAGACACTTGGATAGTCAATACCATTGGGAGCACCGAAGTTACCCACAGGAAGCGGGTGCATAGGTGTGAAGATGTGTTGGGTTTCGCCGTTGAAATCTATGGAGCCTGTGAAGAAAGATGCTGCAGGCCACCAGGAGGAAGATGTCCGGGTGGATCCAAGGGTGGATCGAGGATGAAGAAGACCTGAAAGCAGAGGGGACAGAGTCTGGGTCACTAGCTAGTGACCGGGTGGAACCAGGAAGGAACCAGGTGACGTCGAGGAGCAATCAGGTGATGTCGTGAAGCTTGTCTCTTCAGCCACGCGGACCAGGAGGCGTCGAGGACGACCAGATGCTGGAGAGGAGCTGTCCCACGAAGGTTCTCACAGATGGAGGGGTTGACTGCCGGATTGGAGTCAACAAGCCTTGGCAAAGGCAACCCACGCAGGATTCAAAGAAGGCTTCTGATACAGACCAGCAAGGTCTGATGTGCCTCACCTTTTCAGGGAGGCAAGGGCCAGTCTGGAGCAACCAGACCAGCGAGTTAGTTTCAAAGGATTGTCTCCAACAACAACGAAAGTGTGACTGTAAAAAAACACACTGAAAGAAACACTCATATGTTATTAAAAGGACCCTCACTCACCAACCTGGTTGGTGACATGCTTCATCATTGGGTCCCCACCGGATCAGCCGAGTGCCGTTCCGGTGTGCTACGACGCCTGCAATTGCAGCGGAGCGGGTTGTGATTTCGTGCAAGTGAATTAGTGCAAGTTAAAAAGTAGCCAAATACTCCCTGAAAAAGGCTTTATTTTAGGTGATTTGGGTACTAATAAAAACAAGTGACGGATCAATACCAACTGAACAATGGAGCTGGGAGATCCGATGAAATATAAAAATTGGTCGACATGAACATGTTTCTGCTTGTATTAGCAAGTTCCGCTAAGCATTCATCAGGACCTTTGTAAATAGTGAGACCATGCGGTATACGCGCGCTAAGGCGTACCCTAACCTATGGGCATATATGAAAAACTCACGGTTTTACCATGTAGGTAGTTCTTAGACCGGTGATAACCTGTAGAAGAAAACATGGGAACAGATTGCTCATCATAATTCTGTCATGTCATCAGCTTTCACACAAAAGCGGGTTACAGGCATTTCAACAATGAGTGTTTCTTTCAAACAAAGAGAAAAGGGAAGAGAAAGTACGTCCCATCTGTGGCCACTGTACTATTCAAAAACCCTGGTTATTTTAAAAGCTTTTTCTTGCTCATTTAGAAAGAGAAGTGGGTCACCCACCTACGCTTATTTAGGTAGTTACCACTAAATCCCTTCCATTATGTAGGGGTATGAAAAGGAGGGAAAGATACCTCTGGCAGGTTACTGCCTCGTATTCTCAGTTTCGGCATAGGTATTTAAACCTGGGGCTCATCAGAGAAACAAGAAACAAACCAGGCGCCACACATATTTAATGCAAATAGTTGCCCTGTATTTTAGATAGAGCGATGTTCTGTGGGAAACGGCGGTTATGGAGAAAGAAGCCTTACTTGAGTCAAATTACTTCATGGAGCACAGACCGGGGGCCCGTCAGGAAGTTCTATAGAACGAATAATAGAGAAGTTTTACGTCTACAGAATATCGAGGGATAGGAGCCCCTTCTCCCCCGCAATAGGCGTACAACACTTACTTCCAAAGTAACGGGATCCCACCAGGTGCCTAGCAGTGCACGTCTTGCTCCGAATATTGTTGTTCCACCGGAGCAAACCGGAAGAAAAAGGCAAAAGTTCCGTGTCACGTGTGACGACGTGGTTGGGAACGTCACTACGTAGCATACAAACTTCATTTTAGAAACTAGAATGTTAACCTTCTCATTCATGATGTTCCCATTGTTAGGATTGTCGTCACAGAGGCTACTAGCCAACGGGCCAGCAACCAGACAACGCGTCGAGCAGAACACAAGCAGAAGGGCCCCATGTAGAACTCGTGGAGTGTGGAGGGCTGATCTTCGGTGCAGGTGGAGCTCGGATTCGGGGTTTCTCAGTCCCCAGTGCACAGCTTAGAGGATGCCTCAGGAGCTGCACAGTTAGCAAGTTGTGGACTTTTCAAGATGGCCGGTCCCACGTGTCTCGTCGCCTCCACGGATCTCAGCTATGCTGCAGACGTGAAGAGAGGGTCAGTGAGGTCTGGAAGTCTGGGTCTTGTCAGGCTCTGGGCTCGAATTCCGGCAGGAAGCGTCGACAAAGCAAGCCGTTGATTTGCTGGATGGTGCCTGGTTGCCCAGGGTGGTCACTCCTTGGCCACAAGGGAGATTCTTCAGTCTTCAGCTTCAGCAGAATGTCGAAGGGTCCAGAGTTTCGTTTCAAGTTTCAGTTCAGGATCAAATCTAAAGTCCTGGGGTTCAGCTCCTACCTTTTTACAACTAAAAGGGACTGGATTACTGTCTAGGTCCCTCCTGCTAGTGGGACCAGGAAGGGGGGTGGTTACACCCCCTCTCCTTTGTCCAGTTTCGCGCCAGAGCTGGGCCTGGAGTGCCCCAGCAGCCGGTTTGAACTGGTTTATGCATGGAGCACCTAATGTGCCCCAGGCATGTCTCAATCTATTCAGCCATCCCTGTCCCAATACACAAAATCCTGTCTGGGGTGGTGCTCGCACCTCTCCAGGCAGGAAACCTATCGTCCCAACCTCTGTGACTGGAAGGACTCCCAGCAGCAGGAGGTCAGACTTGTATCTGTGGCAGCAGCGTCCATTTTGTGACGCTGGGGCTCTGGTTAACTTTAACCGGGATAGTCAGCAACTACATGTCTTCTCCCTCTAGAAGGGTGGAATGCTACCCCCGTCGCCAGAATTGGCGAGGGGGTAGTATTCCAAAGCGTATGACACCTTACACGACATGTTTAGATAAAGCCAAGCCAAAGTTAGCATTTAACCGCGAGGTTCATAATGCACTTAAGAGTATATGGTATGTCAATATCATAGAACAGCTATAAGGACATGGTTCCGAAAGCTGCAGACAGGCTCAGCTCATGCTAGAGCACCATCTCACACATAACCAAGCACTCTACCTCCAGAATTGTTGAGGCCTGCCATAGGAGTGACTTATAGGTTACTGTGTGTCTATATTTAAGGGTCGATATAGGAATACTATACCTAAGCAAGGGGTGATTACACGACCTTGCCCCAGCTGAGTGATCAGCCAGTTGTGTCAGTTTGAGTGGCCAGCCAGGGGTAGCATAATACATGCTGCAGCCCCTCATAGGCCTTGGTGGCACCTATGCCCTGGGTACCTAAGGTACACTTCTACAGGGGCTGACAAGGTGAACCAATTCCCAATTGTGTATGTACCAAGAGTACATGGTTTGAATTTAGAGAGAGTGCATCTGGGCTGTGGGTCTGACTAGCAGGCCCACAGCCACATCCAAGTCGAAAACCAGTAAAGCAAAAGCAAAAAATGGGGGTGACCATAGGAAGCAGACCCTACTCTCCTACAACAACATCAGGATGGCTTAAGCAGCACCAAAACGTTGTTACTGTAGGTAAGCTAGCCTAAGGGCTACTGATAGCGTTGCTAAGTCTGATTCTTCTGGTATCCTCCTTGATACAGATTAAGTATCTCTTTCACGGGTCCCTCTAAATAGTGCTACTTTCGTAATTGAATGTGCAAAAATATCTTGCCGTGTCAGCCTTGACTGCTTGCTATGCATCGTCAAAATGCTTGCCAAACAAAGCATCGCCATGGTAAGGTAAAAATATTAGATATATTTGCACCTTAGGTTCTAAATGCAGTGGCCTTGAACCAACCTTGGCGTCTAAGGACCACTGACGCTGCCAGTTGTGGGAAACCTATTAAAGCTATATCAATAGCACAATCTATGTTTACTGATGATGTTTCGACCTCTGCAGAATCTATTTTGTTTCTGCCCTTTCTGTCCTCCAGCAGAAATTCTATGCATGTGACAATGTCTGACTATATCTCGTGGTTACCTCCCCCATATTGCCAGTGAATTGGCAGCAAGTAAAAGTAGCACCGGATATAGTTGAGAACGTCTCCTTGCTGTCAACTGTCGCTACTCAATCTCCATGCATGAAGATGGAGTGTTGGCAGTTTCGGGAGGAGTTGCTGTGACAGGAAATCCTCATGAAGGGGCTGCCTGATTGGAGGACAAATGGACATGATCAGATACTACAATCTCCGAGCTCAGTCCAGATGAATTGGGCCCAGTCATTCATGATCTTCTTGAGAACTCTGGGCAGAAGTGGTATATGTGGAAAGACTTACAAGAACCTGGAGCTCCACTCGAGACGAAAAGTGTCTCCAAGCGAGAGGCGCCTTGGAAACTCTAGTGGGCAGAACTGCAGACATTACGTTTTCTGCAGTGTTGAACATATCTAACCAAGGCTCTCCCCACTGCTGAAAGAGACCTAGCATCACCTCTGTTTCGAGACGCCACTCAAGATTCAGTAGGCATATTCGGCTGAGCTCATCCACTCTGGCGTTCAGAGAGCCCACCAGGTATCGAACCACCAGGAGTGGGCAACGGGAAAACCAATTTTAAAAAATGCCACTACCGCTATAGCTGCTGGCTCGGGAGCAGGCAGGGACTGCGGGGGCCTTGGGGCTCCACTGTGCTTTTCAACATTTGGATATGTTGCAAAGGGGCACCTGCTTTAGAGAAAAAAATAAAAAAAATAAAAGAATAATAAAAGTTTGGCAGAAGCACTTATTCATTATTCACTGCTCCGTGCAAGGTGCGCCCCATAATGCCCTAGGGATTTTTTTTTAAATTATATTGTCTTTCTGGTGGTGCCCACAGAAGGGGAAGGGGTATCATCAGGCATTTTTATCAATGTTGTTGGTAGCACATCAGCTCCCCAGTAACATAAAAAAAAAAGGCACAGTAGTCTTCTGGGTCATTGAACCCATGAACCGAGGAGATTTTACCATATTTTTTTTTTAAAGCACTCCCAGCTGGAGCTGTGCCCTAAGTAACCATTAACGTGCGCCCATGCTCTGTACAGCTATACATCCCACATTCCATTACTCATGTTCTACAACATCACTGATAACATGACTGCAACATCTAAAATTACATCATTGATAACACCGTGCATGGAGGGGGCACAAGTAATAGTTTATGGCATGCATTCTAGTTACTTGAGACAACTATAATTGGCGAATGTCAGTGGTTTTGTTTGTTTAAAAAAGTATGGCTTAACTTATATTTTCACTTAACTAAGGTCCCTTTAACTTTTGTATTTTTCAGTGAATTTTTTAATTTAACATATAATATAATACATATTCCTAACACGCACACATACACACACACACACACACACACACACACACACATATATATATATATATATATATACATACATATATATATATATGTATGTATATCCCAGTCTTCCGTATTTTCTATTGCAGTCCTGCATAGTTTTCAAAGACGGATATATATATATATATATATATACACACACGCATTTGAATCTACAGCACTACGTGCCATGAACAGATGCTTAGAGAGTAAGTAACATTTTCTTCTTGTGGCATGTATAGCTGTAGATACACATGCTGTGCATAGACTGTAAAGCAGTCCTCCCCTAAGTGGTGGCTAGGCAGAGGACGTTGCAGAGGCCTGAACAACAGTATGGGGTATGGCTTAGCCAACACTAGCTTGTTGGCGTGCTAAAACATCTACACAGTAGCGCTTGGTGAAAGTGTGTGGAATGGTCCAGGTAGCTGCTTTACAGATGTCCACTATTGAAATAGTACCCAAGAAAGCCAGCGATTCCTTTCTTATGAGGTGCGGGGTCTGGGAGGTACAGGCAAAGACCACTTGGCTTTAGCGTAACTTGTCTGGATACATTTTACTAACCAATATGCGTAGATTTTGTTCAATCAATGTAATACATGAGGGTTCTTTTAACATCTACTGTGTGGAAAGCTCGCTCAGCCATTGACTCAGGATGTGGAAAGAACCCTGGAAGTTTAATGGTCTGGTTGAGGTAAAAAGAAGAAAACACCTTGAGAATACATTTGGGCTTTGTCAAGGACTATTTTATCTGCATGAACTTGGAAGAGGGGTTCTTGAAGAGTCAGGGCCTGAAGCTCACTGGCGTGTCAGAGAGGTTATGGCCATTAGGAAGACTAACTTTAGGAAGACTAACTTCCAGTAGAGCTAATATAAAGAGATCTTTTTCAGACAATTTTGAACCATACTTTTCTGAGAAATAATCTCTAGTAATGATGGTCCAGGGAGAACCAGAGTCTGCCATCAAGTCAAGGTCAACTTCTAAAAAATTTACAATACATTTGGGTGAATTAAGTACTTCACCATCAACAACCCCAACATTTATCAATGAAACTACCATACCACCCTCTCTTATCACTTCTCCGGTTTTAGAATGTTCACATTGAAAATAAGAAGGGCCAGATCTTACACAAGAAACCTCATTTTTCTTGAAATGACTAACATTGCTATCATTGTTTCCCTTCTTCACGTCTCTACATGCTTTAGAGAAATGACCAATCCTCCCACATTTGCTGCACTCTTTACCAATTGCAAGGCAAAACTTAAAAGATGCGACATGATTATTACTACCACATCTGTAACGCAATTTGATTCCTTCCAGCATTCTTATTAGGTTGGAAACTGTTTTTTACATTACTTATGGCACATACATCATCTTCAGATTTGTCATTCTTCCCACCTTTAGCATTTTCTTCAATAGTTTTCATCCATTTATTGGATTGTTCAAATGCTTTATCTGTAGATATACTTTCTTTTAACGTAGGATTTCCCAAAATCCATAACTGCTCTTGCGTCTTTTTACACCTTACATTAACTATAATCTGGTCTCTAATCATTTCATCTGTAATCTCCCCAAAATTACATGAAACAACTAAAGACCTTAAAGCAGTTAAAAAATCATCAAAAGATTCAGACTCCTTTTGTGCCCTGGTGTAGAATTTATAGCGATTAAGAGCAACACTAGTAGTGGGTTTAAATCTAGTTTCTACACGTAACATGGCTTCATCAAAATTACCTAAATCACCAGGTACCGGAGGAAGGGTTCTGAAAATGGCCTGTCCTTCAGACCCAAGACAATGAAGAAAAATATTCTTCTTCCTCTCATTCCCCATCCTTTCTCCATCTATAGCCTTAAGGTAAGTTAAAAATTCCTCCTTCCGCCTATTCCAAGGAATAGGAGGATCACCCTTATTCTGGAGAAATTTCGAAGGGGGATCAAATTGCATTGTAATGAAAATATAATTAAGAATATGTACAGTCACAAATGTAAACTACAACTGGTATAGCAAATGGAACTGTGTACACAAAAAAAATATTGTGCTTAGAGAAAACGAAAATAAAATTTGACGTCTAAAAAATTAAATTATGTTAAAACATTTCAAAATCAGCCAAACACTAAAATAATACCGCAAACATTTAAACACTTTATATTCAAATGTTTTGTTAAATCTTTCTAGTTGTTATTGCCGCGTTGTCATGCTAAAATTGTTCCGGTGAGAGATTGTCACGTTGCTATAGTAACTAAAAATGGCCGCCAATGACTTATTACGTCTTCGCGTAATGACGTAGCTTTCCTCTGACCACTCCCGTAGTCTCGTAGTGATGCAACGTCGCTCTGACTAATCCTGTAGTCCCGCAGTGATGCGATTTCGTTGCGCTCAACTTTGTCACAGTCCTGCAGTGTTGCAATGTCGTGTTGCCTCGTAGTTCATCGAACTCCAGAAACGACAAACAGAACACGTGACTGCAGACAGCGCCACGCGGCTCTTAACGTGAAAGGTTTGAAAAATGCCAAGATCCTTTTAAAATTCGTAATATGGGAACAAATGTATCTGGAAAATCCTCGTTTTGACTCCAAAATACTTCCGGCGCTTTTAACTGAAGTGCTCTAGGTTAAAGCAATGCAGGACATAAATCTCCTCACACCCTCCAGTTTAAAGCAATGCAGGACGTAAATCTCCTCACACCAGCCGAAATAAAAGGTTCAAAAGTTCGTGAAAATTGATATTCACAAGGCAATTTCCCATATGAAGATAGTAATAAGTTGTAGATAAGTAATTCTTCAGCTTAAAAATTTTTTTTTTTTAAATCCTGTGCTGTAAGTAGAGAAGATAGGTACTGGTCACCCTCGTCGCCAAATTTGTAGTAAATAACTCAAATAATCCAAGAATTGTAGGTACTGGTTTAATGGAAACAGCACAGTACTCTCTTCTTCAAGTCACAGCAGAGATCTGCCAGTACAAACACATTTACAGGAAAACAATTCTAAAAAGAATCTTCAGTCACCTGCATGCGCACTGAACTAAAGAATAATGGATTGAAAGGGAAACACAATAATGATAATCTTAAAAGGGTAATGATACAGATAGGTATGAACTGAGAATGCTACACAACCCCTCCCACCCCCCACCCCTTCCCCCCACCCTGCTTCCCTGCCCGCGGATTCAAAACTATCCACACCCCAACTCGGCAGAGTGCCTGTCGCCCTCCCACTCATATTTGGGGTACGAGAGAAGCCGCTAGTGCTGCTTGCCCGACTGAAAAACATTGTAGATGTAACACACTTTCATGATCATAGCTTAAGACTCATGCAGTATTCACATAATATAAAAGTTACTTGTCAGTCAGCTGGTGCGGCCCGACCGCGGCCGATGGAGGCAGGTCCCAGTAGTATACACTCTTGAGGTAAGTTGAGGTAGCCAAATTCTAAGACCTCAGGATCCAAATCGCAAGATTCAGATTGCTTCGGGTGCCAGAGCTGTGCTTTGGCTCTGTGTGAGAAGATCCAGCCAGTTGGGCAGCTTCTCTTGAGGTACCTGGGACAAGTTGAGAAGAGTTGTTAACCAGGGTTGCCTGGCCCAAATGGGTGTCACTAGGATGAGCTTGAGAGATGTTTACCGAAGCCTCTGGACCACAATTGGAAGAAGTGGGAGAGGTGGAAAAGGGTAGGCAAATATCCCTGATCAATTAATTTACAGTGCATTGCCGTTGGACAGTTGATGTGAATACCCAGAGGAGAACCTTGTGCAATTTTGCATTTTTAGCTCTAGCAAAGAGGTCTAGGCCAGGAACCCCCCAAAGCAGGAAGTATGGAAGGAGGAACTGTGGGTGGAGTTCCCGCTTGTGGACTTATTGAATCCTGCTGAGCAGGTCTGCTAGGTCGTTGTCCTCTCCTGGCAGGTATTCTGCTAGTAGATGGACTTTTGATGGATTGCCTGCTGCCAAAGGCTCTGAGCAAATGCATACAACTGTGGAGAATGAATTCCGCAATTTTTCTGTAGATAGCACATGGCAGTCAAGTTGTCCGTCCTAATAAGGATCACCTTCTACTGCACATGAATGAGGAATGACTTGTTCAGACTGCTGGAGGCGAGGCACGAGGATGCTCCCGACCCTATGATTCTTTCGATAGACCTGGAAAAGGCCTTCGACAGCCTGGAATGGGTCTACCTCCACAGGGTTCTTGAGAGATTTGGGCTGGGAGAGGGATACCTACAGTGGACCAGGGTGCTGTACACCTCGGCGGTGGCCAGAGTGAAATCGGGCCCGCTGGTGTCTCAGCAATACCCAGTAGAAAGGGGCACGAGGCAGGGTTGCTCGTTGTCCCCATTGTTATTTGCCCTAGCGGTGGAACCGCTGGCTATCTCAATCCGCACAGGTGCCCACTATAGGGGACTACAGTCTCCGTTAGGCCCCCAATACATTTCCCTATATGCTGATGACCTGTTGCTTTTCCTCGAGGACGCTGATGCGGCCCTGACGGGAGCGGATTCGGTGCTCACGTCTTTTGGGGAGTTATCGGGACTTCAGGTGAATTGGGCTAAGACCTGCCTATTTCCGGTACGCCACGATAGCCTCCAACCGGATATGCACAGAGAAATTAGATGGGAACCGGCCTGTTTTAAGTACCTGGGGGTACATGTTTATCATCGCCCGGCTGACATCCTGGAGGGTAATATCTCCAGGGGCATTCGAGCACTCAAGGGTAGCATGTCCTTTTGGTCTACCCTACCCCTATCGGTGGCGGGGCGTGTAGCACTATTAAAGATGGTGGCACTACCCCGATTGCTGTACTACTTTCGAACGCTCCCGATATGGCTCCCCAGGTCTATTTTTAAGAACCTTGACTCCATGATAGTGTCATTCCTATGGGGCGCAGGCCGCCGTAGGGTGGCGCTCCGGACCTTGCTGAGACCTAGAGCGGAAGGAGGATGGGCGGCCCCGGACTTTGAGACATATTATTTAGCAGCCCAGTTGCAGTTTTACACCCAGGAAGTCGCGCGTGAGTTCCGAGGCCCGGAGGAACTGAGGGGCAGTGGCACACCCAGACATGTTTTATCGTACATTACGCTGCAACAGACACTGGAGTTGAAACACCTCACTCAAGAGGACCGCACCATACGTTCCTGCTGGAACCGTGTACATCGCAGACTAGGCGGATCGCGACCTTATGCTCCGGAGATCCCGCTGGGAATGCTCACTGCATTGCCCCACGGCGGTGACTGGTCTCGTCTCAGTGTTTGGGAAGACATGGGGATACAGACGGTAGGCGACCTTTACGAGGATGGGGTGCTGCCCTTCCAGGCCCTTTTGGACCGTTGCGACATCCCAAGAGGCGATTTTTTGATCCACGCGGCAATCACGAGAGCGATTCAGGCTCACTGGAGGACTGGTCACGAGGAGCCGCAGATGTCAACGGCATGCCAATATGTCATGATGTCTGCGGGGACTGTGAAGGCAGTGTCTTGCCTCTACTCCAGAATGGTGGAGGGGAGATTGACCCCCTTGACGGTCCTCAAAACCAGATGGGAGACGGACATAGGTAGGGAAATTCCAGAGACCACGTGGTCCCAGCTGCTGCAGAGGGCCTGGAAGGGGACGAGGAACGCACGATTCCAGTTGGTCCACTTCTATGTGTTGCATAGAGCCTATCTGACCCTGGTGAAGCTGCAGCAGTACTTTGGTCTGGAGACAGCAGCCTGTCCTAGATGTAGGGCACCCGGGGCGGACCTTATACACATGTTGTGGTCCTGCTCTGTGCTGACCTCCTATTGGTCGATCGTAGGAAACACGCTGACCGCGGCGACTGATAGATCGTTACAGATGGACGCAGCTGTGGGGATTTTACACTGGTTTCCGCATACCCCTAAAACTAAAATTACTAGTAAATTCATCGACTTGGGATTACTGTTAGCTAAACGGGAAATTACCAGACACTGGTAGGCGCGGGCTGGTCCGTCGGACACTAAATGGCGCAATGAACTGCTTAAATGGGCGGGGAGTGAAAGCACGCTGAGATTCCAGCAGGCGAAGCGAAGACAGGATGAACGGGCGCTAGAGACGGCGCAGGCTTGGGAAACGATAGTGCAGGCCCTGCGCGACCATAACATTCATACTGACACAGACAGCACAGAGGGGGACGGCCTGGATCCCACTGACGCGACATAATAGCATAGCACGACGCCACCAAGGCAGACTCATGGCCTCTTTATCATGTGATGAACATACACAAGTTGATCTACCGATGACGAGTGGGGTGGTGGGTGGGGGATAGAGGAAGTGGGGTGATTTTGATCCTATAAAGCACCGTGACAATGAATAGTGATGAACAACACCATCTTCCTCTGGGGGGTAGGGTAAGAGCAGGGAGGGAGGAGGATAGGTCTGAGGCACTTGGATAAAAGCAGATGGGACTTACTCTATTGCCTGTGATATACTATGTGCATGGGGAGGAACACGCTACAAGAAAATGGCATACGCCGCCCGACCCCCGGGTTGTGGGCTGAATGGCCGTGTATAGAGGATATGTGGTTCCCACCCACACTAGATTGCGTAACGATGCAGATGCCAACGTTGTACTTAATTTCACTTCCTGCAATAAAAATATATTTACCCCAAAAAAAAATGAATGAGGAATGACTTGAGCACTAGCTGGATAGCCAGTAGTTTCAAGTTGTTGATGTGGAGACCCTGTTGATGGGGTGTACACACCCCATGTACAGTCAAGTCATTGAAGGGCGCTCATCACCGGGTAAGGGATGTCTCTATTCTGGTGGTCACCAGTGGTGCTGGGTCGAGAAAGGGCCTGCCTTGTAACAGACTGGTGGTGTTTCACTACTGCAGAGAACGATGTGTGCTGTCCCAGATCAACACTAGATCTTTTAAACAACCCTTTGCTTGTGACCCCTGTGCCGCTAAGCACTTTTGCAACAAAAGCAATGTGGGATTTGCCTAGATTAATAGTGAAACAGAAGTGAAGACGTTGACGCCTTGCATTCAAAGGTGGGGGGAGACCACTGCTAGACACTTTGTAAACAGGCCCCATTACCTTTGCGGTATCCGTGTCCTTTTGAATCTTTTCTAGCATCTCTTAACCAGTTGTCCAAAGAGGTGCTCCCCATCGAAGGGTAGGTTGAGGAGATGCTGTTGTACCTTTGGTTTGAAACCAAAGAAACATATCCAGGTGTGTTGTCAAATCAGAACACTAGAGTTAGTGACGGCGCTGAGATGTCAGCTACATCCAGCGCACATCGTATGGTGATATTCAATATGAGCTTCCCTTTTGAGACAAGCTCATGTCCCTGCTTTTTGCTCTTCCATCTCATACCACTGAGCATGCTCATAGGATGAGAGTATGCCAATAGAGTCGTCAATTCCCCAGCGGTTTGCTGGTTGGGCAGCTTGATTTTGCCCACTGCATCAATTGTCCGACTCGCTTTATCCGGTGGAAGGGCATCGCTTTTGCCCTGTGCATTAGCGCGTTTACACACTGTGTGTACCACCAGAGAATTAGGTGGTATTTAGCCTTAGATGTAAGGTGGGTCAGAGGGTGAAGCCTTGTATTTTTTTTATCAACATTTGGGGTTACTTCTCTAGCCTTAACAGAGTTTTCAAAGGTATTTGGTGCGGTTCTTCGCATGCCTGTAAGCATAGGGAGCTACTGCACTCATCTTTGGGTAGAAGGGAGCCTCCACTAGGAAGTTCTCATCCTCCTGATCTTTAAGCAGCTCTACCTCTGCTTATAACCTTGTGGTATGAGGTAGTATCATCAGGGGGTTTTGCAGGGTAGAGGTCCTGGTTCTGTGTGCAGGTGGGTCAATGGTGTAATCATCCAAAGGGTCGTCCCCTGTCCCGAGTCAAAAGGTGTGTCATATGGATCAAGGGGCTACCTTCCCCATCAGAGGAGCATGGTAATCCCTCTGGTGAGTATAACTGAGGAATCAATGGAGGAGGAAGAAGAGGAGGAGGGGTGCAGGGTGCAGAGGTAGTGCTGGTTTAGTAACCCTGTGCTGACGTTTCTTCAATTTAGGTGGAGCAGGAGGTTCCAATGCAACTTCCTTCTCAAAGGTGAGTTTCATTTTACAAGGCAGAAAGTCCTGTTCCTTTGGAGGCGGCCTTGAAATGATCTACCCGTTCTGAGGGTGGATGGCAAAATCGCTGTTGCTTAGTGTTAAGCTCCTTCTGGAGGCAAAGCAGGATGGGTTGTTTTTGATTCTAAGCTGATGCAAACTTTTGGGCATTGAATGGCTCTTCGGAGCAAAAGTGGCTGATGCAGGATTCAACGCCGGCTTCTAAGGCGCTGTCGGCGTGGAGGGCAAGGTCTGGAGTGGCTGTTCTGATGTCAGTCATAGGATTAGACTCTGCTCCAAGGCCTTCGTTTGGTGCCAACCATGACCTTCTGGCAGTGGTGGACCAGAAATCTGGGTACGGACCTCAGGACTCGACACTTGTACACCTCTCAGGCAGTGCTCAGCCGGACGGTATGTAGGGGGCGGTATGTACTCACCGTCGCCATTTTCTGCTGTGCAAGAAGTATATCCTCTACCCCAAAGTTTGAGTGTGAGATCGGTTCTGGGCTGAAGCAAGTCTGTAGCTGTGGCCACCCCTCGATATCCTGGTCCCTGAAGAGATCAGGGGTGTCATCTTCCTGACGGTGCACTATGGAATGTCAAACTAAAATCGCAACGGATCGTCTTTCGATCTAAAGGCGAGGCAGGCAGCGCAGGATGCCATGTCGTGCTCCAGGGAAAGGCACGATTTGCAGACCTGATGATGGTCCAACCAGAGTTATTTGTAATGGCACTGTGGATAGAACCTGAAAGGGTTTCTTTCAATTACGCAGTACACATTCGAGGAGTAAGACAACGTGCAGAAGGACTCTAAAGGGGGCGAGTGCCCGAAGGGGGAGAGTGGGGGCCCGAAAGGAACTCTGATGTCTGAGTCGAGTTATGAGATGAAGGTGTATAAGATTAACTATAACACATCTAGATTGAAGAACTGTGAAAAATCGATGCCGAACAGCGAAGGGTGTCGACCTGGAGCTCAGCGGATGTGGTCCAAACTCGACAGCAAAAATAAATAGTATAACAATGGAGCCAATGCCCATGTGTATTACCAGTTTATGTCTGAACTGGGGTGGCAGAGTAGGCTAAAGAACGGTGATGGATTAAACCCAGATCTTTTGACTGGGTGTGAGTGTTTGATTGGTACAGATGCTCCGTCCATCACCACCCCCTTTTGTACCCCATGTGTATTACCAGCAATCAGTGGAGTCACCATGCCTTGTGGCTCAAATAATTCTTTGAAGGAAAATGAAAAACAAATTGCACATGTCCAAGCCCAACGAGGGAAGGTGTGAGGGTGTGTGTGTGTGTGTGTGGTTTTTTTTTGTGCTGAATCCACCAAGCCATGGTACTGAGTCAGAGAAAAAAAAAACTAACTGCGTCAGCTCCAATTAAAAAGAAGTATTAAACCAGTTTTAGGGATGACTGGCGTGTCGGCAAACAGACCAAATTTCAAATTGCAATGATACCAAGCATCGGCACAGCCAATAGGTCTCGCCGCGGGGACCTTATAAGTGTTTAGTTATGCAGCACATTATCCTGGGTGTTATATCTCCTGTTACTTCATGAGCTTTGCCCTATGATGCAGGCAGTGTTGAATGCTGCTTTGCGTTGTAGGGCCAATTCAGATGGGCTTTGTCTGCTAAACATGGTGGCGCTTCTGAGAGCTGCAACATGATTCTGGTCGCAGTGCTCTGAGTCAATTGCCTGTGAGAGTGGTGCATGGCATGCCTTCTGTAAGTCTGATATCAGATGTCGGGTCTATTCTAAGCTGCTGGCAACATCTTATAGCGATCCAGTGAGATTCTGGATTACAGAGGAACAATCTAGGCAGGTGCAGTTGGCATCGCACGCCAGGTGCATGCAGTTGAGAACAGAGACAACACCGAATGCCAGGGACAAGAGGCCAGGGTGCCAGAGATCCAAACTCGATCTGAAGCACTCACTCAGGGGCTGTGTAAAACATGTGTTTAGCCCATTCTTGTACGAGGGCATGTGTGGAGCCTGGCAGACACGACTTTGCAGTGTAAAGAACAAGTAACTTACCTTCGGTAACGCTTTTTCAGGTGGATACAGTATCTGCCTGTGGATTCCGCCCTTGTGAATATCCCCTGCGCCAGCAGCATTCGGAATTTTTTGTAGCTCTCTACGCCGACGAGGACGACGTTGTAGAACCATGGCTCCGCTCGCGACCCCGCTGACGTCACTGGAGCCATAAAGGAGCCTCATCGGCGTGATGACGTCAGTTCCACACTTTTTTTCTGTGCCTTCGAGGCACACGGACGGACCGACATAAATATATATAGTGTACATAGTACAGAGAATTCAACCAACACACACTGCGTGAAAACAATGCTGTAAAACAGTTTCATTGAAAATAAACTAGACAACATCAACATTGTGGGTATACAAGGGGGGACAACGGGGAGGCGGGTGGGTCAGTGAGGAATCCACAGGCAGATACTGTATCCACCAGAAAAAGCGTTACCAAAGGTAAGTAACTTGTTCTTGTTATGTTATGTTATGTTATTGTCATTTTTATTGTAGTAAGAAGGTGCTCCAGCTAAGGAACGTCCTGGCGCAGGGAAAGGTGGACACAACACAACACTAAAAACAGGAAAAAGAGAGGGAAGTAAAAATTTAAAACAAAAAGGTTTTTAGGGCCCTACGAAATGCTAATAAGTGGTCTAGCAGACGGATTTCTAAAGGAAGAGCGTTCCAGAGAATCGCAGCTCTCACGCGAAAGGAACGACCGTCCATGCGGCTGAGTCTGAAGCGTGGGACAACCACAAGGGATTGACCAAGAGATCTGAGAGGGCGAGTCGGGACATAGGGAGATACAAGATTGTTGAGTATCTCAGGAGCCAACTTTTTAAAAATTTTAAAGGACAAGCTGAGAGCTTTAAAATGGATTCTGCTTTTGATCGGTAGCCAATGCAAGGACCGTAAGGTGTTAGAAGTAGGACAGGTCCGAGGCAAACCGACCACCGCCCTCGCCGCCTCATTCTGTACCCGTTGTAGGCGAAGGATCTCCGCTTGGTTAGCTCCAAGTAGGAGCGAACTGGCGTAGTCCAACCGGGAAATAATCATCGCTTGGATGACAAGCTGTCTTGTCGGGACATCAAAAAATTTGAGCACCGGCCTTAACCCGCGTAGGACACCAAAACAACCTGCCGCCACTCTTAGTGTGGGTCGTAAAACAGAGAGTGTGATCAAGCCACACTCCCAGGTTTCTAAGTTCCACCACAGGTAGAGGGGCCGGCCCCAGCTCAGGCGGCCACCAACTGTCACCCCAGCGGTCCGTATCTCTTCCAACGATCATCACCTCAGTTTTTTTCGCGTTCAGATGGAGACAGTTGTTATTCATCCAGCTGGCCACCTCTCTCAGCCCATTCCGGAACCTGGGGGCGTCCTGCTCGGCATCCCCGCTGATCGTAACCGCTAGCTGCGTGTCGTCGGCATAAGAGACCATGGTTAGGCCCCACTGCCTGGCGACCTCAGCCAGCGGTTGCACGTACAGGTTGAAAAGCGTGGGACTCAGCGAGGAGCCCCGGGGGACCCCCAGGTCCAAAGGATGGTACTTGGACTGAAAAGGAGGGGTGGCAACGCAGAAGGAGCGATCGCTAAGGAAGGAGCGGAACCACTGCAGAGCAGAGCCACAGATGCCAATGTCCTCCAAGCGGTGTAGAAGGATGCGATGGGACACAGTGTCAAAGGCAGCGCTAAGATCTAATAGAATAAGCGCTGCCGTTTGACCTGCATCCAACACAATCCGCAGATGTTCTACCATTGCCAGAAGGGCCGTCTCCGTGCTGTGACCAGCACGGAACCCATTCTGTATGGGATCGAGGACATTGGCCCGGGTCATATGCTCAGCGAGGGCCAGATTAACGTGGGCCTCCATGACTTTGGCCGGCCAGGGAAGCAAGGAAATAGGGTGGTAGTTTTCAGGTTTTAAAGGATCCAAAGATGGTTTTTTCAGGATCGGGGAAACCACAGCTTGCTTCCACTTGGCGGGAACGGTGCCTGAAGTCAGAGAGAGATTGATCAGTGAGCACACTATCGTGCGCCCCTGAAAGGAAGGGTCCCTGAAAAGGGCAGATCTTAAAGGGTCCGCAGGCGAACCAGATTTGACTCGCTGTGCCCATTTGGCAAACTCATCACCAGAAAGAATGGGGAGAGAGTGCAACGATGGACAACTACGAGAACCATTCAGGGGGATCGAGGCCAGCGTCGTACAGGGGAACGACTGGTAGATGTTTTTAACTTTGTCCAGGAAAAAAGAGGCTAAAGTTTCACAGTGGGAAATGGAACTGTCCACTTGCGGAGCAGCTCTCTTAGCCATCAGATCTTTGATAGTTTTAAAGATGGTCTTTGATGGATTGAGGCTGCTACGAAATTCTGTCGCGTAGAACGCCGCCCGGGTTCTACATATGGCTCGATGGTAGAGCTTGACAGAAGCCAAATACGCAGTTTTTTTAACGGCATCATACGTCTTTCGCCACTCCCTTTCTGCCCGTCTACAAGAGCCCTTCAAAGCGCGGAGAGCACTGTCATACCAAGGGCTCGCCTGCCGGGAACTGGATCTACTAGAGATGATGGGTACCAGAGCATCAAGCGCCTTAGTAATCCAGTTACAGAACAGGTCATAGCCCAAGGTAGCATTAAGCAGAGGGCCTAATGGCTCTTCAGCCATGATGTGATGAAGGTCCTCTAGCCTAAGCTTGTTCCAGTGGCGCCGAGGAATCCACTTGGGAGGTGGAATAGTAGGGGTTACTGGAAGGGGTAGCCAGACAGACACCAGAAAGTGGTCAGTCCATGCCACAGGAGAAACAGCCGAGACTTGGGCATCCGTTAGGTTAGTAAAAAACGGATCCAGAATGTGACCGGCCACATGTGTGGGTTGGGAAACAAGTTGGCTCAACTGGAGGGCCTCCAAATCCGCCAGAAAACCACTGATAGTCGCAGTCTCTTGCCTGTCAAAGTGGAGGTTAAGGTCACCTAAGATAGAAAAATTTGCGCAACCACTCGCCAGCGCGCTCACCGCCTCCGGGAAAGCCCCCCTGAAAGCAACATCACTGCCTGGGGGGCGATAAACAACCATCCCTGACAACGAGAATTGGGGGCTGATGATTATCTTAAAGAGGGCGCTTTCGCACCCAGCAATCTGCAAACCCGTCCAGGTGCACGCAAAAGTAGATTTAATAACTAAGGCGATACCTCCACCTCTAGACAAGCGGTTACATGTAAAGAGTGAATAACCGGGAGGACAGGCCAGATTGACTATGGCAACATCAGTGTCCTGAAGCCAGGTTTCTGTGATGACAAACAGATCTGGCAGCTCATCCATGATGAGATCTGCAATGGACAGATGGTGTTTTACCAGAGATCTGGTGTTGAGATTTAGGATCCGTAGACCATGAACCAAGTCCCTAGTCAGCGGGGGCGCGCAAGTGCGTGCTCGTGAAACAAAGGGGGTGTCAAGGTCTTGAATACCTACTGGCAGATCCAGCGACCACCTCTTACAGGCACACTGATACGGGCCACACAGCGGGTGGTATGGCGCAAAAGAGCACCGTGGGAGTGACTTCCCAATTGCCCGAAGCGAGACACTGGAATATACGATCATCCTGCCACCCAAAGAAGTAATGCCAAGAGAGAGACCCTCGACGCCCCACGCGACCTCGGCGCAGACGGGCAGACTCTGGCTCGACTCAGGCGCTACCGCTGCGCGTCACCGCTGCGCGAGAGGTGTGAGCTTTAAGTACCAGCTCACCTGGACTCCTGAGAAGCGCTAGAGCGCTCAGGCAAATGGCGCATTGAAACAGTAACCACCCCCAAGATGGCGGCCAGGCGCCACGAGCAGGCAACAAAGAGGACAGCAAACTCCGCTCTGAACGCGGTGAGGGCACGATTATAGTGCAAGAGTGTGGGCACAGCGGTTCAGTTTAAAAACAAGGGGATACAAAATTAAAATAACCAAAATAGAGAAAAACTGTAGTTTTAAAATAGTAATAAGCGCTGCACGCTTAAATTCACTGCAGCATAGCGCGCATAGTAGCACCTTTCCCAAGACAGAGCAGCTAAAGTGCTCGCCTTAAGTACCAGCTCACCTGGACTCCGGAGGAGCGCTAGAGCGCTCAGGCAAATGGCGCATTGAAACAGTAACCACCCCCAAGATGGCGGCCAGGCGCCACAAGCAGGCAACAAAGAGGACAGCAAACTCCGCTCTGAACGCGGTGAGGGCACGATTATAGTGCAAGAGTGTGGGCACAGCGGTTCAGTTTAAAAACAAGGGGATACAAAATTAAAATAACCAAAATAGAGAAAAATTGTAGTTTTAAAATAGTAATAAGCGCTGCACGCTTAAATTCACTGCAGCATAGCGCGCATAGTAGCACCTTTCCCTTCTGATGGATACATCTGCCAGTGGATTCCTCACCTTGTGAATAGAGTCCCACAGCAGTCCCCACTCCCGGAGGAGGGTGTCCACCCTTCTATACCAGGACAGAACGTGCAAAGTGACCGTCCCTCCTCACTTCGGAATCTAAGCAGTAATGCTTCCCGAAAGTGTGAGGGGAGGCCCAAGTTGCCACCCTACAAATATCCTCAATAGGAACACCTCTAGATAAGGCAGATGTAGAAGACTTTGCCCTGGTAGAATGAGCTCTTAACACCCCCGGAGGTTCCTTACCTGCCAAAGAGTAAGGAATCTTGATGCACAAGACAATCCATCTGGAAAGTGTGCGCTTGTGCACCGCTCTGCCTTTTCTGCAGCCAGCAAAGCACACGAAGAGCTGGTCATCAACACGATAGTCTTTAGTTATATCAAGGCAGAAGCTCACCGCCCTCTTTGGGTCCAAGCGGTGAAGCCGCTCCTCCTCCTTGGAAGGGTGAGGAGGAGGATAGAAGGAAGGAAGGGTAATGGATTGCCCCAGATGGAAGGGAGTTACCACCTTAGGCAGAAAAGCAGCCCTGGCCCTGAGTACCATTCTTTCAGCATGAATGGTCAAGAATGGGGGTTTCAAACTCAAAGTTTGAAGCTCACTTACCCTCCTTGCTGAGGTAATAGCAACTAGAAATACTGTCTTAAAAGACAACAGTCTCAAGAGACACTTGTGCAAGGGCTCGAAGGGAGAACCCATCAAATAGGTTAAGACAAGATTTAAGTCCCATTGAGGCACAATAAAAGGAGTGGGCGGATATTTGTTGGTAAGGCCCTTAATGAATCGTAACACAATGGGTGATTTAAACAAAGACGGCTGGTCCGGCAAGCAAAGGAACGCAGACAAAGCCGATAAATAGCCTTTCACAGTAGCTACAGCAAAACCCTGCTCGGCCAGAGACAGAGCAAACTGAAGAATGTCACATAAGCGAGCCCTTAAAGGGTCAATAGACTGCTCCCCACACCAATGAACAAATTTGGACCACTTATATGAATAAATAGACTTGGTGGAAAAACGTCTGGTGGACAAAAAAACATCCGCCACGTCAGAAGGAAGAGAGAAAGAATTCAGGTTGCCCCGTTCAATCTCCAGGCATGAAGGTGTAAGGTCTGGAGGTGGGGGGTGTAGAACCTGCCCCAGCGACTGCGAGAGTTGGTCTGCCCTGAGAGGGAGACGGAGCGGAGGGCACGAAGAGAGGTGGAGAAGATCTGTGTACCACACCCTTCTTGGCCAATCCGGCGCGATCAATATGACTTGGGCCCGGTCTTGACGAATCTTCCTCAGAACTCGAGGAAACAAGGGTATGGGAGGAAACGCGTAAAGGAGTTTTGAGACCCAACTCAACTGAAACGCATCCCCCAACGCTCCCTGCATTGGATAATGGAGACTGCAGGATGACGGGCAGTGAGCGTTCTCGTGAGTGGCAAACAGGTCCACCCGGGGAGTTCCCCACGTCCGGAAGATGTGACAAACCAACTCCGGATGAAGCCTCCACTCGTGGTCGGCTGAGAACTGCCAACTGAGACTGTCTGCACGCACGTTTAGAACTCCGGCCAGATGATTTGCCATCAGACAAATCTGATGATCCTGAACCCAGGACCAGAGACGCAGAGCCTCTCTGCAGAGACAATGCGACCCTACTCCTCCCTGTTTGTTGACATACCACATTGCAGTAGTGTTGTCCGTTAGGACTTGAACCAACTGACCGCGAAGGGAAGGGAGAAAGGCCTTGAGCGCCAAACGTATCGCCCGTAACTCCAGAAGGTTGATGTGAAGCAACCTTTCCTCTGGAGACCAAGAACCCTTGATCTCCAGGTCCCCCCAGATGAGCACCCCACCCTAGAGTGGATGCATCCGTTATCACAGTGGCCACCGATGGAGGTAAATGGAAGGGCATCCCTTGAGACAGATTGCCTGCCACGCTCCACCAAGATAGATCCGCCGCAGCTTCTCTGGAGATCCTCACAGACTCCCTGAGATCCCCGTTGTGCTGATACCACTGCCTGCGGAGGCACCACTGGAGCGCCCTCATGTGCCAGCGTGCATGATTGACCAACAGAATGCAGGAAGCAAAGAGACCGAGCAGGTGAAGGACCTTCAGGACTGAAACAACCGCTTCATTGTAAAACAAAGGAATCACTTCCTGAATGTCGAGAATCCTTGGAGGAGGATGGAATGCTTGACAGACAGTAGTGTCCAGTACCGCCCTATGAACAGGTTGAGCTGAGAGGGCACTAGGTGAGATTTGGGCACATTTATCGAAAAACCCAATCTGTACAACAGCTGCGTTGTCACTTGCAGATGATGACACACCTTCTCCGGCGACCCTACTTTGATCAGCCAGTAGTCCAGATAGGGGAAAGGAAAATGATACTTACCAGTATGCATCTGTTCTTGGCATGTAGAGCTGCAGATCACTACACTTTTGCATTAGATCGCCACCTGGTGTTGGGCTCGGATGATTGCATGTTGTTGTCTTGGAAGAAGTCTTTTGTAGTCACGAGATAGGTGACTCCTCCCTTGGACGATAGTGCGCATGGACATCGACTCCATCCTTAGATTCTTTTTCGCCATGATGGGAAATGATGGAGTTAGTAGAAGTAAGGAAAAAGGATGTCCATGCGTGTGCATGTAAGTAAGATACTGGAACAGATACAAGTCCCGGGGAGGCGGGAGGGCGTGTAGTGATCTGCAGCTCTACATGCCAAGAACAGATGCATACTGGTAAGTAGCATTTTCCGTTCGAGGCATATGAGCTGCAGATACTAGTTTTGCATCGATTGTGCAGCAGTATCTCCCCTAGCGGTGGTCACCTGTATCTGTTGCAGTAGTTTGAAAGAGTTTCAAGGACAGCTTGACCTACTGCAGCTTGCTGCTTGGCTTGCACATCAACACAGTAGTGTTTAGTGAAGGTGTGTGTTGTAGACCATGTTGCTGCCTTGCATATGTCTTCTAGGGTGATGTTCCCTAAGAAAGCCATAGAGGCTCCTAGCTTGCGTGTGGAATGCACTCTAGGAGGAACTGTTAATGTACATTTTGCTTTCTGATAGCATATTTGTATGCATTTTACAATCCACCTTGCAATTCCACCCTTAGAGATGGGGTTGTCTTTATGTGGTGGAGAAAAAGATACAAACAATTGTTTTGTCTTTCGAAAAGATTTAGTCCTATCTATATAGTATAGAAGAGCTCTTTTAACATCTAGTGTGTGTAGAGCTCTTTCTGCTAGAGTCAGGTTTTTGGAAAAACACAGGTAACTCTAAAGATTGGTTTAAATGAAAATGACTAATGACTTTTGGAAGGAATTTAGGATTAGTTCTTAGAACCACCTTGTTACAATGTAGTTGTAAAAATGGTTCTTTTATTGTGAAAGCTTGTATCTCACTTACTCTTCTAAGAGAGGTAATAGCAATAAGGAAAGCGGTTTTCCATGTGAGGAGTTGCAGTTCACATTTGTGTAAAGGTTCAAAAGGGGGACCCATGAGTCTTGTAAGAACAACGTTTAGGTTCCATACTGGAGAAGGTGGTAACCTGGGTGGAATGATTCTTTTTAATCCTTCCATAAATGCTTTAATAGCAGGTACTCTAAAAAGAGACAGATGTTGTCTGTTTTGTAAATATGCTGCAATTGCTGCAAGGTGCAGGCGTATGGATGAATATGCCAAGTTACATCTTTGTAAATGTAAAAGGTAGCAAATTATATTTTGGATAGAAGCATCCAGGGTATCAATTTGGTTATTGTTGCAATAAATGGTAACTCTCTTCCATTTAGCAGCATAACAAGCTGTGGTAGTAGGTCTCCTGGCTTCTTTAATGATGTTCATACAGTCTGGTGGTAGGTTAAGATAACCAAACTAAGACTTCAGGAGCCAGATCGCCAGATTCAGTTGATTTGGGTCTGGATGTCTGATGTCTCCATGGTTCTGTGTTAGCAGGGAAGGTGTTAGTCGTAATTTTTGGTGTGGAACTAGAGAGAGTTCTAGCAGTGTGGTACACCACGGTTGGCGTGCCCATGTGGGAGCTACCATGATTAATTTTAGAGACTGTTGTCTGAGCTTTCGTACTACCAATGGTATTAGTGGTAGTGGCGGAAAAGCGTACGCAAATCTGCCTGACCAGTTCATCCATATCGCATTGCCCTTGGACAGCGGGTGTGGAAACCTGGCGGCGAAGGTTGGGCATTTCGCGTTTTCGTGTGTGGCGAACAGATCTATGTCTGGATGACCCCACTTGTGAAAAAAAGGTTGAAGAACTTGCGGATGTAGTTCCCATTTGTAAATTTGTTGTGTCTGTCGACTCAACAGATCTGCTATCTGATTGTGAACTCCTGGAAGGTGCTCTGCTAGCAGATATATACTTAGTGGAATGGCCCATCTCCAAATGTTCTGTGCAAGCTGGGACAGTTGTAGAGAGTGTGTCCCCCCTGTTTTTGTATGTTAGACATAGCTGTCATGTTGTCTATCCGGATTAATACAGCTTTGTTTTGTACTTGTACTTGGAATGTTTTGAGTGCTAAGAATATTGCTAGCAGCTCTAGATGGTTGATATGGAACAATTTCTGTTGAATGTTCCATTGTCCTGGAGTTGTATGATGTAGGAGATGGGCTCCCCATTCTGTGATAGATGCGTCTGCTGTGAGCACTATTTGTGGAACAGGTTCGAGGAACGGCCGTCCCTTTGTCAAGTTTTTGGTGTTTCACCACTGCAGAGAGCGATGTGTGCTGCTGTCTAACAACACCAGGTCTGTTAGTTGCCCTTGAGCCTGGTTCCACTGTTGTGCTGAACATTCCTGTAACGGACGCATCTGCAGTCTTGCATATGGAACTATGAAGATGCAAGATGCCATAATGCCTATTTAGTCTAATGAAAACTCTGACTTGGAGAGAGTGTTGATGTTGGAAGCTTGTGACTAAGGCCTGAATGATCTGTATCCTTGCTGGACTGGGATACACTAGAACTGTAGATGTGTTTATTGTAGCCCCTAGATACTGATGTGTATGAGAGGGTTGCAGGTGCGACTTGGTGTAGTTTATTGTAAACCCTAAGTCGTGTAATGTTTGAATTGTCTGATGTGTGTGTTGAACACATTGATTGAATGACTTGGCTTTTATGAGCCAATCGTCTGGATAAGGGAAGACATGTATTTGTTGTCTCCTGAGATGTGCTGCTACTACTGCTAGGCACTTTGTAAATACTCTTGGTGCTGTTGTAACTCCGAATGGAAGGACTTTGAATTGATGTTGTCCTTCCAGTACAAACCTTACATACTTCCTGTGAGCAGGATGTATCGGAATGTGGAAGTAGGCGTCCTTTAAATCTAGTGTTGTCAGGAAATTGCCTTGTTGCAGCAGTGGAAGCACTTGTTGTAAAGTGATCATATGAAAGTGATCTGATTGTATGGAATGATTGAGGGGCCCGTGGTCAAGAATTGGTCTTAGTGTCCCGTCCTTCTTGGGTATTAGAAAATACAGCGAGTAAACCCCTGTTCCTTGGTGTTGCAAAGGAACTATTTCTATTACATCCTTTTGAAGAAGTGACAGGACTTCTTGTTTGAGCAGAGTTAAGATGTTCTGCAGACATTGGACTCTGCTTGGGTGGTATGTATGGAGGGGTTGCTGTAAGTTCGAGGCAGTAGCCATACTGGATAATTTGACTTACCCGCTTGTCTGTTGTAATGGAATTCCAGACAGGTAGGAACTGTGTTAATCTGCCCCCCACAGGAGTGGAATGCTGTTGGGGATGCAGAGGAAAGTCACTGTTTTGTAGTGGAAGAGGTTCGATTATTGTTGTTACCCCGACCTCTTCCTTTGTTGTCGTTTCCTCTATATCCTCCTCTAAAATAACCTTTGTTAGAGGATGTTTGTGTGTTAGATTTGAAGGATGTTGTACAGTCTGCTCCAGTCTGTTTGGAGCCTCCTCTGTAGAAGGAGCGACGAAAGGAACTTCTAGCTTGTGTGGACTGTAAAGCACCCATAGATTTGGCAGTCTCTGTATCCTTCTTCATCTTTTCAATTGCTGTGTCTACCTCTGGTCCAAACAGTTGATTTTGATTAAATGGTTGATTTTATAATGGTAGTTTGCACTTTCTGTTTGAATCCTAATGCGTAGCCACGCATGTCTTCTAAGTAGGACACTAGTGTGTTCACAGCTCTAGACGCAGTGTCTGCCACATCAAGTGCACACTTGATTGAGGGCTTTGGAAATTAGCCTGCCTTCTTGTATAAGGTTGTTTGCCTGCGTTTTATATTGGTCAGGTATATGTTCTAATAGTTTCTCTAACTGATCATAATGAGCCCCGTCATATCCTGAAAGGAGGGCTTGTGTGTTAGCTATACGCCATATGTTAGTAGCTTGCTCAGCTATTCTTTTGCCTGAGGTATCTATGACTTTAGATTCTTTGTCAGGTGGGGGTGCTTTACCTGACGTTTGTGAGTTTGCCCTCTTCCTAGCATTTGATACCACTAGTGAATCTAATGGTAGTTGTCCTTTAATGTAGGCTGGATCGGCAGGTGCAGGATATTATTTCTCGATTCTAGGGTTTAGGATCCTAGTACGTACAGGGTCTTTAAATACCTCTGGAGCATGTTTGATGACCCCTTTAATCATGGGAAGAATTTGAACAGACCTTTGCGATTGTTCAAATTTGTCTAATAGAAAATCCTCCTCTGCCTCATCAGAGTGCATAGTGACCCCATGGTAAATGGCAGCTCTGTTCAATAGGTGCCCAAAACCAATGTTAAGTTCTGGGGGAGAAGGTTTTTATGGATATGGCTGTGGGTCAGGAATATCTGGTACATCCCTTGGGTTTGGGTACTCCCAGTCTGGATCATCTAAAGGGTATGGGAAAGGCTCATCTGGGTCTATCCCTCTTCCTAGGCTATACACTTCATCGTTTTGAGGTGAGTGTGAAGACAGAGTAGGAGAATGTGGAGGAGAAATCTGTGGTGAAATGTTAAGAGGAACAGGGGATGAAGGAGGAGGAAGTATAGGAGAAGAAGGGTGCCTAGGAGATGTGGCAGAGTCCTTCTTGGCAGGTGCTACAGGTGTGGGTGTTGTATCTGCCTTCCTCTTCTTATGTGGTATAGTTGATACAGCATCTGTTTTTGGGTCAATGTAGATCTTCTTTTGCAGAGGATCTGGTTGGAACAGTTCTTCTCCTTGTGGAACCTTTGTCGGCGCCGATTTTTTCGGTTCCGGATGAGGTTGCTGCTCGTCTTTAGCCTTAGGAGGTGTTACATTGTCCTTTGGTGTAGTTTTCCGCACCGAAGGTGTTGTTTTTGGTGTCGTAGGCTGTTTCGAGGGCTTGGGCGCATCAGAATCCGGCCTGGTCAGTTTCGGTACCGAAGACTATGTCTTCGGAGTGGAAGCTGGTCTCGTCGGCTTCGAGGCGTCGGACGCTGGCTTCGCACCTTTGTCTTTCGAAGTTGACGTTCTTGGAGCCGAGACTTCTTTCGGTGCCGAAGGAGCTGGTGGGATCGGCACGTGCGGCTTGCTCGGTAAAGAGCTACCGGAAGGCTTAACTGCTTTCTTTGGAGCTGGGCTCGATGCCGGGGCTTTCATAGTAGTTTTTCGGTCGCGACTGGGCCCCGGAGGCGGAGTGTTGACCTTTGCCTTCGATCTGGGTGCTGTGTGTGGTGCAGAAGCAGTAGTACTTACGCGCTGACCCGATGGTATGGAGTCGTCTGAGTCGTCTGTCTCTGATACGATTTGGAGATCGGAACCTTCTTCTGGAACGAGTGGAACCTCCTCGTCGAAGAGGTCTACTGGTTCCGGAGCTGATCTATGCATGTCGCGTCGACGGGCCCTCCGATCTCGGATGGTTTTCTTGGATCGAAAGGACGCGCAGGCTGTACAGCTGGATTCGTCGTGTTCTGGCGATAAGCACAGGTTGCAGATCTCGTGGTGGACACTGTGTGGAAACTTTGCTCCACACTCGGGGCATTTCTTCAATGGCGTCCTTTCCATGAAGTGTAGGCCTCATGGCGTGGACAGGCCAAACGGCCCGCGTCAACGACCGGAATCGAGCTGATTGAGTCGTAACGATGTTAGTCGATGTCGAAGGTAGTTAAGTAAAATTTTTCTGATTTTTTGCGCTTCAAAGTACTTGAAAAGTAGATTTCGAGGCGGAGCGGAAAAAATTCATCCGAACCCAGTGGCGGAAAAAAACTATCTATGGATGCAGTCGATGCCCATGCGCACTATCGTCCAAGGGAGGAGTCACTTATCGCACAAGTTACTTACCTTCGGTAACGATATATCTGTAAGAAACAGTAGTTAGTATTAGATTCCTTACCTTAGAATATCCCCAGGCGTCAGACTGGATCCGGAAACTTTAGCGTAGCAGTACCCTTGCGCGTCAGTAGGCGTCGTCTGCGGCTCCGCGTCCGTCATCGGCATCGTCGGCGCCGGGATGACGTCACCGGAGTACTTAGACGCCGCCCTCGCGCACTGACGTCAGTTCTTATACACAGCTTTTCCGTGCCAGAAACACAGAGCCATGATAAAAACCCAAACTGGTGCCATGAAACTAGGGCCCTGAAAGGGGATGACCTTAACCCTAGATATCGGTTCGCAGAATGGGGAGGATGGGTGGGGCGGTAAGGAATCTAATACTAACTACTGTTTCTTACAGATATATCGTTACCGAAAGTAAGTAACTTGTGCTTCTGAAAGAAACAGGTTAGTATGAGATTCCTTACCTTAGAATAGATACCCCAGCAATACCAACCCCGGTGGTGGGTCTGCGAACCAATGAACACACCAGAAAGTCCTGGAGAACGGAACGGCCGAAAAAGCCATCTCTCCGGACTTGGCTGTCAAGGCAGTAGTGTCTTGCGAACGTGGACCGAGAGGCCCACGTAGCCACCTGACAGATGTCCTGCAAGAGGACTCCCAGGCCCAGGGCAGTAGTAGCCACCGTGGCCCGTGTGGAATGGGCAAGAAGCCCCACAGGAGGCTCCTTTCGAGCCAAAGAGTAACAAGCCTTGATGCACAAGACGACCCATCGAGAAATGGTTCGTTTGTGCACCGCACGTCCCTTCTTAGCGCCCACGTAACCAACAAAGAGTTGGTCATCCACCCGGAACTGGCGTGTGCGATCCAAATAGAATGAGAGCGCACGTTTTGGGTCCAGAAGGTGAAGCCTCTCTTCCTCTTTCGAGGGATGCGGAGGTGGAAAGAAGGTGGGCAAAGTGATGGACTGCCCGATGTGGAAGGCTGTGACTACCTTGGGCAGGAAAGAGGGTCGCGTCCGCAAACGAAACTTTGTCCGGATGGACTGAAAAGAAAGGAGGCGTAGAAGAAAGGGCCTGGAGCTCACTCACTCTCCTGGCAGAGGTGATGGCAACCAGGAAAGCGGTCTTCAGAGTAAGGAGGCGAAGAGGACATTTATGGAGTGGCTCAAAGGGAGGGCACATCAGAAAAGTTAGAACAAGGTTCAAGTCCCACTGAGGCATCACGAAAGGAACTGGAGGAAACATATGAGTGATGCCCTTCAAAAACCTATTTACAACCGGGGACAAAGAGGGCTGATCAGGTAGAAGACTGAAATGGCCGAGAGGTAGCCCTTCAGAGTGCCTAGAGCAGAGCCCTGCTGGCCAAGAGAAGGAAGAAAGAGGAGAACCGTTGAAAGAGGGGTAGAAAGGGGATCCACAGACTTTGCTGTGCACCATGCCACAAATTTGTTCCACCTGCAGGCGTATACAGATTTTGTGGAGGGACGCCTGGCTGCCAGAATGACATTACAGACTTCAGGAGGCAAGTAAAATGGCCTCAACTGCTGCCGCTCAATCTCCATGCATGTAAGTGGAGACTTGACTGCTGCTGCGACAGAAGGTCCTCCTGAAGGGGCAGACGTGCCGCCTTGGTAATTCCAACGCGCAGAACTGATGACATTGCGCGTTCTCTTCTGTGGCAAATAGATCTAACCAAGGCTCTCCCCACTGCTGAAAGAGGCCTTGCGCCACGTCCGAGTTCAGACGCAATTCATGATCCATCATGCACCGACGGCTAAGTTTGTCTGCCCTGGCGTTCAGGGAACCTGCCAGGTGTTGAACCACCAGGGTCACGCCCTGATGTTCCAGCCACTGCCAGAGGCGCAGAGTCTTCTGGAATAGGGTACACGACCCAACCCCGCCCTGTTTGTTGCAGTACCACATGGCGGTGGTGTTTTCCGAGAACACCTGCACTACACTCCCCCGGACAGAGGGGAGGAATGCCTTCAGCGCAAGCCGGATCGCCCGCAGCTCCAGAAGGTTGATATGGAGCTGGGACTCCACCGGAGGCCTCTGATCTCCGCCTCTCCCATATGGCCTCCCCAGCCCTGGAGGGGCGCGCCCGTCACAACTACGTGCTCCGGTTGGGGTAGGGCGAGGGATCTGCCGCTGACCCAATCGCGGTCCGTGAGCTACCACTGCAACTGTCTTGCAGTGCCCTCCGAGATCAAGACATGGTCGGACAAGTTGCCCTGATGCTGGGCCCACTGAAACTTCAGCTCCCACTGCAGAGCCCGCATCCGCCACCTGGCGTGATGCACCAGAAGGATGCAGGAGGCCATCAGCCCCAGAAGCCGCAGTGTCAACCTGACCGAGGCTCGGGATAAAGGCTGAAAGATCGGAATCAGAGCCTGAATATCCCGAACCCGCTGTTCGGGAGGATAAACCCGAAACTGCGCCGAGTCTAGAACCGCTCCGATGAAGAGGAGCTTCTGAGAGGGACACAGGTGCGACTTTGGCACATTGATGAGAACCCCAGCAGGTGCAGGAGGTCAGCGTTAGTCTGGAGGTGGCGGACGACTGTCTGGGGCGAGCCCGCCTTCAACAACCAGTCCTCGAGGTAGGGGAAGACAAACCCCTAACCTGCGCAGATGAGCTGCGACCACCGCCAACACTTTCGGGAACACCCGTGGGACGTTGGGAAGGCCGAAGGGGAGCACGGTAAACTGAAAGTGCTTGTGGCCTACCGTGAACCGCAGGTAGCGCCGCTGGTCCGGCAGGACGGGGATGTGGAAATAAGCGACCTAGTCCAACGCTACCATCCAGTCTCCCGGGTCCAGGGCAGCTAAGACCTGAGCCAGTGTCAGCATCTTGAACCTCTCCTTCCGGAGGAAGCTGTTGACGTTCCGCAGGTCCAAGATAGGGCATAGCCCCCCTTTGCCCTCTTGGGAAACAAAGTAGTGGGAGTAATAACCACACCCTACTTCTGGCCCAGGAACGTGCTCGATGGCCCCCTTGGCTAAGAGGGCACAACTTCCTACCGCAGAAGATTCAAGCGATCCCCCGACACGCGGTGGTAATGCGGTGGCATGGCTGGAGGGGTCGCCTCGAAGGGGAGGGAGTAGCCCCTTCGGACGATTTGCAACACCCACCTGTCTGATGTGATGTTGCGCCACTGGAGGAGGTGATGGTGAACTCTGCCCCCCACTGGCGTCACATGGGCCTGAAAGCTCGGACTAGGAGGGCTTTGAGGCGGATGCTGCAGGGGTAGATGTGGACTGGCCTCGGCGTTGTCCCCGGGCACCGCCACGGCGTTTACCACGTCCGCCACCGCGCTGGATGTTAGTCTGCGGCCCGTGGCTGGCAGGACTTGTGGGGGTGCCCCTTTCTTGGCCACGAAAGCGGCGAAAGGCAGCAGATTGCTGGCGCGGGCCGACAGGCCCAAGGACTTGGTCGTAGCCCTGGAGTCCTTAAAGCGCCTCAAGCGCACTGTCTGCCTTGTCGCCAAAGAGGCGATGGCCATCAAACAGCATGTCCATAAGGGTGTTTTGGACATCAGCCGAAAAGTTGGCAGACCTCAGCCTGGCGTGGCAACGAATCGCCACCGTCGTTGCCATCGCTCTACCCAGCGAGTCCGTTGTATCAACCCCACATCGGATGGAGTACCGTGCCGCATCTCAACCCTCCGCAAGGGCTTGGGCGAGTTTAGTCCGGGCCTCCTCCGGACATTGTGGCAGCACGTACGCGACCGTGTCCCACAGAGAGTGGGTATTACGGCCCAAGAGGCACGCGGTGTTAACGGAGTGCAACCCCAAACTCAGTGAGGAGAACATCTTTTTGCCATACTCTTCGTACCTCTTGGATTCACGATCGGGGGAGCCATCGGGAATGCGGTCTGGGAGTTAGAGGCCTGTATGACCAGGCTCTCGGGAGTGGGGTGGGTGGACAGGAAGCAAGGGTCGCCCGGAGCTGGGCGGTGGCGCCTGGCCACGTTCCTATCTACAGGGGGACCTGTAGCGGGCCTGGACCAGGTGCCCAGAACAACATCAGACAAGGCCTCATTAAATGGCAACAGAGGCTCTGAAGAGCTTGCTTGCGGTTTAAGGACCTCAGTGAGGAGGTTAGTCCTCACGGCCGCGACGGGGAGTTCAAGGGATAAGGTCTTGGCCGCCTGCGTCAACACCACACTATAGGCAGCCCCCTCCTCCAAAGCCAAGGTAGGAGGGGAGACAAAACCAGTGTCTGGGGAAGTGTCCAAACCACTGGCATCCCCTAGCTCACCTGCCCAGTCCTGATAAGACTGGCACTCACGTGCCAGAGGGTCCTCAGACCCCTCCCAATCCACCTCGCCACCCATCTCCTGGTACTCTGGGTCAAATGATGGGGCCGGATCATAGAAGAAAAAATCTCCCATCGGCGTGGAGAGCTAAAAAAAATTGCAAATGCTGCTGGCGCAGGGGATATTCGCAAGGTGAGGAATCCACTGGCAGATGTATCCATCAGAAGCATGAAGTCTGGCTAATTCTCACTCACTGCCATCAGCAGGTTTGGGCAATTAATCTGATGCCTCACTATGATACAGGGAACATTCCCTTTGCGCCGCCTCTTTTCCCATGCCTGCCCGAATGAGCATAGGAGACAGGGTGCTGGTCTTCACTATCTTATGGTTAAATTTCGTCGAGGAGGAACTTGAAGACACAGACGCAGTGAGAAGAGGCGGAGGGTGTGCTGCTCGGCCCGGGAAGAATGCAGCTGAGGCAGTAGAGAGTGCCGACCGGACCCCGCTCTCTGCCCGGCGGTTCTTGCTAGCTGAGCAGGCCCCTGGGTCTTTCAGGCACTGCTTTGTGTTCTCTGGTCTGTGATGGAGGAGGAGCGGCGCTGCACGGCACTGCTGGTGAGGGGGCCACAGAGGTGAAGAGAAGCGGTGGTATAGGAAAGGGGCTGGCCTCCTCCCACTGAGAGAGTCTTACACACACTGCCATGTGCCGTGCTGATAAAAGGTGCACCAAGGTGAAACATCAGTGGTGCCGTGCTGCAAAAAAAAATTTAAAAGGCGTGCAAGATTTACGGGGCTGTCGGAGCGCCAGCGACTTAAAACACGGGATCTCATGTTGAGAGCTCAAAAGAAGATCTAAGCAATTCTGGTGGAAGCCCGGCACAAAGCAGGTTGCGCCTTTCTTTTCTGAACATGGTGCCCAATGTAACCAAAACACAAATACGTCTACTAAAGTAAAAATTAAAAAAAAAGAAGAAAGAAAAAAAAAGAGCATTGCAGCCATCAACAAAGATCAAGCACGGCAAATGAAACAGCCCCAACCTTATCAAGCCAGAGCACAAAGTAATCAAAACACAAACACTAAACACAAACAGATCCAGGCCCAAAAAAACAAAGGTGCTCTTAAAGTATCCTAAATAATCTGAACAGTAAGATCACATGTAACAGGGGTAGTCCTCATGGGAGGGTCCAAAAGGAGGGACTACTAAGCGTACTCACCAAACAAAAGACAGTATTTATAAAGGACAGTAGGAGGAACCAATGGAAAAGATGGGCAGTGCTAAAAGCCATATTGTAGATACAGCATGTCTCGAAGAAAAAGAGCACATGCGCTGCCTAGGCAAGACCAAAAACAGTTCACCCCTGTAGATACACGCTCTTCTGATGGAGTTAATGTTTCAGGAGGTACATAGATGTTGGCTCTCAAAACAATGCAATGATGCAATGTCTTGGTAGTTAAGATGCTGAGATCCTCTAAAGAAAGAGAACAGATCTAAAACTCCTGGCATGAAGTAAGGAACTGGCTCAGCCGCACATGGTATACAAGTACTGGACAAAAGATGACTGGATCAACCCTTCAACAAAGGTAGTATGACCAATGAAGTCTCAGTAAGAGATAACCGAACGCTTGAGGTTTGCACCGCTGGTGACTATATTCCTCATAGTTCAGAATTCTTACACATACAGTTTAAAGAGGAGACTAGGATGAAATTCTAGGTGTGACACTCAAAGAATCAATGTATAATTTTTCTTCAAGGGGTAAAACACATGATGGGACTGAGATTGTACAGATAGTCAACCATCATCAGAAAGGGTAAGAGTACAACCAAAGTCAGTTCCACAAATGCCCAAGAAGAATCACAATATCCTGTACTTCCAGTTTCTATATCCGAGTCAAATGCTGTTGCCGTACTTGGAAACAAATCAGGAACTATCTACCAAATCAGTCTTACGAGGCTGGGTTAACAGTGAATAAGCAACCATTCCATTGTGTAGGATATCACTGTGTGTAGTAATTTTCCACAGCATTAAAGGTCTAAGCTGGTTTTGTTAGCATCATACGTCTTCTGACTCTGAACCAATGGTATATTTACACTTGAAAAGTTCCTCAAAGCAGATGCAATTGCTTCTAGTAGGTATCAGTGGAAATTAACTACGTTCTGATATTTTTATGCCAAAAGGCCAAGATATAAAGTATGGTAGGAGGGAGGCAGAACTAGCACTACAATTGGGTAACTATTTCTTCTTCATTATAGTATTTACATTAATAGCTATGAATGTTAGAATAGAGTAGCAAGCAACACATATGTTCCCTCGTGGCTCTTTGACATAAGGCATAAAAAAAGGCTACCCTAACAAGAGTGACTGATGTGGATTAGGGTTTCCCTGACAGAAGTTCGTTAGCCAACTGAAGCACAAGTTACTTACCTTCGGTAACGCTATATCTGTAAGAAACAGTAGTTAGTATTAGATTCCTTACCTTAGAATATCCCCAGGCGTCAAACTGGATCTGGAAAATTTTGCGTAGCAGTACCCCTGCGCGTCGGTAGGCGTCGTCTGCGGCTCTGCGTCCGTCGTCGACGTCGTTGGCGCCGGGATGACGTCGTCTAAGTACTTAGACGCCGCCCTCGCGCGTCAGTTCTTATACACAGCTTTTCCGCGCCAGAAGACGCAGAGCCATGATAAAAACCAACACTGGTGCCATAAAACTAGGGCCCTGAAAAGGGATGACCTTAACCCTAGATATCGGTTCGCAGAACGGGGAGGATGGGTGGGGCGGTAAGGAATCTAATACTAACTACTGTTTCTTACAGATATATCGTTAACTTGTGCATCTGAAAGAAACAGGTTAGTATTAGATTCCTTACCTTAGAATAGATACCCCAGCAATACCACCCCGGTGGTGGGTCTGCGAACCAATGATCACACGAGAAAGACCTGGAGAACGGTCGGCCGAAAAAGCCATCTCTCCGGACTTGGCTGTCCAGGCAGTAGTGTCTTGTGAACGTGTGCAGCGAGGCCCACGTAGCTGCCTGACAGATGTCCTGCAAGGGGACTCCACGACCCAGGGCAGTGGTAGCCGCCGTGGCCCGAGTAGAATGGGCCCTCAGCCCAACAGGAGGCTCATTCCTCGCCAAAGAGTAGCAAATCTTGATGCACAAGACGACCCACAGAGAGATGGTTCGTTTGTGCACCGCCCGACCCTTCTTAGCGCCCACGTAACCAACAAAGAGTTGGTCATCCACCCGCAACTGGCGTGTGCGATCCAGATAGAATGAGAGCGCACGTTTTGGGTCCAGACGGTGGATCCTCTCTTCCTCTTTCGAAGGATGCGGAGGCAGAAAGAAGGTGGGCAAGGTGATGGACTGCCCGATGTGGAAGGCTGTGACTACCTTGGGCAGGAAAGAGGGTCGCGTCCGCAACACAACTCTGTCCGATGGACAGAAAGGAAAGGAAGTTTAGAAGAAAGGGCCTGGAGCTCACTCAATCTCCTGGCAGAGGTGATGACAACCAGGAATGCAGTGTTAAGGGTAAGAAGAAGAAGAAGAGGACAGCTATGAAGTGGCTCGAAGGGAGCGCACATCCGATAAATCAGAACACGGTCCAAGTCCCACTGAGGCCTTACGAAAGGAACAGGAGGGAACATATGAGTGATGCCCTTCAAGAACCTATTTACAACTGGGGACTTGAACAAAGAGGGCTGATCAGGTAGCCTTAAGAAGGCGGAAATGGCAGAGAGGTAGCCCTTGATAGTGCCCAGAGCAGAGCCCTGTTGGGCAAGAGAAAGAAGAAAGAGGAGAACCTCAGAAAGAGGAGCAGAGAGTGGATCCACAGCCTTTGCTGTGCACCATTCCACAAATTTGTTGTTCCACCTGCAGGCGTATACCGATTTTGTGGAGGGACGCCTGGCTGCCAGAATACCATCACAGACTTCAGGAGGCAATTCAAATCGCCTCAACTGTTGCCGCTCAATCTCCACGAATGGAGGTTGGACAGGTTCGGGTGGAGGTCCTCCTGAAGAGGCAGACTAATCGGGGGATCGACTGACATGCTGAGTAGCTCGGGATACCAGTATCTTCGTGCCCAGTCCGGAGCCACAAGGATGACTTGGGCCCAGTCACGCCTGATCTTCTTCAGCACTCTGAGCAGAAGTGGTATAGGCGGAAAGGCGTACAACAGACCGCAACTCCACACGCGACGAAAAGCGTCGCCAAGCGAGTGCCGCCTTGGAAATTCCAACGCGCAGAACTGATGACATTACGCGTTCTCTTCTGTGTAGATCTAACCAAGGCTCACCCCACTGCTGAAAGAGACCTTGCGCCACGTCCGAGTTCAGACGCCATTCGTGATCCATCATGCACCGACGGCTGAGTTCGTCCGCCCTGGCGTTCAGGGAACCTGCCAGGTGTTGAACCACCAGGGTCACGCCCTGATGTTCCAGCCACTGCCCGAGGCGCAGAGCCTCTTGGCATAGGGTCCACGACCCCACCCCGCCATGTTTGTTGGAGTACCACATGGCGGTGGTGTTGTCCGTAAACACCTGCACTACACTCCCCCGGACAGAGGGGAGGAATACCTTCAGTGCAAGCCGGATCACCCGCAGCTCCAGAAGGTTGATATGGAGCTGGGACTCCGCCAGAGAAGAGTCCTCTGATCTCCGCCTCTCCCATGTGCCCTGCCCCCCCCCCCCAGCCATGGAGGGACGTGTCTGTCACAACTACTAAGTGCTCCGGTTGGGGTAGGGAGAGGGACCTGCGGCTGACCCAATCGCGGTCCATGAGCCACCACTGCAACTGTCTTGCCGTGCCCTCCGTGATCAAGACGTGATCGGACAAGTTGCCCTGATGCTGGGCCCACTGAAACTTCAGATCCCACTGCAGAGCCCGATTCCGCCACCTGGCGTGATGCACCACAAGGATGCAGGAGGCAATCAGCCCCAGAAGCCGCAGCGGCAACCTGACCGAGACTCGGGATAACGGCTAAAAGATCGGAATCAGAGCCTGAATATCCCGAATTCGCTGTTCGGGAGGATAAACCCGAAACTGCGCCGAGTCTAGAACCGCTCCGATGAAGAGGAGCTTCCGGGAGGTAAACAGGTGCGACTTCGGCACATTGATGGAGAACCCCAGCATGTGCAGGAGGTCGGCCGTAGTCTGGAGGTGGCTGACTACTGTCTGGCACGAGCCCGCCTTCAACAGCCAGTCGTCGAGGTAGGGGAAGACTAAAACCCCTAACCTGCGCAGATGAGCTGCGACCACAGCCATCACTTTCGTGAACACCCGTGGGGTGCTGGAAAGGCCGAAGGGGAGCACGGTAAACTGAAAGTGCTCATGGCTTACCGTGAACCGGCAGAGCGGGGATGTGGAAATACACGTCCTGCAAGTCCAACACTACCATCCAGTCTCCGGGGTCCAGGGCAGCCAGGAACTGAGCCAGAGTCAGCATCTTGAACTTCTCCTTCCGGAGGAAGCAGTTGACGTTCCTTAGGTCCAAGATAGGGCGTAGGCCCCCTTTGCTCTTCTTGGGTACCAAAAAGTAGTGGGAATAGCAACCACACCCTACTTCTGGCCCCGGACCGCGCTCGATGGCCCCCTTGGTCAAGAGGGCCGACACTTCCTCTTGCAGAAGTTGCAAGTGATCCCCCGACATGCGGTGGTGCTGCAGTGGCATGGCTGGAGGGGTCGCCTCGAAGGGGAGGGAGTAGCCCCTTCGGACGATTTTCAGCACCCACCTGTCCGAAGTGATGGTACACCAGTGAAGGAGGTGATGGCGGACCCTGCCCCCCACTGGCGTTAAATGGGCCTGAAAGCTTGGACTAGGAGGGATGCTGCGGGAGTAGATGTGGACTGGCCGTGCCGTTGTCCCCTGGCACCGCCACGGCGGTTACCACGCCCACCGCCGCACTGAATGTTAGACTGCGGCCCGTGGCTGGTAGGACGTGAAGGGGTGCCCCTTCCTTGGCCACGAAAGGAGCGAAAAGCAGACTGCTTCTGACGCTGCCCCGAGAGGCCCAAGCACTTGGCCGTAGCCCTGGCGTCCTTGAAACGTTCAAGCGCATGATCTGCCTTGCCACCAAAGAGGTGGCTGCCATCAAACGGCATGTCCATGAGGGAGCTCTGGACATCGGTCGAGAAGTTGGCGGACCACAGCCAGGCTTGGCAGCTAACCGCCACCGTCATTGACATCGCCCTGCCCAGCGAGTCCGTGGTATCCAGTCCACATTGTATAGAGTACCGAGCTGAGTCTCGTCCCTCCGCGAGGGCTTGAGCGAGTTTTACCCGGGCCCCCTCCGGACACTCTGGCAGCACGGCCGCAACCATATCCCACAGAGAGTGTGTATAACGGCCCGAGAGGCAAGCGGTGTTGACTGACCGCAGTCCGCAGCTAAGGGACGAGAACAGCTTCTTACCAAACTGTTCATACCTCTTGGATTCCCGATCAGGGGGAGCAGTCGGGAATGCGGATTGGGAAGTAGAGGCGGGGATAACCAGACTCTCGGGGGTAGGGCGGGTGGACAGGAAGCTAGGGTCGCCCGGAGCTGGGCGGTGGCGCCTGGCGACGTTCCTATCTACGGGGGGCCTGTAGCTGGCCTGGACCAGGTGCCCAACAGGACGTCAATGAGAGCCTCATTAAACGGCAGTAAAGGCTCCGGAGCGCCAGTCTGCGGTTTAAGGACCTCAGTGAGGATGTTAGACCTCACAGTAGCGATGGGGAGCGTAAGCGCCAAGGCCTTGGCTGCCCGTGTCCGCACCACACTATAAGCAGCCCCCTTCTCAGTAGCCACGTTAGGGGGGGGGGGGGGAGACAAAGCCAGTGTCAGGGGAGGTATCAAGACCACTGGCCTCCCCTCCTCCCCTCTGTCCAGTCCTGGAAGGACTGACACTCACGTGTCAGAGGGTCTTCAGACCCCTCCCAATCCCCTTCGTCCTCCATCTCCTGAAACTCAGGGTCAAAGGATGGAGCCGCATCAAAGAAGAAAGGTTCTTCAGCCGGAGTCGAATGCGGTGTCGGTTGACGCCGGTCCGACGCCCAATCCAGACCGAGAGAGGGATCAGGGACGGCGTCGTGTGGAGACGGTGCCGGGGGCGACACTCTGGTGGTCGGCCCCAAGGCAATACAGGCACCGGTGGTTGCAGTCGGTACAGGGCTTGAACCCGGGCATTCCCTACCGGCACCGAGAGTCGTGAAGACTCAAGAGATCAAAAAAGTTTTAGTCAAAAAATGACTACGGTACTGCTTTCTCCGGACCTGCGCTAGCTGGCGCGGAAAAAAGAAGAACTGATGTCAGTGCGCGAGGGCGGCGTCTAAGTAGTCCAAGTACTCCGACGACGTCATCCCGGCACCAACGATGCCAACGACGGACGCGGAGCCGCAGACGACGCCTACCGACGCGCAGGGGTACTGCTACGCAAAATTTTCCGGATCCAGTCTGACGCCTGGGGATATTCTAAGGTAAGGAATCTAATACTAACTGGTTTCTTTCAGATCTCAAAGTTATACATTATAAAATTCAGCAAGACATTATTTGTTTAGAAGTGGGTACTCCATGGCGAATGGGAGTGTAGTGGATAAACAGCTGGTCAGATTTACATAACACCCAAAGAGTGCAAGGAACACTCTGGTGGAGTAGATGGATTGCTAAAGACAACTAGGAGAGTAATCGTCTGTTTTTTTTTTGGTTTTTTTTAAACTCTTTATTCATGACTGGATCAGTTATTACAATGTGCAGAACATCTTTAACATACTGTCAGTCTTTTCCGTTTTCCAAAACATAACTTTGGCGTAGTACTTCATACGTCAGTCCCTGCATCACAGTCCGTGAAATTCTAAACATCAAATCCAAGTGTTCCTTTATCTCATGACAAATAGAGTACTGAATCGCCCAACCGTGACCCGTTCCCTCCCAGCTCCCCCCACCCCGTTCCCGTCTTCTGGTCTTTCCTTATACATCATGTAGAACTTTCATCCAACAGGTATGTGACTGCAATGATGGACATTACAGGTCATAGGCATGGTCACCAGTATGTCGAGGCCGGTCGGCTTTACATAGTGCCTCCCCCCATAGCTGGTGTGTAATCAAGCACCCTCCTCCTGGGGCTAATCCAGGTCCCCATCCTCCAGTTCCAGCAGCATGCGGTCCCAGTCTTGTGCTACAGGATATTTCCGGCGGCCCATCTCTTCCTCCCTGCGCAATTCCGCTGCCTCCGCCTTCCCCCATTTCAGCATATCGGATCTCCACACCTCTATGTCCGGGGGTCTAAGGGACTTCCATCTCATAGTGAGGGTCCGGAGTGCCAGCAAGAGGGCTAGATCCATAAATTTCAGTTGTGCCTTACAGGCCTTGGGCCTCTTCCTATGACCTATCAGGCAGGGTAAGACGCCTCCCGGGACCTGCATACCCGTTATAGTGTGTTTCGAATTGTCTCCCAGTATGAGCGCAGTCTCGGGCACGCCCACATCATGTGAACAATATCAGCATCATCACCCTGACATCTAGGGCAGCAGTGGGGGGTGTTGGGAAAGATCCTGTGTAATCTCTGTGGAGTGAGGTAAGCCCTGTGCAGCACCATGGCTTGTATAAATTTGAATTTAACATTTCTAGACACTCTCCTGGGGTGCCCGAGGATGGTCCTCCAGTCCCCATCTGTAATTTCCTCTCCCGTGTCCGTGCTCCAGGCCTCTCTGAGTGGGGTGAGGGATCCGGCTGTGTGTTCTCTAATTCCCACATAAAGCCATTTCACTAAATGTCCGCCTGACCCCATGTAGTGAAGGAGATGGACCAATTCATGCTGTGATGGTTTAGTGCGTTGTGTAGCCCAAGTGCGCCTTACGTAATGGGAGACCGTGGCGTGTAGGAGATAGAGCCGTTGTGGGGCTCCCGTGGCTTGTGTAAAAGTGGCATGATCCAACAAGTTGTCGTCCCCAAATAAGTCTCCCACTCTGTCCACCCCAGCATCTATCCAGGGTTGTAATCTGCGTCCCGACAGGGGTCCCTGTGGAGTCGGTAGGCCCAGTAGGGGGATATTGTCTGCGTAGGGAGGGGTCTCTGCCGTGTATTTAAGCGCGTTCCACCAGCACTTCAGAGCCACCAGCAATAAGGGGTGGCAGTCCCGCGGAGTCTTGGCCGCAGGCAGCAGAAGGGAATGGAGAGACCCTCGTGCCAGCTCTTGTGGTGTAAAAGCATTCTCATGGAGGTTTTTACCCGCCACCCATCTCGTCAGCCACTGAAGCTGGCTAGCGTAGTAATAGCCCCGTAGATCAGGCACTCCCAGGCCCCCCTGTCTGGTGGACAGTTGTAGTTTCTTGAGGCTTACCCGTCTCCTACCCGTACCCCAGATCAGGGCGATCAATAACGTGTTCAACATAGTAAAGATGGGTTGTGGTAGGAGGACCGGCAAGTTCACAAAATAATACAAGATTCGGGGAAGCAGGACCATCTTCGATATCGCCCCCGGCCCATAACAGACAGGGGTAGGGACGTCCAGAAGGCCACACTGCTGCGAAGGCCAGTAATTGCTCTCCGCACATTACCCTCAATCTGATCGTCAGGGTGTCGATATACATTAATACCGAGGTACTTAAACGTAGTCGGGGCCACTTGGATCGCGTGCTCCCCAAACTGTATGTGGGTGAGTTGCCGCCCTTCGCGGAAAAAGAACCCTAGTGATTTCCCAGGGTTAACTGCCAGGCCTGATATTCTTTCAAACCTCCCAAAGGTATGTGCCAGGAGGGTATGGTCACCGTGCAGGTCACGTAGGAACAGCATTATGTCGTCTGCGTAGACGGAGACCAGGTTATGAGTGTCGCCAACTAGGATGCCCGCCTCTGCCGCCCTAGTCCGGAGTGCAATCGCCAGGGGTTCTAGCGTAAGTACAAATAACAGCGGTGACAGCGGGCAGCCCTGCCGGGTGCCCCTATTTACGTCATAACTGTCCGACGTGTGTCGGCCAGTGCGTGCTCGCGCCGTCGGGTTCGTGTACAGTAGACAAACCCATTTTATCAGGGCATCTGGGAGTCCAAAGCGACATAGGACCTCAAACATGAATTCCCAAGTCAGAGAGTCAAACGCTTGCCGTAGATCAAGGGTAATGCATCCAACATTCGGTAAGTCCGGGGGGGCAGTGGGCATGTAGACGTCTCGTATTTTGAGATGTGCTCCTCTCCGGGAGGAAGCCACATTGATCCGTGTGGATCAGGCCAGGGAGGTGGGCCTGTAATCTCATTGCGATAGCCTTACTAAGGATTTTATACTCCGAGGGGAGCATAGACAGTGGTCTATAATTACTCACATCCAGTGCATCCCTGCCGGGCTTCGGGATGGAGATGACCAAGGCCTGCATAGTCGAAGCCGGTAGGTGGCCTGTCTCATACGCAGTCTTGTAGATCTTTTCCAGAATAGGAGCCAGCGTATCACAGTAAGTTTGATAAAACTCTCCTGGAAGACCGTCCATGCCAGGGGTCTTGCCCCGGTTTAGAGAGTGGATGGCTATTTTGATTTCATGATGTGTAACGGGCCCGGCTAGCACCGTCTGGATCTCTCGGGGAAGGGCCGGGATCGGCAATTCGTCCAGGAAGGCTAACATTGCATCCCGAGTGTCAGTAGGGGGTGGGGCGTACTATCTTTCCAAGTGGGTCTTAAACACATGATTAATCTCTATCTGTGTGTGTACCTGTCTGCCCATGTCATTTCTGACACTCGTAATTATCGGGGTCTCAGGGGTGTCTCTAATCAGCCGAGCCAGCAGTGCACCCGACCTGTCCGCCTCCGCCTGTTGCCGCCGCAAGTATTCTCTGTAATCCATTACCCTTAGGGATTCCAAAAGCTCTGCATGCTCAATATTGCACAGTTGGAGATCCCCCCTGCGGCCAGGGTCTGTCCCCACCGCAGTTTCAAGCTCTGCCAGACGGCCCTCAACCGTCCGAAGTCTGTCATGTACTTCCTGTCTGGCGCCCACTAATCTGCCAATCGCAGCGCCTCTCACCACCGCCTTCATGGCATCCCACACAACCAGGTTCGAGGACGCAGAGTCCCAGTTGTCTCTGAAATAGCCCGTTAGTGTGTCTTCCAAGTGAGCACGGAATGGGCCATCCTCAAGTAGGGAGGGGTTGAGCCTCCAGGTGGGCACCGGAGAGGGGATCCTGCCCCAGTCCAGATCTAGCGTTAGCGGTCTATGGTCCGAGAACGTTTTGGCAAGGTAGGCCGAGGACGTACAGTGTGCCATCAAGGATTTGGTGCCAACAAACCTGTCCAGGCGTGTATGCAGGGTATGTAGTGGGGAGTAGAACGAGTACTCTTTGTGTGTCGGGTATAGTGTTCGCCACATATCTGTCAGCCCCCACCCTCGGAGCCATGTTCGAAAGGAGTCAGACAGTTTATGAACCCCTGTCCCCTGTAGCGGAGGATGTGACCTGTCCAACCCCGTGTCCAGTATCATGTTCCTGTCCCCTCCCAGAATCCAAGGAATGTCTGCCCAGTCTGCTAGGGCCCTACTCACTATTGGGAGGAACCTGTCCTGATCGTGGTTCGGGGCATAAATACTACCCAGGACTACCAGTACCCCATCCAGAGTGCCTTTAACCAAAATATATCTCCCTTGGTCATCCATCCTCCTATCTATCTCTACAAAGGGGACACCATAGCGCACCCAGATCGTGGCTCCCCTAGAGAAGGCAGAATGTATAGTGGAAAAAACAGTCCCTCTCCATTTTTTCCGCAGGGTGTGCACATCAGTCTGCGTTAGGTGGGACTCTTGGAGGAACACAATGTGTGCTTTCTGACGGAGCAGGAAGGCGTGCACTCTATGTCGTTTCTGTATCGCCCCCAATCCTTTCACATTCCAGGTAACCAGCCTGTACTTCCCTTTCACTTCAGCCATAATCAAATACCGATGCTCGAGTAGACAGCAGTGTGTAATGTAGTGTGTGCATTCGCCACTGTGACCAGAAGACGGTTCCCTCCCATCCCCAAACCCCAACTCTGGAGGCGCAGCCTCGGAACCTAGCCGTGCCAAACAAGAAACAGTACAACAAAAGCAAACAATAAACCATGCATACGGTCCTGGGGGGTCTGCTATGCTTACGCCACATCTAATGGACAATGTTATGCGGTGCCGCCTGCTCAACGGCGCCGCCGGGAGAGTCATTTGTATAATCAGTCACTGTTACCGGCCGCCCCCGGGGGCGGGGGGGTGGGGTAAGCTGCTTCTTTCCCGCAAAACAGCGAAATGTGTCAGTGTTAGTTCAGGGTGAATACCTTGTCCAGCTCACACAGTGGGGAGGGCAGCAGGCAAGGGCGCAGCACTGCAAGAGTACCTAGTGACTGCAAAACAACAGGTGCCTCCCCTGCCCACAAGGTCTCCCGCCCTCCCCCCCCCCCCCCCCGAGCCCCATGAACGTTACAGGAGTAAAAGGATACCAGGTGGACTCAGCGAGTCAGAGTACATTCGCAGCTGTCATTATTCCAAGGCAGTGTCCAGGATTTCATCCGCCGCTCGGGGCGTCACATTCGGGAAGAGCACCAAGCTGTTCTCAGAGTCCGAATGCACCGTGCTGTCCTCCGTATCCGTATTTACTTGTTCTCGGTCGTCTCTAAAGGAGCCCACCATCGCAATGGCATCCACTTGACCCTGTTTCTGCACACGAGCCGTAGGTCTCCGACCCTCCAGGTCCAAGCCGCTCGGACCCGCTCCGCCGTTCGTCGGAGCCGCCCCATCTCCGGTTCCATTGGACGTCGAGCCCTGAGTCCGGGTCACCTCTCGCTCAATGTCTATCACTTCCAGCCACTCCTCCGCGTCCGCGGGGCAGTCAAAGAAGTGGGTCTTGTTGTCGTGAATCACTTTGAGTCTCGCCGGAAACAGCAGGGCGTATCGGAGCTTGGCTTTCTGGAGTTTCCTCTTTACCTCGTAGTATGAGGACCTCTGTTTCTGCACCAGGTTGGTGTAATCTGGGTAAAGGGAGATGCGCTTGTTTTCATATTCTATGACAGATTTCAGCCGGGCCTGTCTGAGTAACGTGTCCCTGTCCCGGTAATTGAGGATTCGCACGATCAGAGGCCGGGGTTGTCGGCCCGGGCTCGGCTGCCCGGTAGGGATCCTGTGCGCCCTCTCCACACAAAAGTACGGGGACAGTCCTTCCGTAGCTACGTGCTCCCGGAACCAGGTCTCCAAAAACTCCGCAGCGTGGGGCTCCTCACAGCGTTCCGGCAGGCCAATGACTCGGACGTTATTTCGTCTATTGCGTCCTTCCGCATCCTCCACCCTATCCACAAGGGTCTGTACCTGGTGCTGGAGTCGCTGGATAGATTCCGTATGTTCAGCCACCGTCGGGGTAAGGTCCGTCAGCGCCAGGTCCTTGACTTTGTCCGACAGTTTGGAGTGATCAGCCTTAAGGAGAGATAGATTTGAGGTAAGGGTGCCCAGCTGCATCTCCATCGCAGTCCTAGAATCTCTAATTTCTTTAAGAATCAGGTCCAGTTTGTCACCCTGGTGTCCCTCATGTGGTTGAGAGGCCGTAGTCCCCGACTTGGGATCGCCCAGGGCCTCATCAGATAAGGTGTCGGTAGGAGGGCCATCTTTACTGTCGGTCGCCCTCACCCCTCGCCGCCCCATGCTGCTCGTCGTAGGGCAAACTCCCCAGATCCCTTCACCAGGGTCAGAATCAGGATCCCGGTCCCGCTCGTGGGCACCGACCAGTCACAGCCGTCCGGCCACAGCACCCTTGTCCGCAGGCGCGAATATGCAGAGGGGGGGGAGGACGTCAGGGGCAGGTGCCCAGCACCTCTCATCCACCTGTAGGTAATCTGCGTCTCAAGCCCCAGCGTCAGCCGGTCCTCGCCCCCGGGGGGACCAGGGGGGGGGGGGCCCCGGCTCAGCGCAGCGTCGGTCCCTGTGTCTCTGCGTCTTCCCACTCCAGAACCGGGTTGCCGCGTGTGTTCGTCTGGGCCGGCAGGGCAGTGCAAACCCAGGATGTATTCACTCTGAATATCGTACTGGCTGGCGAGGTCTACAGAGAAAGGTAAGTTAGTGGAATTAGTCACCGATGTGCGACTAATGTGCCTCAACTCTGAGATCGCCCTCACCTAAAATCAGGCCAGCGCGTCACCATACGCAGTTGATTCTGCCTTCTTCCCGAATTCCTCACTGCAGTATTAGTCTAATGGCATTTTTCCTAATTTACAGTGCCTGCAGGGTGCAGCGTGTGGCGTGTCATCCAGTCCCTGCACGGTGCTCCTAGCGCCCGCTGCTGTGCTCGACGAGTTGGGTTCTTCTGTGGGGGTAGATCCCTCTCTGACCCAGTCTCGTGTCTGAACAAATGTCCTCAAAAGTATTTTGAATTAGGTCAGGACACCACCAAAGTCGCACTTAGAACAGGGGTGCAATCGGACAGAGAAGAAACCCGGAGCTCTCCAGGGAAGGCACCTCCACGCCCGGCAGCTCCTCCCGGCTCAGCCTCCGCAATCGCTGCCAATGGGGGGCCTCCAGAAGTCAGGGGGTGCAGGGTGTCCGTCAGGCGGGGGCCCACCGAGGGTGCGCAGCCGGCCGCTCAGACCCGCCGGCCGCAGGACCGCCCTCCGTACCTCAGTGTCCAGGGATGTCCTCAGCAGGTCGGCAGGAGGTGGCACTCCGACCCGGGTGCAGCCCGCACTCGAGTCCCCGGCTTGCCACACGGGCCCAGGCCTCAGCTCGCCCCGGCGGTTTATCAGGTGCAGGTAGCGTCTAGAGCCTCAGAAATGCAGGCGAGTCCAGCCGGGTCTCCAGAGGACAGGATCCGACCGTCGGTGACTCAGGGCGGCCCCCAAAGACGGCAAGCAGGATTCGTCTTCTCCCGGCGGCACCGGAGCTCTAACAGACTCCGTCCGCCATGCTGGCTAGCTAGCCACGCCCCCCTAATCGTCTGGTTAATATGGAATTCTAAGACCATTTTATGAATGAAAGATGAATGGGTTCTCATTACAGCACTGTTAGAATGGGAACACCGTCCAGGGTTCAACTACTAAAAGGGCTAAGATTTCACTAACCGTAGGTAGTGAAGCAATAGCAACTAGAAAAGTGGTCTTCGTTTTAAGGAACCAAATTGAGTTCCAGAAGTGGTGATGGTGTCCTTCTGGAGTGAAGCTTTACATTAAGCCCCTTAAATCTTTAAGACAGGAATCTTAAAAAAAGGATGCTGAGTAGGTCCTTTTCAGTAAGCTATTATAGCTGCAAGAAGAACTTCAATAGAGGAGAGTTACAACTTTTCTTGAGCCAAATGTAGCAAGTAAGGAGGAATTGCTTCTTCTTGGAAGGAGATGGGTTTGCGAGCTTGAAAGCAAAAAGCAAAAACGGGTTGAAAGCAAAAACGTTTCCGTCTGAATGAGTAAGAGGCTCACGTTTATGGGCTTTTAGCCCCTCTCAGAGTGTCCGTGCCTGACTGGGAAAAATTCAGATTACCTTATTGTCTATCTCAAGAGCCATGTTACCAAACACAAAGAGGTCAGGTTCTAGGGGAATATCTGACCAAGTAATCAGGTGAGGAGTTTTAATTTGCATGGGTACCTCTACTATGGTTTCAATGACATCTGCAACAGAACTAGGTACCATCACTGTCTGATCCATTTATTTTAATGAGAATGTTCAAGCCCAACAATTCTGAGTTTTCAAGATGACTGTTGGTATTAAAAGAATAGGTATAAAAGCATAGATTAATGTCCTTGACCAATTTATCAAAAAGGCATTGCTAAGAAAAAAGTGGTTGTAAATTCCTGGATGCAAAATGTGGCCAATATTTGCTATGAAGCATAGCAATTAGATCTATTGTTAGTGGTTCACCCTACTCTAAGAAGATTGGTTGAAGAACACCATTGTCTAGAACAGGCTTTTCCAACCAGTAGCTCGTAAGCTACTCGTAGCTCTCCAGCTATCTGTAAGTAGCTCTCCAGTGTGCAGCCCAGCCTATAAATTAGAAGCGTTTGCTTTGCTGAGCTGATATATGTAAAATAAAATTGAGTTTGTATTCAAGACGAAAATGTGTGTATTTTCGGAACTCATAAGCTCATGTTTGGAGAAAAATGGTTCACTTTCTAAAATATATTTAAAGTTGATATTTGAGTGATAAATCATGTGGCACTGTGCAGCCATATCATGTCATAGCCTTGGTGCCAGGGGCATTGTCAGTCAGTCAAACATAAGTTTATTTTAGACCACAGTCTTTCAAACCATTGGCTAAAATGAATCCAAGCCCACAGAAAATAATGAAAAGATTTGCTCCTAATCTATTGTGTGATAAAGTGCTCAAAGCTTTGCTAAAACTTCAACCACACTCAATAAAAATCGCTCCATAGCAAACGTTACATCCAAAACCCGCATACTCCGCAGTAGTTTAAGTGTTTGGCCCCTTTCTTGAATCCCATATTTTAATAAAACCTTATGTTGCGTTAAACCCATTAACAATCCACTAAAATGTGTGTAAAATCTCCCTCCCTATTAAGACCACATTTACAAATTCTATCCTTATCTAACAGAGACCCTTATGCCGGGGGCATTGGGTTATGCATTATCCATTTAAACACACATGAAACTGACAAACCCTTTTCACAATGCTAGTGGCCACTAATGTAATCTTGTCTAGTGCGGCCACCAGTACAACACTAAGAATATTAGAGGCTCTTTCAGTTTACATAAGTAGCTTTTGTTCCGGAAGCAGTTGAGATCCCTGGTCTAGATCCATAGTTTTCTTCATAAAGTCGGTTTAATTATTACCTTGCAGATTTATAATTCTTATTTTATTTATTTATTTAAAAGTTTTATAGAGCGCGAACCAGAACTGTGAGGCTATTAGAGAGCTTTTACAGTATTGACGGGTGGTATGAACAATTGTTACTTACCTGTAATCAGGTGGTTCTCCAGTATTGGTGTCTTTCATAGATTCACATGCTTGAATATTCCCCGTCGAAGTGGGAGTCCCACGGTAAATAAAATAGCAATAAATGCTAAATATATATATATATATATGTACATAAACATAATACCAGAAAAGAAAGGAAATACACTGAAATCCTCTAAAAACCATTCCTACATAGGAATGCAAGGCAAAGAGAAAAAACCATTTGTAACAGTGTCATTATGTTAGTCCAAACTGCAGCCAATCAGGCGAACCTTCTCCTCAGAAGCTCAAGCCCTCAGATTTTCGTAGCACAAAGTAACTAAGAGCGCATGAGGAGAAAAGAGCCTCTGAGGGGAGGAGGGTGGGTCGCACGTGAATCTATGAAAGACACCAATACTGGAGAACCACCTGTTTACAGGTAAGTAACAATTGTTCTTCTCCAGTATTAGGGGTGTCTTTCATAGATTCACATGCTTGAATAGAATAGAAAGCAGTAACCTCCTAGAACTGAGATTGCTAAGCATAAGAAGCATATATCAAGACAGTACTATAATACAAATAATACAGTCATATAACATCAGAGCAATCACAGTAAATAATAAGGAGGAGGGAACAGAGGCTCACCTTACTGAAAAAGATGGCGAAGCACTGCCTGCCCCACTGCGGTATCCGCCTCATTGATGGCATCCAAACAGTAATGTTTGGTGAAGGTGTGCCTGCTGGACCATCTCGCTGCACGGCAAATCTGATGAAGAGGCACACCAGCAAACAAGGCGGTGGATGAAGACATCGCCCTCGTAGAATGAGCCCTCACTGAAGACTGTAATGGTCTGCCCGCTTGTTGGTGGCAGAAGGCAATGGCTTAGGAAAGCCACCTGGCAATTGTCGGCTTGGAAACTGGATGTCCTCTGCGCTGTCGTCCGTATGCAATGAATAATTGGTCGGACTTGCGGAAAAAAGTAGTTCTTGCAATATAAAATTTAAGACATCGCTTGATGTCTAACGAATGTAGGCGCTGCTCCGCCGGAGAGTTAGGGTCCGGAAAGAAAGTCTTTAGGAACACAGGCTCATTCAAATGAAAATCCGTAGGTACTTTAGGTAAGAAAGAAGGGTTGGTACGCAGTGCCACTCCGTTGGGTTTGAACTGTAGATAAGGAGGCTTGATAGTAAAAGCGTGAAGGTCGCTCACGCGACGAGATGAGGTCAAAGCCAGAAGAAGTGCAACCTTCCAGGTGATGAATTTCATATCGGCCTTATGGAAAGGCTCAAATGGTGACTTCATAAGTTGAGCTAATACCACATTGAGCTGCCAAGCTGGCGGAGGGCGACGCACAGGTGGAAACTTGCAGAAAAGCCCTTTGAAAAATTGACGTATAACTCGTGAGGAACAGAGGGATGAAGAGCCATCATGTCAGAAACGAGATATTGCAGCTAAGAAAACTCTCAGTGTAGCATGAGAGAGTCCTGACTGAGCGAGGCTCAAAAAGAATGGAAGGAGCTGTTCAGGAGTGGAATGGATGGGATGTACATTGGCTGAAACGCACCAATGACAGAACCGCTTCCATTTAAGTTTGTAAGTCTTAATGGTAGAAGGAGCTCTGGCTTGAGCTAGAATGTCTCTGCACTCCTGGGATATGTTCAAGTCCGCGAACTCAAGGTACTCAGGTTCCATGCCCACAATTGAAGCGTCGAGGGATCTGGATGACACACTAGGCCCTTGTCCATAGTTAGGAGGTCTATACGAGGACGTAGAGGAATGGGCTCGCACTGGGACATCAGAAGAAGTTCCGTAAACCATGCCTGTCACGGCCAACGAGGTGCAATCAACAGAATGTGGCACGGCTGCCTCCGCATCTTCCACAGTACTCGCTGTATTAATGGGAGCGGTGGAAAAGCGTAAGCGAATAGATCGCACCAGTTGATCAAAAGGGCATTCCCGCAGGACCCTGGGTGGGGATGCCAACTTGCATAAGACGGGCATTTCCGATTCTCCGGTGTTGCAAAGAGATCCAGATCTGGGTGACCCCGTTGGCGGAACACATGATCCAGAGTTGGTTGGTGCAGTTCCCATTCGTGTGTTGAGGACGTGGATCTGCTTAAAGAGTCTGCCAGAAGGTTTGACACCCCCGGGAGGTGGACAGCCGTCAAGGTGATGCGATGGTGAAGAGCCCAATCCCAGATTGACTGGGCCAAGCGGGACAGAAGAGGAGACCTGGTTCCGCCCTGTTTGTTCACGTAGTGCATACTGGTGGTGTTTTCCGTTTGGATTAGCACTGATTCCCCGTGAACAACTGGGAGGAAGGACTTGAGATCTAGAAAGATCGCCATCAATTCTAGCCTGTTGATATGCCATGTGCGCTGCGTCGGCGACCACTTGCCCTTGATGGAGAGGCCCTGGAGATGAGCGCCCCACCCCTCCAGGGAGGCGTCCGTCGTCAGCGTCAGGTCCGGAACGTGATCGAGGAAGAACACACCTAGTTTCAGATTCGCGGGCTGCGCCCACCAACACAGGCTCATCTTCATGCGGTCTGTGGCGGCAACTAGGTCGTTGAAGGACCCGGAGACCTGACGCCATTGTAAGTCCAGTTCTTCCTGAATAGGACGAGTGCGCAACCTGCAATTTGGGATCAGTGCGATACATGACGAAGCCATTCCCAAGAATGACTTTAACGTCCGAACAGAAATGAACTGTTTTCGCCGAATGAGTGCGACCAGACGAAGTATCTTTAGACGCCGCTCGTGAGAGACAAATGCTTTTGAGAGCTGCGTGTCTAGGATCGCTCCCAGGAAGGACCTGGTCTGCAGGGGTGCAAACTGTGACTTCTCGACATTGATGGTCAACCCCACAGACTGAAACACCTGCTGGCAAAGGTGCGTGTCCCGACTCAGCTGATGGTGGCATTGAGACTTGAGAAGGCAATTGTCTAAATAAGGAAAGATCTGAACTCCTTGTAGACGCAGGTGAGCCACCACCGGTGCCAGTACCTTTGTGAACACACGAGGAGCTGAACGCAGTCCGAAGGGTAGAACGTTGAACTGAAAATGCATGGTTCCCACTGTGAAACGTAGGTACTGGCGATGTTGTGCGAGGATGGGGACGTGAAAGTAAGCGTCCTGAAGATCTATGGTGGTCATAAAATCCTCGCTGGACAGAAGACGCAGGACCTCCAGTAGCGTCAGCATACGGAATGATTGAGACTTTAGGAACTGGTTGAGAGCCCTCAGATCCAGAATGGGTCGCCAATCAGACCCTCCAGCTTATCGCGATTTCGCGATTTGCAAAAAAATCGCGAAATCGCGCGAGCTCTGGAAATGCCGCGATATTTGGCTAAATGCCCGCGAAATTTGCCGTTTCCGCCGTTCGCCGTCGTCATTATTGGCAAATGGATTATTATGTTTTTGTCTAGACAATCTCGGACACTTAACAACAATTAAAAGAACTGGGTATTTCCCATGCATCGGACCTCTACGTTTACTAATTACATAGCTACCAGCAGAAATTAAAAAAAATAGCTTTTCAGTGACCCGATTCGCGATGCGACACTCCCTGATTAAAACGTGCATGGATTTCAGTGGAGCGCCCCGAGAAACGAGTAGAAAGGTTAATTCACTTTTGTCCGGCTAATAAAGAACTGTAGGACTTCCTAGCTCTTTCCACGTTTTCCAATCTAGCCTGACACACTGCATAACGCGCGGCAGAGTGTATATTATGAATAACTGCTGGGTGACAGTGCGGAAAAGGCGGGCTGACGTGGAACCAGTTTTGTGCTTTCACTGGAAAAGGTCAGGAGAGTGCCACGAGCGAGTAGGTCAATTTGTGATCGACCCACTTCTCCTAACAATGACAGGCCTGTCAACAAGGACTCATTTCACAACGTATGAAGCCAGCCTCCACCACCTTCAAGAATTCACATATATGCTAACATTTTGACTCCATGTGGAATTTTCCTTAATATGCTCTGCTGGACAAGAAAAGCCAATATGTAGTATATTTGTGGATGTAAAGAATGAATTAAGCTATTCATCACCATTGGTGAGTGCGGGTGGGGGACAAGACTAATGAGTGGTGAAGTCTTGGGCGAGTCACGATGACCCTTCACGCCATCAACAACTGTAATAGCATAGTGTACTCTGTACATCTGCTTAAAAAAGGTATTAGTGGTAGTTTTTCGTATGTACTTGTTATTACAAAATGTAAAAAAAAAAATCAAAACCAGTATGCAAGGGCTTAAACGTGTGCAGGATATAACAAAACCACATTACATACATATCAACAGCACCACACCAGCAAGAGGGGGAGAGAGCACGAAGCGGCAGCGACACACACGAAGACTCTTCCTCTCGGACTCGGAGCAGGAGGAAAGCCGGCCGGCGAACAGAACACTGACAGGTACCGTCCGTCCTTCACGCTGGTGGGGGCCCGCCGCACACATAGGGAGGCTAGGTAGGCAAGTTTAAAACCAGCTTCGTTAAGAAGCGCTGCCCGGGTGGGAGGGGGGCAGTGGAGATGTGGAAGAGGAGAGAGAGAAAAGCTTTTATTGCAGGCCTCGCCCGGCCTTGGGTAAAGTTCTTATTATTTATTTATTCATGCATTTTTATATAGCGTGGACTTTACCCGAAGGCGTCAGAGCGCTTCACATTAGGAACAGAGATGAAACATAATGAGAAACATTACAAGAGAACAGATTGCAAAAACATACGTTACTTACATAAGGTAATAGTGACAATTGTGAGCAAACAAAATACATGAGGTAGTAAAGGTAATAGTGACAATTGTGCGCAAACAAAATACATGAGGTAGTAAAGGTAATAGTGACAATTGTGCGCAAACAAACTACATGAGGTAGTAAAGGTAATAGTGACAATTGTGCGCAAACAAAATACTTGAGGTAGTAAAAATTGTGAGCAACCAAAAATACATGAGGTAGTCAAAAGTGCACAAGTCAAGAGGAGATGAAAGTGACAAGTGTGCAGTTATAAGAGAAAACAAAGTATAATTTGATACCACACATCCATTTCCTTGGTTTCTGTATATTTTAAAACACTGTAACTGTGCGGTCCTGACGTGTCCCACCACTTGTCTCTCCTTTTACACTTATTTATAGTTTTGCATGAAGGAAAACATAAACCCAGGCTTACGAAAAAGTATGTGTCCAGGACTAAAGGATTTTTGTAAATGTGGATATTAATGTTGCTTTCTCCCTACTTGCAAGCTAGTCACCTGCAAAAGAAACAACAATTAGTGACATCGTTTTGTTATAATTTATTTTTTTTTTTAATATATGCTCAACAATCAGTACAGTCCTAGTTTCTTTACTCTACAAAGCGCTGTGAATGATTGATAGCATTTGTAAAGCTCTCCCCTAAATGGCTGTTTATTTTCTACCGAGTGAAGAGCTGGAAACGGAAAGTTAGGCTGTTCGATGGGTTCAGGGGGGGTTTCAACGTGAGAGGGGGAGCATGGAGCGGGCCAAGATTAACATGCCTTTTAACTAAAACAAATGGGCTGAATTGTAAATAAACAAAATGTACATAGCTCCATGTTGTCAAATAACTCAAACAGTAAGATATCTGTGTTTGATGTTGCAAAAACCCCAAAATAAAATGCCGCTAAATGTCGCTAAATTTCCATTTTTGTGCCGCTAAATTTTCATTTTTGTGCCGCTAAATTTGCCAATCCATGCCGCTATATCCTGGGGGGTCTGGCCAATCTCCGTTCTTCTTGAGGATGAGGAAAAAACGAGAGTAAAACCCCTTCCCTCTTAGATGTTTTGGGACCACTTCGACTGCCCCTTTTAACACAAGAAGACGGACCTGATGATAAAGCTCCTCGAGATGTGGAGGAGGTGGGCCACGAGGTGGGGTGCAAGGAGGAATCTCTGTGAACTCCAGGGTATGTCCCCGTTTGACAATGTCCAAGACCCAGCGGTCCGAGGTGATCGAGGACCACTGGGAATAAAACAGAGAGATTCGTCCTCCAACACGTTGAGAGCGGCAAAAGTCATTGGCGTTTCTGATTTGCGCCACGATAGGACGGCTTTCCTCTGAATGTTTTGGCGGGTTGTTGGCGGGACTGTTGATTGGGCGTGTAACGTTGGCCGCTCTGATTGTATGAACGGTATTGCTGACCACCTCGAAAGTTGGAAGAAGTGCCGCGTCCGCGCGCACCTCGAAAGGACTGCTTACGAAATTGTAGCATGCCTAAGGACTTCGCCGTATCGGTGTCCTTCTTGATGGATTCAAGGGCATCATCAATATGGGATCCGAATAACGATTCTCCATCGTAAGGCATATCCAGTATTCTGGCTTGGACTTCCTGCCGGAAGGAGGTGGACTTTAGCCAACCTTGACGTCTAAGTGCAGCCGCACTTGCCAGGAGGCGGAAACCTGTGTTTGCAATATCCACTGCACAATCTATGATTTCTTCCGCTGCTCTTTGTCCATCGCGGAGAATCTGCTGTGCATCAGCCTTGGAAGCATCAGGGATGAGTGCCATGTAATCTGCAATGTCTGACCACATCTGCCGGTCATAACGACCCAAAATGGCCAAAGCATTAGCTGCTCTGACAGATGTGGAGGCCATGGTCGAGAACTTGCAGCCAATTGCATCCAAGCGTCGACCCTCTCTATCCGGAGGGGCTGTGATTTGGGACGCCGGATTACGTGCTCTACGCTGTGCTGCCTGAGTCACGACAGAATCCAGTTTGGGATGAGAAGTCAGGCAAGCTGGAGAACCTGTAGGGGCCTTGTACTTCTTCTCAAGGCGCGGAATTTGAGCAGGTAAGGAGTTCGGAGCAGTCATCAGTTTAATACCCTCTTTCCATACAAATTCAATTATAGGGATTGTGTGCACCTGCTTGAAAGGTTTATCCTTAAAATCGTATAGAAAACAATCCTCCTCGCGTTGGGAACGGGGGAGTTTGAAACGTTGAGCCGCTTTATCCATTAAATGATGGAAGCTGGCGATATCTACTGGTGGAGACTCACTTGAGGTACCAGGTTGAGGAGAGGGCGTCTGCGCCCGATAATCATCCCATTCGGCCATATCCTGGTCGCCTGCCTCATCATCCGTGTTGTCAGGGACTTTACCTTGTAAATGTAAATGTAGTATACTTGTAAAGCGCACAGCTGCCCCAGCAACGGGGCGTCCCGGCGCTGTATAACTCTGGGGAACCCGTCCTGGCTTTCCCTGTGGGATGGTCCCTTGCTGGGAGTCCCCAAGGTGGAGCCAGGCATCCCCGGAATTGGTGGGGCCGTTGTGGAGATTAGGCAAGCTAATGCCCAGAGTTGCCGAGTGGAACCCCTGATTAGAGTAAGCACCGAAGCGAGAATTATCGAGTCCGCTGACCAAGGTCCACGACCCTGCCGCGTCGGGAATTGAACCCTGGTCCCAGGCTGATTTCTGCTCTCAGGCCTGCCGCCTCTAACCAGTGAGCCACACTACACCTTCCTCACGTTCCGCATCCGCCTCCTCCTCATCCCGCGGATATATAGTGGTATGGATGCTTATAGACCGATGAACCTGAGAAGGTGTAGGTGGTACGATAGGCGGCAATGCAGGTGGAGGTAGTGCCACAGGAGCGGGAGATAGCGCAGGTGTAGTCTGCGGTGTTGCAGGAAAACGGCGATTATAATCGGCCAGCATATGTTGGAGATTAGATATCAATGCCAAAGGAATGGTAGCCACAGGAGCTTGAGTGAACTGTTCTTCTTGTTGAAATTCTGGGCCATCGCCATCATCAGAATCTGAATCTTGACATTTAATTATCAATTCAGAGGGACTACGTGCTGCCCCAAACGTGTCCTCTTCCTGCTCCGAATCAGTGTCATGCTCCGTACTAGTTGCAAACATAGGAGATGGTGGTTGAGGCTCCGGATGAGAGATCTGTTGATAGGGTACCGTAGTGCGAGGGTGTGAAGATTTGGCAGTCTTCAATGGCACTAACGGTAATGACACAAACGAATTTAGTTCTGCCGTCGACGGAGCCGTCGTCGGTAGCGTCGACGAGGCCGATTTTGGCAACAGCAATTTTGAAGAAATCTTCATCGACGGAGTGGTCGTCGACGGGGTCGTCGACGGTAACACCGTCGGCGGGCGATCCACTGGAGCTGTAGCCGTCGACGGGGGGACCGTCGATGCTGGACTGTCTTCGTCGACGGGACTGTCTTAGTCGACGGGCCTGTCTTAGTCGACGAGATCTTCTTCGTCGACGGAACCTTGGTCGACGGTGGCTTCGTCGACGAGGCTTTAGTCGACGGCGTCGTCGTCGTCGACGACGATGCCTTTCGTCGACGAGGACTCACTTTTCTTCGTCGACGAGATGGGAATCGTCGACGGGACAGGTGTAGACGACGATGAAACCCTCGTCGACGTCGAGGCTGTCGACGAAACCGTCGTCGACGATAAAAATGCTGATGTGGTAGTCAGCGTAGTCGTCAAAAATGCAGGCAATGCCGCCCTCGTCGTCGGGGTGGAACTTGAAGATGTGTGAAAACATCTCTAGAGGTAGCCACAGACGCCTGAGAGCCAGGTCTCGTGGGCGTAGAGGTGGTAGGAGTGGCAGAAGACATCACAGGAGCCACAGGCAAAGCCAATTTAGGTTTCTTGAGGAAAGGTGAAGGAACCTCATGAACACTACCACGTTTTGAGGCTGCTGAAGAGAAACCAGAATGTAAACTTTCTGCGTCGGACACCACAGAGTCCTTGTCCTTAAGACGCTGTAGCCAAAGGAGAAGACGGCCTTCCCTGTCCTTCAAAGTTTTAGTAGAAAAAGTTCTACAGTACTTGCAGTTGGCAGCCACATGATCTGGATATAGACAATAAATACACTTCTGGTGGGGGTCCTTCTCAAAAAGGCGCAGCTTCCCACAAGAAGAGCAGGGTCTAAATAAAGACTTCTTACTTGACATGCTTAAGAAATTGCTGGAAGTAGAGATTTAGAGAAGAAAACGGAGCAGAGCTCAGGGAGACTCCCTTCACACGACGTGCGGTAGAAAATCTGAGGGCTTGAGCTTCTGAGGAGAAGGTTCTAGAGGGTGCTGGCGCCTGATTGGCTGCAGTTTGGACTAACATAATGACACTGTTACAGATGGTTTTTTCTCTTTGCCTTGCATTCCTATGTAGGAATGGTTTTTAGAGGATTTCAGTGTATTTCCTTTCTTTTCTGGTATTATGTTTATGTACATATATATATATATATATTTAGCATTTATTGCTATTTTATTTACCGTGGGATTCCCATTTCGACGACGGGGAATATTCAAGCATGTGAATCTATGAAAGACACCCCTAATACTGGAGAAACAAAATACTTAGGAAGGGAGGATATCATTGGGATACAAAAGGGGTAGATACAATATACCAGAAAAACAAACAGTCTCAAATCCCGGATACATTTGGGATTAAAACAGGTAGATTCATTATACAAGCAAATAAGCAGTCTCAACTCCCGGTTGGGATGCCCAGAAGGGCCGGGAAGTTATCATCCAGAAAAGCCATGGATAATGCCGTAATGGTGGGTGGAACAAGGTCGCTGAGGTGATTGCAATGAGATCGTTAGGGAAGGAATTTGCCCATTAGGAAAATGTTGGTCTCCTTTTAAAGCGTGCCAAAGACGAAAGTCTTCGGATGGTGGGCGGGAGAGAGTTCCATATTCTTGGAGCGGCCCCAGAGAAGGCCTGATTGTAGTTTTTTTTCCCAGAAGCCAGCTGGTTGGAGCAAAAGTTCTCGGGCAGACCGAGAGTTTCTGGCTCCTCCGGATATCACAAGTTTGTTATATTAGTAACATACTGCTTTTATTGACAGGGCCAGGTCCAGACCATGTAGGTTTCCAGTAATAATGGTCTTGATCTTATGCATTCTTATTTGTTATTCTTATCAGGTTGTCTGACTGAACATTGATGTTGTTGGTTTACAGAGAAGGTAGGAGACCTTGTGGGGTAGGTGCACTGCTCTTGCCTTAATCTGATGTCAGAATGATTCACCTTCCTCCAGCAAAAACTCCACAGAAGGAATAGTTCATAGGTCATCTTGTGAGTGAAATATTCATGCAAAGGACAGACAATATGACATATTATATATCCATTGCTAAAGTTCACTGAATTTCAATGGATTAATCATGAAGTAAATAAGTGATGAGCAAAATCTTGCGCTAACAATATCATTAATTGTCACATTATTTGGAGGTTTAGAAGCTAGTCCCAATTGGGGGCATTATTTGGGCAAGGATGCAGATTTTAAGATGGAGAGTCACAGTGTGAGATTTACACTTTTTATATTAAGGGTAAAAAAGTGAAATAAGCAATTATCCTTACCTCCAGTGCCGAGACTTTCTGTTTGAAAAACCTTTTGAAGTGGAGGAAAGTATATGACCAATAACTGCCCCAATATGGACCCCAGTACTGCATAGCAAAACATTCTGTTACTACAGAGTCCAATCTCAAACACTGATTTTGTCTGTAAGGCAAAGAGAAAAATCAAAAAATCAAATTCTGGCCAGTGTGACACCAACCCCAACATTGGGAATTACGAGAGTTTACGATTGTGTAATAACATTTTCATACAGGCTTAGTTTACACCATTGCATTACAGTAAGGCATGCATTCAAGGGCAGTGGTCAGAATCAGATGCTAAAATAGCAAAATTTGGATTGAGTCCTGTCTTCCTCACCTGTGATCGTGAACTCAAGGCATTGAACATATCAAAAAATACAAAGCAAGTAAAAGTCATTGTTGTATCTCTTGGTGTTATGACATTGTCCTGCAGCTGTAAAGACAAGAATAACATGTTATTTTAGAAGTTTATAAGAGTCTTCCCTGATAGTAAAGTCTAACCACCAGTCAAAAGCTATGCATTTTAAATTAAGAAATCATTGACATTGAAAGAAATATCAAAGCGTCCTGTACATTTATACTGCCAAAAAAGGAAACAGATAAACTTACTTCCACAAAACTGCCCTTTCTAGTGATAAAGGCAACACTACAGCTCTAGTATTAATAGCCAGATTCAAATATGCCTTGTAATATAGGTAGTGATGCAATACACCACTTTCAAAACAGGTAGCATTTCACTGGCCTTTCAGAATTTCAGGCCCTATCTTGTTACTGAGAAATCGCAAATAGTACAGCACCCTTCAAGGTGCGAAGTTGAAACAGGTACTGTTGGATATGCATTGTAAGTTAATCTTATTCAGCATTATACAAGTTGCATGCAAGCAAGTGCAGTCCAATTCCCTTAACTATTCAAATAAAAAAAAATAAAAAACATACAAACTGACCAAACCATTTATCCCAGGAAGACAACTGAAAACAATGGTTAGGCAAAGTTACTTACCTGTAATATGACAATTCTATCACATGTATCAACGCATAAACACTTAGTATCTCTCACAATACGCGGAGAACACTTTTGAAATGGAAGGAAAACAGTCTCGCAAAATGAAGTAAAAAAAATTGTGTTTGCAAAGCATCATTTTCATTCCAATTTATATCGTTTTATGAAAATGTACAAATAAACATCCACAACTGACATCAGAAAATTCAGAATGTGATAAAGCACATAAAAGCAAACCGTAAAGGAAACTGCTTCTATGGTGACATTTAGCTTCTGAGGTCATTTTTACAGCTTGTTAAAGAGTGTATGATCGAACGCTTCCAATTCTCCTTGCACTCTTCTTGCCCCAGTGTGGAAGGAGGAAGGATTCTTTATGAATTTAATGCGTTGACCATTACAGAGAACTGGTGATAACTATTTCAGAGAACAATCCCTTATCCCTTGCCGGATCTTCATTAACTAGTTCTAAACACTGAATAGAATTACAAACTCTTCCATTCCTAAAGGAGATGGACTTCCTACAGGAGATGGGAGGGCCATAAGGAATGGAAAGATGGGACACACCAATATATACATTGCTAAACACACCACTGAAATGCATGTACACCAGCTCTTCAGATGTGTTGGGGGTTACCCTTCTGATCTGGATGTTATCCCATCGAATCAAGTTGTTACTATAGGATTTGTTCTAGGGCTCAAGCTGTGTTTTGGGTGTTTTATTTCTTAAATAGCACTAGATTATGCAAACTCAAGCATTTATATATGTTAGCAGTTTATTTTATATGAACAGACATCAGTGGATAAATGGATTGGGGGAGCGAGGGAAAAGGGTGGGTCTGTGTCTGCCACTGGTGTTAGGATACCCCTACAGGGTACAACTGGATGTGAAGTGGGCTTAAAGATTTCTGCATTGCCTTCCCAGGGGAGAAACAGGGTAACAAATTGTTTTGGTGCAGGCCTGAGTTAAATTGTATTGTGGTTTCTATGTTTAACAAGTACCATAGCACGCTACTGGTACAGATGGGTCATTGAGAGGCACACGGCAGGTGATTATATAAGGTGGCAGATAGGCGAAAAAGATCCAACACCTGAGGCAACAGTTTATGGAAAGATGCATGGTACTTTAGTGAAAGTCAGGGAGTCTCCAAGGGCTTAAAAGTGTGCCTAAAGTGGTATGTTTGATGAAACATAGGGCTCAAAAGAGCCTTCCAACAAGCGAGTCACTCTATTAAGGAGAGCTTTCTTGGATAGAGGAATAAACTCGTGTAGAACAGCCATCATTAGAGCACTGGATCCAGCCGACTTCCAATTGAACTGTAAACTAGTAACGTTGTTACGTGCTCATGACCAAGCACTGAAAGCAGAAGCACTTTAATTAGGTAATCTTAACAGGGGATGAAAGCTACTCCCACTCGCTATTGTACAGAGGAGGAGACGATACAGGCGGTCATCTCTGAGTACTTGAATTAACAAAGGAGGGCCCCCTTCAGTAGTATTGCCAGTACCATTTGTTAGTTACGGGACTAAGATTTACAAAGGTAACTCGTGGCCAGATAGGAAGTAAGGAATATGCTACTTACCAGTATGCATCTGTTCTTGGCATAGAGGGCTGCAGAGTGGTACATTTATGAATAGATCGCCATCTGGTGTTGGGCTCGGATGATTGCACTTGTTTTTCTTCTGGAGAAGTCTTTGTCGTCATAGATGACTCCTCCTCTTGGTGTTAGTGCGCATGGGCATCGGCTCCATCCTTAGATTGTTTTGCCATAGTAGGGTTAGATGGAGTAGTGTAGTATAATACATAAAGATATGCCCATGTAAGTGTATCTAAATAAGATAATGTTGGGACAGACACAGGTTTCCGGGGAGGCAGGGAGGGCATGTACCACTCTGCAGCCCTCTATGTCAAGAACAGATGCATACTGGTAAGTAGCATATTCCGTTCGAGGCATATGGGCTGCAGATGGTACATTTATGAATAGATTGTACAGCAGTTACCTCCCTAGCGGTGGTCACCAGTGTCTGTCGCAACTGTTTGAAATAGAGTTTTTAATACAGCTTGGCCCACTCTGGCTTGTTGTGTAGCCTGTACATCAACACAGTAGTGCTTTGTGAATGTATGTGGTGTAGACCAAGTTGCTGCTCAACATATATCATCTAGGGGAATGTTCCCTAAGAATGCCATAGATGCTCCTAGTTTTCGTGTAGAATGAGCTCTAGGAGGAACAGTTAATGTTCTCTTTGCTTTAATGTAACATATTTGTATACATCTTACAATCCATCTAGCGATGCCTGCTTTAGAGATAGGATTGCCCTTATGTGTTGGGGAAAATGCTACAAATAGTTGTTTAGTTTTCCTGAAGTTTTGTGTTCTTTCTATGTAGTACAAAATGGCTCTTTTGACATCTAGTGTATGTAGAGCCCTTTCTGCCACCGTCTGTGGCTTTGGAAAGAAGACTGGTAGTTCCACTGGCTGATTGATGTGAAATGCCGAAATTACTTTAGGCAAGAACTTTGGGTTTGTTCTAAGAACCACTTTATTCTGGTGTAACTGTAGGAATGGTTCTTGTATTGTCAATGCCTGTAATTCACTTACTCTCCTAAGTGAGGTAATGGCTATAAGGAAAGCCACCTTCCATGTAAGGAATTGTATTTCGCACCTATGCATAGGTTCGAAAGGTGGCCCCATTAGTCTGGTGAGTACTACGTTGAGGTTCCAGACTGGGGAAGGTGGTAATCTTGGTGGAATGACTCTTTTAAGGCCTTCCATGAATGCTTTTATCGCTGGTACTCTGAACAGTGATATGTGCTGCCTGTTTTGTAGGTACGCTGCTATAGCTGCTAGATGTACTCTGATGTGTACGCTAGATTACATTGCTGTAAGTGTAATAAGTAGCAAATAATCTCCCTTGTTGAAAAGTCCAGAGGGTTGATATTGTTATTAGTACAGTGTATAGCAAACCTCTTCCACTTAGCTGCATAGCATGCTCTGGTGGTAGGACGTCTCGCTTGTTTAATTATCTCCATGCAATTTGGGGGTAGATCTAAGTAGCCAAATTCTAGGATTTCAGGAGCCAGATCGCTAGGTTCAATTGTGTGGGATCTGGGTGCATTATTTCTCCATGGTTCTGTGTAAGGTGCATGGGTAGAATTCGTAGCTTTTGATGTGGCACTTGTGAGAGTTGCAGGAGCGTGGTGAACCACGGTTGTCTTGCCCACGTGGGTGCTACTAGTATCATGGTCATTGAGTGTTGTTGCAGCTTTCTGACCACTAATGGGATTAGTGGGAGAGGGGGAAAAGCGTATGCAAATTTGTTGGACCAATTTATCCATAACGCATTGCCCTGCGACAGGTGGTGTGGGTACCTGGACGCGAAGCTTTGGCATTTTGCGTTCTGATGAGTGGCAAAGAGGTCTATCTCTGGTTGTCCCCATCTTTGGAAGAATGGCTGCAGTATTTGTTGGTGCAGTTCCCATTCGTGTATTTGTTCCGACTGTCTGCTTAAGATGTCTGCTATCTGGTTTTGGACTCCTGGTAGGTGTTCGGCTAACAGATAGATGTTTTGAGGAATGGCCCATCTCCAAATTTCCTGTGCTAGTCTGGATAGTTGGAGAGAGTGCGTCCCCCCTGTTTTTGAATATAATACATTGCTGTCATGTTGTCTGTTCTGATCAGGACTGCTTTGTTGGTAACATGTATTTGGAAGGCTTTCAATGCTAGAAACACTGCTAGTAGTTCTAGATGATTGATGTGCAGTCTTCTTTCCTGCACACTCCACCTTCCTTGTACTGTGTATTTCTCCATATGTGCTCCCCCTCCCGTGAGCGATGCGTCCGCTGTTATTGTCAACTGTGGAATTGGTTCTAGGAACGACCGCCCCTTGGCAATGTTTGTTGTGTTCCACCACTTCAGAGAGCGGTGTGTGCGGTCGTCTACCAACACCAGATCTGTAATCTGTCCTTGAGCCTGATTCCACTGTGTCGCTAAACATTCTTGTAGCGGACGCATTTGTAGTTTGGCATATGGTATTAGCAGTATGCAGGATGACATCATCCCTAATAGCTGCATGAACACTCTTGCTGGTAGTGAGTGTTGTGGCTGGAATCTTTGAATGATTGTAAGCATTGTTTGGATCCTGACTGGATTGGGGTATACTTTGGCTTTTTCTGTGTCTATAGTAGCCCCCAGATATTGTTGAACCTTGCTTGGTTGTAGGTGTGACTTTGTGTAGTTCACCGTGAACCCTAGCTGGTGTAGTAGCTGAATTGTCTTTTGTGTGTTTTGAAGACATTCCTCTTGTGACTTGGCCTTTATTAGCCAGTCGTCCAAGTACGGGAAGACATGTATTTGTTGTCTTCTTAGGTGAGCTGCCACCACTGCCAGGCATTTTGTGAACACCCTTGGTGCCGTTGTGACACCAAACGGAAGGACTTTGAACTGATAATGTTGTCCTTCTACCACAAACCTGAGGTATTTCCTGTGGGCTTTGTGAATCGGGATATGAAAGTAAGCGTCTTTTAGATCCAGTGTAGAAAGAAAGTCCCCTTTCTTCAGTAAAGGAAGTACCTGTTGGAGCGTGACCATGTGGAAATGTTCAGAATTTATGTATGCGTTGAGAGGTCTTAGGTCCAGTATCGGCCTTAGAGACCCATCCTTTTTGGGAATTAGGAAGTATAGGGAGTATACTCCTGTTCCTTGTTGGTGCTGTGGAACCTTCTCTATGGCATGCTTTCCTAGCAGGGATAGTACTTCCTGCTTTAACAGTGTCAGGTGATCTTGTTTCATTGGACGCTGTTTGGGGGGGATGTTTGGCGGGGTAGATGTGAGTTCCAGGCAATAACCATGTTGGATAATTTGTCTCACCCACCTGTCTGATGTGATGTTTTCCCAGACAGGTAGGAACTGTGATAGGCGTCCCCCGACCGGTGTTATATGGTCTGGGGGGAGCTGTATGAAGTCACTGCTTTGGGGTTGGAGAGTTGCGGTTGTTGTTGTTTCCGCGACCTCTACCCTTGTTGTTGCTACCTCTGTAGCCACCTCTAGAATTACCTCTGGGTGATGTAGGTGTAAAAGAGGTTTGTTGCTGGCTTGTACCTGTATTTTTGGATCCTCCTCTATAGGCGGACCTACGAAAGGAACCTCTTTGTGTCGGCTGTTGCAATGCTCCCATTGATTTAGCTGTTTCGGTATCCTTTTTCATCTTTTCTAAGGCCTCATCTGTCCCTGTGCCGAAAAGTGTTTTCCCATCAAAAGGTTGGTTCAGTAACGATGTTTGTACCTCTTGTTTGAACCCTGATACCCTGAGCCATGCATGTCTCCTTAACATGATGCTTGTGTTTGTAGATCTTGCTGCAGTGTCTGCCGCGTCTAGGGCGCACTTTATTGAAGTGTTAGTAATTAACTTCCCTTCTTGTATGAGTTGATCTGCCCTCTTTTGATGTTCTTTAGGGAGATGTGTGATGAGTTTTTCTAAATTCATCATAATGCGCTCTGTCATACCTTGCAAGTAGTGCTTGCGTATTAGCTATGCGCCAGCTGTTTGCCGCTTGAGATGCTACTCTCTTGCCAGAGGCATCTATTAGTTTAGACTCTTTGTCAGGAGGTGGAGCTTCTCCTGTAGATAAAGAGTTTGCTCTCTTACGAGCGTTTGTGACCACTAGTGAGTCTAGAGGAATTTGCCCTTTAATGTATATTGGGTCTTTTGGAGCTGCCCTATATTTCTTATCGATTCTTGGGTTCAGTACCCTAGCCCTCACTGGGTCTTTGAATATCTCTGATGTATGACTGAGAAGGCCCTTAAGCATTGGTAGTGTTCCTGATGTTCTTTGTGCAGTAGGTAGTGTTTCTAATAAGAAATCCTCTATTTGAGGTTCTGCATGTAGTTCTACCTTTTGATATGTTGCTGCTCTATTAATGAGTTGCGCAAAACCAGTATTATCATCAGGAGGTGAAGGTTTTGAAGGATACAATTCAGGGTCGTTATCGTTATCTGACCCTACATTGTACTCTTCCCATGGGTCTGCCTCCTCTGGGATTGTGTCTTCATCATCCCCAGGATGTTCCACCTCCCCTGTGTCGCTCTCTACATCTGTTGTAGGTGTAGATGGTCGTGTGGGAGGAATATTTGGTCTATTGTGAGGAAGAGGAGAAGATGGTGTGTGTCTAGGTTTTGGAGAAGGGGGAGGAGTTGTATTTGTCCCCATTGTTCTCTTCTTCGGATGAGTTTTGTCGTCCGAATGTTCATTCTTCCTCTTTTTAGGTAGTTCTGTGACTACCTTGCCAGTTTTTGGATCAATAAACAGAGTCTTTTGTTTAGGATCGGTCTTGTATTCCTGTGTCGGTACCGCAGTTTTCGGGTCCGAAAGGTGTTTTTTCTTCTGACTGTCCATTTGTATTTTCGGCACCGAGATTTTATTCGGATCCGATGTCTTCGGTATCGAAGATGTCCCCGGTGTCGAGGGTGTTTTCGACGTCGAAACGTGTTTCGGTGTCGACATGGACTGCTTCGACTTCGAGCTTTCCTTGACTTGGAGCTTCGGTGTCGATGTGGTCCGTTTATCGGAACCACCATGATGGGAGACCGAGTGTTTCGGTTTCGGTTTCGTTGCCGGGCTCGAAGGCGGGGCGTCGGAAACTTTTTTCGGTTGTCTGACCGGGCTCGAAGGCGGGGTCGACACCGTGCGGGGTCTGTTCTTTGGTAAAGGGACGTCGTCACTCACGGTTTGTTGGACGTCGATTTCCTCGACGTCGGACTCGTCCGCTTCAGACCCCGCCTCGTCGGCCTCTTCTTCCTCCTCTTCTGGGTGCTGGTCCTCAAACAGCTCCGGGATTGCTTGTGACTGCATTCTCGATACCTCGTGTCTTCGGGCTCGACGGTTTCTAATCGTCGATTTTGAAGAGAACGCTGCACAGGCCTCACAGTCCCTGGATTCGTGTTCAGGGGACAAGCAGAGGTTGCACACCTCGTGTAGGTCCTTGTGTGGGAACTTAGCACCACACGTTGGACATTTTTTGAATGGAGTCCTTTCCATGGACCCCGGGCTGGACTACGTCGATTTTCTCGTAGTCGTCGTCCTTCAAAACGCGTCGGTATGGAAGTGAAGTCGCGTTCGATAACAATACCGTCGAATTGGAAAGGGTTACGCACCGAATATAACCTTTATCGAAGTCGGTCCGGAGCGCTTCGATCCTCATCCGAACCCGATGGCGGAAAAAACCAATCTAAGGATGGAGCCGATGCCCATGCGCACTAACACCAAGAGGAGGAGTCATCTATGACGACAAAGACTTCTCCAGAAGAAAAACAAGTGCAATCATCCGAGCCCAACACCAGATGGCGATCTATTCATAAATGTACCATCTGCAGCCCATATGCCTCGAACATAATAGACTGACGCTGATAATGTTTACTTTTATCACATGCACTTTATTGGTATTTTTGCATGTTCAGCTAGCAAAACAAGGTAGTAAGAGCAAAATTGATACGTGTTACACACTGATTATATACTCACTGCTTTTTTTTACATACTTTATGATTTTTATTCTATAAAATGTTAATTTGTTTTACATTTTTGAGCGAAGGATGTTGTTCTTTGTAAAACTTATGGTTTTAACTAACTATACAATAAACTAATAATATTTGTGCCAACTTTGTTCTGCTCCAGAAGTGACTAGCGCATCAAAGCACCACCCAAGCATGCTTGTCAATGCCCTCAGACACAGCACCAATCAATAAACTGGTGTGACCCATGTGCAGATCTCAAGGATGAGATCTTTTTAGATGGGATAAGAGCCCCGTACACAGATTGGGGAGGGTCTGTGAGGAATCTGTGGTTAGATAGAGTATCCACCAGAAAGAGCGTTACCATAGATAAGTAACTTGTTCTCTTGATGGATACTTATAAACTCAGATTCCTTACTTTGTGAATAGACACCAAAGCAGTACCTCCCCAATGGTGGGTCCGTGGAATGGCTCAAACCAAAAAGGGTTATCACAACAATAGGGAGCGAGAGAAGGAGACCAGGTGCATTCTCCCAAAATCAATAGTCCCATACAAGAGCAATGGGAATAGGTAAAGAAAGTAAGGTATGGTTCCTATTCTATGAAAAAATGCTCTTTCCTAGTATCTCTTGAGTATCCAAACATATCGGACTAGACGCCTCACTCACTTTATCGTGACATGCTTCACCATTGGTGCCAATCCACACCCTGGTAGGATGGTACCACCAGGGCAGTCTCAACCAAAGAGAAATGAGAGTTCTTAGATTAAATCTGACTGGACATGCAGGGATCCAGAAGAGAGTTTGGTTTAAAAATACCTACAGGTATACCAAAAGAGTTCCTTTATTCATAGGTACCCAGGGAATGGATTAAAAAGTTCCTTAGGTTCAATTAAGCCTATTGTATAAATAGCAACATGTATCGGCATGCGTTAGAGCCCAGTAGGGTCTGGGGCCTTCGTCAGGGCGATTTGGTGTATACCTGCCTTACTACGAATGCATACCATGCACATATGTGAGGCCTAAGCCTCTCACCTGTCTCGATCTTCTATCCTTTGGAGTCATCCTTTTTCTGAGTCTCTCAAGGGTCATGCGAGTCTGGAGCGTGATGTTGTCCTATAGTCACTATTGGTACATCTACTGTTACCATCTTTAAGCTGGTTGTGATCTGGAAGACAGTAACATTAGATGTACCGATGGTGCCTGATCCTTGACAAAAGTATGGCTATAGGATGACACTATGCTCCAGACTTGCATGACCCTTGAGCGACCCAGAACAAGGGTCTGCTAGGTATCTTTGGCTGAGTTTGTCCGCTCTGGCATTCAGAGAGCCTGCCAGATGTTGAACCACTAGGCATATGCCCTGAAGTTCCAGACATGTTCAGAGACACGGGGCCTCTTGAAAAAGGGTCCACAATCCCACCCCACACTGTTAGTTGCAGTAGCACATGGTGGAGGTGTTGTCCATAAACACCTGCACTAGCCTTCCCTTCAAGGAGGGTAGAAAGGCTTTCAATGCCAGTCAGGTCGCTCGTAGGTACAACTGGCTGATGTAGGGTCTGGATTGCGCCAGAGATCAGAATCCTCTGATCTCCACCTCTGCCAGATGGCCGCCCCATCCCAGGAGTGACGCATCTGTCATCACTGTCAGATCTGTTTGGGGAAGGGAGAGGGGTCTGCCGGTGACCCAATTTCGGTTTGTTAACCACCACTGCAGGTCTTCAGCAGTTCTCTCTGAGATCTAGACCATGTAGGAGAGATTCCCCTGATGCTGCGTCCACTGTAACTTCAGGTCCCACTGCAGAGCCCGCATATGCCAGCATGCAAGTGTCACAGGCAGGATGCAGAAGGCCATGAGGCCCAGCAGCTTCAGAGTCAGTCTCACATAAATCCAGGATAGAGGCTGAAACATCAATATCACAGCCTGAATATCCTGGACTAGCAGTTCGGGACTATAAGCCTAAAACTGCACCAGGATAAGCCTAAAACGGCACCAGGATAAGCCCAAAACTGCAGCACGCCCAGAACAGCTCCGATGAAAGGGAGCATCTGAGAGGGAATCAGGTGCGACTGTCACGTTACTAGTGAACCCCAGCGACTGCAGCAGGTCCGCTGTAGTCTGGAGGTGAGAGACAAGAGCCTGGGGCCAGCCAGCCTTCAACAGCCAGTCGTCAAGATAGGGGAGGACCGATACCCCTGATCTCCACAGATGAGCTGCAATCATCGCCATCTCCTTGGTGAACACCTGAGGAATGCTGGTGAGGCCAAAGGGAAGCACAGCAAACTGAAAGTGCTTGTGGTACACCGTGAAAAGCAGGTAACACCGGTGGGCAGGCAGGACGTGAATATGTAGGTATGCACCCTGCAACTCCAATGCTACTATCCAGTCTCCTGGGTTCAGGGCAGACTGGATAGTAGCATGACCTGAGCTAGTGTGAGCTAATGTGAGCTTTTAGGCAGTCTCTTGAGTAAGAAATTGAGAGGGTGTAGGTCTAGGATAGGATGAAGGCCTCTGTCCTTTTTGGGAACCAGAAAGTAGCGGGAATGGCAACCACAACCAATTTATGGCATTGGCCAAGAGCTGTCGCTTTCTGGTGGAGATGTGATAGGTGATCCTCGGTCAACCTGGTGGCATGGGGGTAGTCATGATGGGGTGGGAGTAGCCCCTTCAGACGATCTGCAAAACCCACCTGCCTGAGGTTTTGGACCACCAGTGGGGCAGATGGCATGAGGTAAGAGGGCAGATTAGGAGGGTGTTGATGCTGCGGGGGAGATTGTGTACTGACCCAACCGTAGGCTGCCTGACCCACTGGGCCTGTAGGTACTGCGACCTCAGCCATACAGAGGCTGGGGAGCATGTGTGGCTCAGGGGAGGAGGGGTAGAGATGCAGCTGGAAGCTTCTTCCGTGGCCACAAAAGGAGCGAAGGTGGATTGGTGTGACAAGGGGCCAGGAGAGGGCCCAAGGACCTGGCCGTAAGCCCTGCTGTCCTTCAAGCACTCCAGCGCTGAATCCGCCTCATCTCCAAAGACACATAAGTCTTCAAAGGGAGGGACAATAAGTGATGCTTGGACATCCTCAGAAAATCGAGTTGTCCTCAACCAGGCATGGCATCGGAAGGCCACCGCTGATGAAACCACTCTGCCCAACGAGTTGGTGGTGTCTATTCTACATTGAATTGTGAACTTCGTTGCATCATTCCGGTCAGCAACAGACTGGGAGACGACATCCCGGGCTCCCTCTGGAACCGTATCACACAGAGCGTGTGAAAAGTGGCTCAAAGGGCATGTGGTGTTCAAGGACCACGGTGCAAGAATGGTGGAAGAAAACAGAGCAAACACAAGAAGATGATGTACGGAGTGCTGAAACTTTTCAGACACTCACCCCAGTCACAGATCTGGGTTTAACCCATCTTCGTTGCTTAGCTCACTTCGCCAACCAAGTTCAGACCCAGCCATATGCAAATCAGTCTTGACCCTGTTCCTCTAGCGAACAGTCCGGCCAGAACGGTCAAGCCAGGTCTTCCCTGGACCAGAAACCTTAAAAGTTTCAGCACTCCGTCCATCATCTCCTTGTGTTTGCTTGGTGGAAAAAACATCTTCCCTAAGGCATCCGGCCTCTTGGATGCCCTAAGAAGCAGTAGGGAATGTGCCAGGATTCACATGAGAGGTAGAGGCTTGGGATGGGTTGTAGTGTAAAGAAGTCTGAGTCCCCTGGAGCAGTGCAGTGCGGTGGCGGAGGGCAATTTTCCTGTTCAAAGGAGCCCCTGTGCTGGCCTTAGACCAGGTCCCAAACAAAACATCAATAAGTGCATCATTAAAGGGGAGAATCGGTTGTGATGGGGACACTCCCAGCTGAAGTGCTTCTGTCAAGACGTTCGTCTTGACTGCCATCAAGAGCAGGCTGAGGTCAAAGACCTCAGCCGTTTTCCTCACCACCATTGCGAATGACGCTCCCTCCTCTGTATCCCCGGTCGGGGGAGAAAGCATGCCAGTATCTGGAGAAGTGTCCAGTCCACTGGCCTCACAAGATCCTCATGCCAGTCGATGGTGTCCTAAGGCTGGTACTGCTTAGGGTCCAGCGATCCCTCCCATTCCTTACCAATTCCCAGCCCATATGAATAGGGCTCAGGTTCGGGCCTGGAAAGCATGGCTCCAGTCCGCGTCGGATGCTGCCCCTTTAACTCCATGTCGGAGTTGAAGATTAGAATGGGGGGGCCAGGAGTATCGACATCGGGACCAGAGCCAGGGAAGGTCAAAGTGGCAAAACGAGCGTCTCTCCAGATCCAGGAAGGGATCCATGGGGCCTCGCCAGGGCCGGAGGCGCTGGTGCAAAACCAGAGAGGTACCATGGCAAAACCTCAGAGCCGGAAGGCACACCAGAAGGAGCAAACTGCCCAAAAATCAAGCGCATGGCTTGAAAGAACTTTTGTAAGTGGTTGCATGACCTCCCAGAAACTCGGGGAAGTGTGGAGACAGCCCGGGTGCTGGCTCTACCCCAGAACCAGGCCTTGAATGTGGAAGCTCCCCTGTCTAGTCAGCCAATGGACAGGGTGTAGTCGAAGATATTTACAACTTCTTAGTTTTCTAGTGGTGGTGTGACTTACTCGAATGACCCAACAACTTCGAGTAATATCTCAGAGAATTCTCTCTCTAATATAGATAATTCGGGAAGAAAAACAGACAACAAACTTCATTCTGTGTCCTGAATAAATCAGTTACAGTCGAGGGATGCCCGGCTGTCAAAATGACACTCACTACTTGAAACAGGAGATCAAACGCCTCTCGTCACTGCTTCAAATTCCAAGCATGGAGATGTACGTTATGCAAGGTTGGATTCAGGACCCTGCCCTGCTTCTGCAGGAGTAACTCCCAAAGGGGCAGCTGGATTGGAGGAGAGAGGCTCACGGCCATTCGTTCTGTGCATCACACTCTCCTACACTAGGGTGACTTTGCCCGATCTTTCCTGATCTTCTTCAGAACTTTATGCAGGAGAGACAGAGGTAGGAAGGCATAAAGGAGTCACAAGCACTAATCCAGGCGAAAGAGTGAGAAAAGCCTTAGGAACTCCAACAAGCAAAAGTTTGGACACCACGTTCGTAGTGGTGGGAAAAAGAAAAAACCAGGGTTCTCTCCATTGTTGGAAGACACCCTGTGACACCTCTGAGTGCAGCCACCATTTGTGATCTGCTAAGCAATCCCAGATGAGCTTGTCTGCCCTGTTATTTAAAGATTCTTCCAGGTGCTGTACAGACAGGGAGATGCCCTGACAATGCAGCCAGCTCCTGGCCAAAGACCCACAACACACTGCACAGTGATTGTTGCAGTTACCACAAGGCGGTGATATCTTTCCTTGACAACCTGCACCCATTCCCCCACAATGGAGGTGGAAGGCTTTTGGCGCCAAGAGAATCACTTGCAATTCCAACAAGTTGATCGGAGGCAGGTGTCCAATGAATTCAGTCCAATCACGGTCCAGCAACCACCACTGCAGATCTTTTGCAGTCTCCTCCAACACCTGGATGGAAATCAAAAGGTTTCCTAGGTGCTGATCCCACTTAAACTTCAGATTCTGCTGTAGTGCCTGCATTGCCAGCTGCTGTGGTCTGCTAGCAGAGTGAGCTGGACGCCAAAAGGCCAGGAAACCTCAGACTCTCTTAATGAGAGGCAGGTCAAAGGCTGAAACATCAGGACCATAGTCTCAATGTCCCGGACTCGTTGAAGCAGAGGTGAAGGTTTGCAATAGCACCATGTCCAGGGCGGCTACAATGAAGAGGATCATCTGCAAAGGAGTCAGGTGTGACTTCAGCACAGTGATGGAAAATCCCAGCAATGTGAAAAGGTTGTTTGGAGGCGGTCCATGAATTTGAGGTGAACCTGCCTTCAGCAATCAGTCGTTGAGGTATGGGAAGACTGGAATCCCCAACCTCCGAACGGTGGTGAGAGACCACCACCATCACGTTCGCTAACACCTGAGGCACACTGGTAAGACCAGCAGGGAGCACTGAGAACTGAAAGTGCTTGTGGCCTACCTGAAACCACGGGAAGCGCCAGTAGCACTGCAGGATGGGGATGTGAAAATAAGAATCCCACAGACCCAATGCCATCATTCAGCCTCATGGACCCATGGTAAACAGAACTTGGGAATCAAGGGTTGGGTAGTTTGTTGCCACTGAGGGCCTGGATGCTGGTGGCCTGATCCCGGACCAATGTATTGAAAGGTCTGGGAGGTCTGCTGTGTTGCGTGGCCTCTGTTGGTACCCTCTTCCGAAGTCTCAAAAGGGGAAAAATTGATAGTGGAACAGCAGCGTAGTTGGTGCCAATCCAAGGGAGCATGCATTTGTTTTGCTCTCCTTAAAGAGCTCCGGAGCCAAGTCTGCCTGGTCTCTGAAAAGACTGGTATCATTAAATAGCTTCTCCATGAGGGATTGTTGGACATTGCTGGAAAATCCAGTGCAGCGAATACAAGTGTCTAAGGAAGCACCATGTTGATACCAATTGTCCTACCCAAGCAATCGGTGGTGTCCTGGCCCAAGTGGATGGAGCACTTTTCTGTGTCCTGACCATCCTCTATTATTTGTTTTAGGTTGATCCGAAGGTTATCTGGGATTGCTGGCAAGATGTCTGCCACTATGTCCCATATGCATGCAAATGTTGTCCCAAGAGGCAACTGAAATTAACAGATCTGAGCGGGAGGCTAGCTGAGAACATGCGCTTGTCAAGCACCGCTATGCATTTGGACTCTGTCTGGTGGGGTGGTCGGAAAAGTGTTAGGGTTAAGTCTGCAGGTGGAGGTCTGCATTACCAGGCTCTATGGTGTTTGGTGCTGCAAGAGAAAAGTTGGGTCTCCTGGGGCAGGCCTATGCCTCCTAGCTATTTTCCTATTGACTGATGGGCCAGGTTCTGGCAATGCCCAGGTGCCCAACATTGTGTCTGTTAAAGCCTCATTAAAGGATAAGAAGGATTCCTGTGAGGTCTGTCCAGGGTGCAAGGCGTCAGTCAAAATCTTGGTTTTGACATCCACAGTTGATAGTTGTAGGTTTAAAACCTATGCTGCTCTCGTGAACTCTTCATTTAGGAGGCCACGAGTAGGAAAGTGGAGACCAGTGTCAGGTCAAGTGTTAAGACCACTGAGCTCTTGTAAGTCCAACAGGAGATTTTTGTTGCTATAAATTTGGAAGGTGTCATTGGTTTCATGGTCTTCTTCAGGAAACCTATAGTTGAAATGAAGTGTCTCCAAGTCCTCCTCCGGTGATGGTGGAAATTGCTGCAGACACAGTCGCTGGTTGTGGTGCTATATGGGGTGTCGGGTAAGTTTTGGGGGGTGCAGTCGGCATTAGGAATGGATCCTCTGGCAGTAGACGGACTGAAGGTTCCCTCGGATCCATAGGGCCCGAAAGTGCTCTAGAGGAAACGGTAGGGTACCAAAGATCCACAGCATGCCTCCTTGGTGGGTTAGACCTGCTGCAGCGTTGTCAATGGATCCTTGAACTCAGGTTGAATCAGGATCAAAGTCGGGATCGGTTCTGAGGCCACAGACAAAGATAGTGATCTTGAGATACCCTGGGAGCCGCACAACTCTTCATGTTGGGTGGGGCGGGATGAGGTGGAGCCGTATTTCAAATTCTTGTGTTTCCTCTTCTTTGATTTACCTGATGACTTCGACATGGAAAAAAAGTTCTCCTAAGACCGACATCTGGAATTATATTGCGTCCCTGTTAATGACCTCAAGAGGGACTGGCCTTTAACTTTCAAGTTTTTCAGAGATGTTACGCATCGTAGAGCTTGGCCACACAGTTCCGGATGGCCTTCTGATTCATCTGAGCCCATTTGTTGCCAATTCTGAGTCACGTGAGGAGCCTGAACACTAGATACAGACATCTTGAGAGTCGGTCACTGACATTTGTTTGTGTCAGTCCTTATAAGATTTGAACCCTATTATCTTAGGGGGAAAAATGTCCCTTGCACACTAGAAAAACTTTGAAAATGTGTGTCAAGAGTAGATCTCAAATGGTCTGAACTGAGAGAACGTGTAACAGAACAACTGAGAACGATAAGATTTGAGATTCAAAACGTCAAATATTTCTGGAACCAGTTATGGTCCAAGGAGAAGAAATAATCATGGAGAACAAGCTGTTGCCAAAACCTCAGACAAGGACTGTTTGTGTAAGGCACTGAGTTGTCAAGAAAACCCAAGCAAACTCTGCTGTGGGTCTGCTCTCGCTCAGGTGGCTGATCTCTGCTTGCAGTATTAGAAGGAGGCTAGCTCTATGAAAAGCACAGGACAGAGGCAACGAAATACCAGCATTGGCAAAGTCAATAGGCTTTAATATGCTAAAGAATGCAAGCACTTATAGGCAGACGTGCACTTTTGTGCATTACTGTAAATGCATACGTTATCACATTAAAGAATGTGGCAGGCTGACAAAAAAAAGTGACTTGCAACTGAGAAGCTAGCCTTTCTCATATCATTAGATCCAGGAAGTAATTATTGCAAATAACGGCAAACTGTACCGAAGGGAGGTTAGGTGAGGCATAACCATTACGCGTCCCTCTCATCCTACAGTTAAGAACTATAGGGGGGCCTGTTTCCATCATATCTCAGAAATTCAGTTGGCACTTGTAAGGTGACAGCCTAGCACAGTTATATTAAAGTATCACCAGCATCTGCAATGCTGAATATTTCAAAATACACCTAAATGCACTTTATATAAAACAGAGTGCGCTGGACCTTAGGAGGCAGCCTGAAAACGGTTAAGTTCTGTGTAACTTGCACTCTAGTGGCTCCTATCAGTGCTTTCTTCCCTCACATAAATAAATTACATTTTAAATGCATGTACCTACTTAATTCTCCAAGACTGGAGAAATAAGCTGTCACAGCATGCTCACTTCCTAGCATTTGAAGCACTGAAAGCAAAAGCGACAAGTCTGTGGGGCAGTCTTTACATAAAGACTTATTTAACCATCGATAAGGTTTGTGAAACACTGTAGTGAGACTCCTGCTTCAGTCAAACAGCCACACAGAAAGGGATCAAGGATGAATGAGTATAATGTGTACAATGCCAGAAGCCTATTAAAATAACACACTATGAATGGACAGGTGGGGTTATCCTCCATGCTGAAGGCTACATGGTTAGATGGGTATGCTTGAAGTTTCAAAAGGGGCCTAAATTCTAGTGCTGTTAAATTCAGCACACTACATCATAAGAGCATAGGGAGAAGAAGCAAGCTTACAATGAAATCAATTCAAAGATGGCTGATATCTTTCAGTGGTTTTAAAGACAGTTGTGATATACAAGTTGCACTGCACGTAGCTGCAATGGCCTTTCTGCAGTGTCTGGTGAGCTGCTAAGGAGAGAGAATAATTTGCAAAAAACACAGTTTCAGCCAGTCCATGGCACTACAGAAGACTAATGCCTGTGTGAGTGACAACATTTTGCAATAAAAAATAATGCATACATATGAAATGTTATGTTTAAAAGTGGGTATCTGGATTTATGTAACTTTAAAAGGGAATCAGTTTCACAACTTTTTATAATTCCAACTGAGGACTGATAAAAGGCATAACAACTACCACAGCAATTTTGGAATGCCTGTGATGTAGATTTGATACGTTTAAAATGAATGGCTAAATAGAACTCACTTACCTCCCTCCAGAACACAAACAGGGTTCCACATACAATAATGATGGAAGAAATCAGGATTTTTATGATCAAATTCCTTGTCAAAATGCTATCTTTCAAGTTTCTTGGTGGTTTTCGAATCACATCTCTATCCACAGGTTCCACCCCAAGGCTTAAAAAAAAATACAGAGAATGCCAAATTAGTGTAATGTTTGGTCAAACCTACTAAAGTGGATTGAAATGATCTACAAACCTGTATGTGTCTCTAAACAGACCGATAAGGAAATTTAAGCTCCCACACAATAAATAAACTCTCTCTTCTGGATAAGACGAAAACAGATATCCAACCAGCCCAAAGACTCCATGGTTTGATAGGTCAATAGGAATGACAATGGAAAAACCTACATGGAAGAGAGATTACGTACCTATAGGTAATACCATTTCGGACAGATATTTTCCACATCTGTCACATGCTCATCTTCTTAAAATATGCCCTTGGTACAAGACAGGCAAAAGGTTGTACCAGTTTATCTTGGGTGTTAGAGATAAACAGCACCAGTGCTGCTGGATACAGTGCGATTACTGATATAAATATATATATATATATATATATATATATATATATATATTCAATTAACTAAACAAAGGCTAAAAAGTAACGTTATAGTCAGATGAATAGGACAGTCACAACATTAACATGTTGAACTAAAAACCCCACAGAAATTCCTCAGTTATACTTAGCAGAGCTAACTATATCTTGCTTCCCCGGCATTCACTGCTTATGATCACACATATTACATTACTTATGATGTGTTCTGTGACATTTATGACATCACTGATGACATCCCTAATGACATCATTGATGACATCATCCAATGACTGTGTTAGTTTGTTTTATAGTTTAATAGTGGTGAGTAGTTACCATAGCACTTATCTACCTAATTGTATACAGCCTGTGTCCAGCTAATGGATGTGTTCGCAAAACACATGTTACTGATGCATCATAAGTGTGTAGAGGTATTGAACACATTATAAACCTTTGTAGAGAAGAGTAACTCTGTGTGCAAGTGACAGTTGATGACTTGTGTTCAGCATGTTCCAGACAAGTTTTTTGGTTCTTCAGAAAAAGTTTCCAACAGGGCAAAGATTCTACGTAGTAGATAATAAGTATTGTAAGTAGCCTTGAGTTATTAAACAAAATTGTCTTAGCATGAACATTTCTACATAACGTAAAAGACTGTGTGCACCAGGTAATAACCCATGTACATGTGCTTGTTTAGCTTCAAAAGCGAATAGTGTCATTTTTGAGTGTACACTGTTTTAAATAGATACTTTTTAAATACCCTGTGGTGTATTTATCATGAGAGTTTCTCTGTCAGCAAACACTGTGGTACAGAGTAATCTCTCTCCATTGAGTAAAGACTGTCGACAGTACCCACTTTTCTACTCATATCAACTTCATTTCTCAATGTAGGTTCGATGATTGTGAGGGGTTTGCTACAGATAAAAGCGGTCTGCAGTAGGGCATTAATTTGAGAATAGACTGAGTCATTTGAGGAACTTGGCTTTCTCTGAACAGCTGTATACATGTCGAACACAGTGTCAATGAGGGTTTCCCGTATATCTGAGGTTGATGAGCTTTACATGAGCACCAGTTTTGTTACAGAAGGACACATTCATTTTGCTTAGGCGCAGGGAGATTAAGTGATTTGTCCAGAATCACTGGATGTTGAGAGTTAGTGCAGAGACTAGAACCCGGTTCCCCAGCTTCAAGGTCGACCGCTCTAGCCGTAAGGCTACATCCTCTCCCTTTAAGGTAAGATGAAAAGGACAAATATGTAGTGGCTCGAAGGGAGCACACATAAGTTAAGTAAGGACAAGATTAAAATCCCACTGGGGAATTACGAAAGGAGAAGGATGAACAAGAGGAGTAGTGCCCTTCAGAAATCGATTTACAATAGAAGACTTGCAAAGAGAAGGCTGATCAGGAAGGTGATGGCCAAAATGGCAGAAAGATAGCCTTTAAGAGTGCCCAGAGCAGAGCCCTGCTGGGCCAAAGATATAATTAAGAGGAGAACTTCCGAAAGAGGGGCAGAAAGGAGATACACAGCCTTTGTTGTGCACTATGCCACAAATTTGTTCCATCTACAGGTGTATACCGTTTTAGTGGAAGGACACCTGGCTGCCAAGATGGCGTTACAGACTTCGTGAGAAAGGTCTAAAGCGGTCAACTGTAGCCGCTCAATCTCCATGCAAGGAGGTGGAGGCTGGACAGGTTCGGGTGAAGGACCGTCTCCTGCTGCTGTGACAGAAGATCCTCCCGAAGAGGCAGTCTGATCGAAGGATCGATGGCCAGGCTCAAGACCTCGGGGTACCAGACTCTTCGTGCCCAGTCTGGAGCCACAAGAATGACTTGGGCCCAGTCGTGCTTGACCTTCTTCAGCACTCTGGGGAGAAGTGGTACAGGCGGGAAGGCATACAGGAGGCCACTACTCAACTCGCGACGAAAAGAGTCACCTAGCGAGTGCCGCCTTGGAAACTCCAACGCGCAGAACTGATAATGCGTGTTCTCTTTGGAGGCAAACAGATCTAACCAAGGCTCTCGCCCCACTGCTGAAAGAGACCTTGCACCACCTCAGAGTGAAGATGCCATTCGTGATCCATCATGCACCGGCAGCTGAGTTTGTCCGCCGTGGCGTTCAGGGAACCTGCCAGGTGTTGAACCACCATGTCCAAAGTAGATGAGCCTCATGAAATAGGGTCCACGAACCCCACCCCGCCCTGTTTGTTACCGTAACACATGGCAGTGGTGTTGTCCGTGAACACCTGCACTACTGTTCCTCTGACAGGGAAGGAATGCCTTCGGTGCAATTCTGCTCGACCAAAGCTCCAAAAGTTTGATGTGGAGCCTGGACTTCGCCAGAGACCCCTGATCTCCGCCTCGCACATGTGGTGGCCCTATCCCAGGAGTGACGCATCTGTCACCACTGTGAACTCTGGATGGGGAAATATGAGGGATCTGCCTTTGACCCAATCCTGGTTCGTGAGCCACCACTGCAACTGATGTGCAGTCCCCTCCGAGATCTGGACAACATCGGAAAGATTCCCCTGATGCTGCCGTCCACTGGAACTTCAGGTGCCACTGCAGAGCCTGCATGTGCCATCTGGCATGATCCACCAGCAGGATGCACAAGGCCATGAGGCCCAGCAGCCTCAGGGTCATTCTCACCGAAATCAGGGATAGAGGCTGAAACATCAGTATCATAGCCCAAATATCCTAGACTCGCTGCTCGGGAGGATAAGCCCGAAACTGCACTGTATCCAGAACTGCTCCGATGAAAAGGAGCTTCTGAGAGGGAATAAGGTGTGACTTCAGCACGCTGATAGTGAACCCAAGCCAATGCATGAGGTCCGCCGTAGTCTAGAGGTGGGGAAAAACAGCCTGGGGCGAGCCTGCCTTCAACAGTCGGTCGTCGAGATAGGGGAAGACAGGAACCCCTGATCTGTGCAGATGAGCTGTGACCACCGCAATGGCTGTCATGAACACCTGAGGGGGTGCTGGTAAGGCCAAAGGGGAGCATGTTAAACTGAAAATGCTTGTGGACTACCGTGAACCGTAGGTAACGCCTGTGCGCTGGCAGCACGGGGATGTGGAAATAGGTGTCCTGCAAGTCCAACGCTACCATCCCGTCTCCGGGATCGAGGGTAGAGAGGATTTGAGCCAACGTGAGCATTTTGAACTTTTCCTTCTGGAGTAAGCGGTTGCGAGCTCTGAGGTCTAAGATAAGACATAGGCCTTTGTCCTTCTCGGGTACCAGAAAGTAATGGGAATAGCAACCATGACCTACTTCTGGAACAGGGACCCGATCAATAGCTCCCTTGGCCAAGAGAGCCGTAACTTCCAGGCTCGATTGGGTGAAACGTGGTGGGGCACCCCTCCCGTAGCCAAGTGGGGCGAGTGGTTGCGAGGCCCAAGGATCTGCCCATAGCTCTAGAATCCTTGAAGCGCTAAAACAGGCAACAGCCATCAAAGGGCATATCCAAAAGAGTGGATTGGACATCCTCCGAAAAAAACCAGACGTCCTCAACCAGGCGTAGTGCCTCAAGGCTACAGACGAGAAAACCGTTCTGCCCAGAGTCGGCGGTATTCAGCCTACACCGGATAGTGAACTTTGCTGCATCTCGACCCTCATCAACTACGCGGGTGATAACGGCCTGGGCCTCCTCCGGGCACTGTGGCAGCACTTGCGGAACCGTATTCCACACTGTATGGGTATAATGGCCCAAGAGGCATTCGGTGTTCACCGACCGCAGCCCTAAACTGGCGGAAGAAAACATTTTTCCCAAGGTGTCCAGCTTCTTGGATTTCCTATCTGGGGGAGCAGTAGGAATGCGCCTTTAGAAGACGAGGCTTGGACCACCAAACTCTCGGGAGTTGGGTGTGGGTCGCCCAGGGTCAGGCTGTGGCGTTGGGCAATCATCCTGTCCACAGGAGCCCCTGTGCTGGGCTTGGACCAAGTGCGAAGAAGGATGCAATGAGGGCTTCATTAAAAGGCAGCAGGAGTTCCGAAGAGGCAACTGCCGGCTGAAGCACCTCTCTCAGGAAGTTAGTCCTGACTGCCACTGTAGGAAGCTCGAGGCCCAAGGCCTCAGCTGCCCTATGCAAGACCCCTGCTTATTACGCTCCCTCATCCATAACCACAGTAGGGGGGAGAGCATGCCAAGGCCTGGGGAGGTATCCAAACCACTGGCATCACCCAACTCTTCTCGCCAGTCTGGCTCTTCAAGTTGGTCAGCTTCTCCTCACACTCCTCTGGCTGCCACTCAGGTCGATAGAGACTCAGGGCGATAGGGAACACCAGGGATGAACAGTGGCACTGACGACGGGGAATGTCGGTCCGGCATCGGGTCCAAATCATGGGTGAGGCCGGAGTCGACGCCGGTTGGGGGGGACCAACTGGCGTCAGGGGTGTTGTCACTGGAATCGGCGCCAGGGAAGGTCCCGTGAGGTTAACCAGCGCTGCACCGTATCCAGCCCTGGAGCCTCTGGCATCGATTGCCCAGGGCCCCCAGCCGAGTCATTGGGGCCCACAGGCGCGCCTGCGGAGTTGGGCTGCCCAAAAGTGCTGTGGAGCACTTCATAACAAGCTCGAAGCTTGGCAGGGGGCGCTTCAGCTGCGGGAAAGGGAGGAAAGAGCAGAGCCTTCCCAGGAGCAGGCTCCTTAGACAGAGCTGGAGAACAACAACCCTCTGGGTCCCGTGTCGCTTCAGCCTGGGGAGAAGGCGAAGAGCGACGATGAGCGCGAGTCTTCGAAAATAAGTGGTGGTGGCTTCGTGACCAGACGCAAGATCTTCCTCTCGACCGGGACCTCGAACGATGCGGAGTAGACTGCAGGGCCTTCAAGAGTTTTCGCGACCGCTCCCGCAAAAACTTTAGATTCAATGCAAGGCAGTCAGAACATGACATCGGGTCATGGTCGCGCTGCAGGCACCAGAGGCACACGAGGTGCAGATTGTGACTGACATCAGATTGTGATAGGAGTCACAAGGCTTGAAGCCGGAGCGACGATGGGACACCCCTCGTGCACCAGGAGTCAAAGACCCAAAAAAGATGTTGACAAAAGTCGAAAAAAGTTTAGTAAAAAAACTACTGATTGGCACCTCTCTCCGGATCTGCACTGGCTGGCGCAGAAAACAGAAAGAACTGACAACAGAGCACAGGGGCGGCGGATAAGTGGACACTGCAACGTCATCCCCGTGACCGCGACACCAACGATGGAGACGGAGTCGACCGACGCCACCTACTGACGCGCAGGGGTACCGCTACAAAACAATTCTCTTGATCCAGTCTGACGGCTGGGGAAAATTCTACAGGTAAGGAATCTATAACTACAATCTCTTTCAGATAGCAAATCATAATTAGGAGACGCCTGCAGACCGCTTTCTCCACCAAAAACCAAAGAACCACCTGCCTGAGATTGACCAAGACCAACCAAGCGGCCGACATCACCAGTGTCTGCAGAATCTTCCTGCAACACTGGAGAAATGGCAACATAATCAGCTTCCTTCTCAACTTGTACAGGGGATGGTGCAGAAACTGCAGTGGCTATAGGCGGCATCCCCGGCACCGATCGACGTTGGAGCGAGGTCGTATTGATGTGTACCACTAATGGTGTCTCCAGCGTCTACCAGCAACAAGGCGGCGTTGTCTCTACCACCTCATCCGATGCCACTACAGGAAGCCGCACCAGGCTGTGTCCCGACGCCGTAATGACTTCCTGTACGGAGTCTAGGTTCTCGACCGGCGCAGAGGGCGAATCAGTCCTTTTAACCTCTTTGGGGCCCGATGGCACACCAGGGCGAGGTGTTGCCCAAAGGTTTGCAGAGCCTGAAAATATGGCTTAATTTAGGTCATAGTCACCCCAGCTCCAGCATAAGGAGGGAAACTCTGGGTTGGCTCCTGCGCTGCCACCTCTGGTAAGGACCGGGAGGAACCAGAAATGGCATCCCAACTTTGCGGGGCCTAAGACCTCCATGACGTGGATCCCTTCTGATGGGATTTCCGTGACTACTTCGATCAGTATAGCCGCGCCATCAGCAACTTTATCCGCCTTTCCCGCAAGGACTTAGGCTTCAGCCTTTGACAGGTGTTGAACTCCTCTGAGTGGTGGTACTCTCCTAAGCACCACAGGAAGATGGAGTACGGATCCATAGCAGACGTGTCGAATACAGGTCATGCACGTCTTAAAACCCGAAGGCATAGGCACACTGTTCCCAGACGCAAAAGGCTTCGAAGTAGACCAAAAACAAAAGGCCAAAGGAACCGCTTCTCCGGACCCACGTTACAGTGCGGAAAGAAGAAACGGACGTCCACATGCCGGAGGCAACTTATATTGCTCCACTGACGTCATATCTGGAGACTATGTCACAGCGGAGTCATACGACACTTTCCCCCAGCACACATGATACTGCTGAAAAATGTCCAGATCCACCGTGGCGCCTGGGGAATATTCAAAGTTAAGGAATCTGTAGCTAGATGTCTCTATCAGATAGAAGCTTCAGCGACCTCTCCCGTATCACCTGGGTTCATTGGTCAACTATTCTGACAGGACTTGGAGTCGTTACTGACCCCAAGTACCAGAGGCAAACCAAATGTAGATCTGACACAGAGATCTTCCTGTGACAGTCCACAAAAGGTTTAAAAACTGTGGATTTCAGAAGGAACATGCTCCTAGCATACTGGTACAATGTAAAGAACAGAGCTCGACAAAAGTTGAGAAAAATTGGTCAAAAAGTGCCAAAGGCAGCTTTCTGGATCTACTAGTGTTGGTGCGGAAAGAAAGGAACTGACATCCGCATGCTAGAGTGGCGCCTATATAGGCACCAGGCATGTCGCATACGGCATGGTTGATGTGGAGCCATCTGCAAAACCTACCAGTATGCAGAGATACTGCTCAAGAATTTCCGGATCCAGTCTGATGCCCGAGTATTCTAAGGTAAGGAATCAGGGGTTAGAAGTCGCTTCCAGAAAGGCCACTGTGGTTTGTGTGAATTGGACAACTAATTACACAATAATATGAAAGCACAGTCATATGTTTATTCCCTTTGCATACTTTAACAGGCACCTGGGTGGCTGTATTCTTTGTACCACTACATTGATTTTTAAGGGAAGATGTATCCTGGCAGACAACCTGCTATGATTGTGAGTAAAGTATGATTATGTTTACCTTTGTGCTGGAGGCCCATCCATGATAATATTGATCCATAGAATCTGCATAGCATTGAGAGGATTTGGAAAATTCATCAAGGTTGCAAGGGAAATTAAGGTCAATGCAGCTATACTCCTGAGGGATAAAATGACAAGCTTTAGTGTGATTCTTAGGATAATTATAACCCTTACTTACTTCACTGAATAGAATAAGGGCAACATTCACTGATCTGCAGAAGTATCATCAGCCAACTAATATGTTCTGATGGCTAAGTATGAGACAGTAGTAGTATACTCCTTTATTTAAACATCAATAGACAATAATTACTAACAAAAAACCTCAATTAAATTATAGAAGGCAGTGGCAACATAATTCTAAGGTAAGTGAGCACAAAGTATGAACATATAAATTAAATTGTGCAGACAGGAATTGCCAAATATATGATGCAAGACACATGAATTAAGTGCGTATATGGAATGAAAAGTACAGTAAAAGAGTTAACCAGAAATGGACTGTTAATAAAAGGACACAAATACCTAATATATCGTGGACATGAAAACATTACTCTTTGGCACAACACTAGATTACTGCAATCAGCAAAACGGTATAAAGGTCCTGCCATTTTCATTGATTGCTGTCCCATCTCCTGTTGTTAAAACTCCTCCCCATTTCACAGGTGGGCAGGGGGGGGGACACGGTTAAGCTGTGTTACTGCACTAATAGAAACCTACTGAAATTAATTTTGAGCAGGACATGGGGGAGGGGGGGGAAGTGCGGTAAACCTGTGAGAAGGATACCATAGCAGATTTAGGTTTCATTACACTGTTGACCTTCTTCTCAAAGCTTGACCACCCGTCCTCTTTTCTTCGCTAACAAAGATAAATGAACTTATAAAACTGCTCTAACTTCCAGAAAACAATTATTTAAAGGACATTTTACCGTGTTGTACATTATTAATCAAAAATAGGTCTACAAAACAACAGAGGGGGATAAACATATTGCACCTTTACTCTACAAGGAGATGAAGATCCCTTGTTTTGAAAACTAGACCCTACTGCAGGAAGATACACGCTAAAGGGCATAAAAGCTGAGGTTTACTATGATGCCACCTCTCCCTGACAAGCCTCAAGACAAAAATGCAAAAAGACAGAGTAGGAGCCACTGTCTGGAACCTCTCAGTGCTTTTACGCAAGACAGAAGGACAACCAGGAGCAATCGTTTTTTTAAATTAATATTCATCTCCCTCGGTTTATACATATTCACCTCTCTCAAAAGCAACATAGTTAAAAAGTAAACTAAACAAACATTCTCAAGTGTTACCTCCCCAATATTTGAGTTATTTATTAACATATTACATATTTGTTTAGTCACTACAATTAAGTTATAGGTGTGAATGGTTCTCAATAAGTAATGTGAATTATATTATTCACAATAATCGGATTTAAACACAAGCCTTTAAAAATAAAATGCACAGCCGGATTTCCTTCTGACCAGTCTGTGAGCATAACATCCGATTAAGGAAATTATCATAAACATAACAGATCAATTTACTTTTCCACCTTTCTCAATCAAGATGCCTTCTCCAAAGTGAAACAATAAATCAAATGTTGAAATCCATGTAATTTTCTTGTTCTTCTTTACTGTTCAATAATCCAAAACAAAAAATGTTGAATCATATCCCTTCAAGGGATATGATTCAACATAAGAATTGAGGAGGTTTACACAGAACATCATGGTGATTTTGACTCTTACCTTGGCAGATCCGGAATTGATGATTTGCATATATACGCAATTTAGAGAGAGAAGATTTACACATTTGGGGAATTAAGATTGGGACAGACAGGATTGTGTAATTGTAAGTGGCATTGTTTATTTTTATGGAAAGAACATCGTTCAACTAAGTAGGGAATGGCATTAATTGATATGGAAATTACATAGGTTGAGCCCAATTTGACTAATGGTGTATGTATATGATATGTGGGTGAATAATAGAGATGAAGGAGGATTTTATAATAACAGTTCAGTTTTCGAATATGAGTCTTACTTTATATTGTTCTAGGGGATCGAATAGGCCATGTATAATGAGGAGTAGCTTTCAACTTTGAAAATTATTATTCTATGAGGTACGTGCATTTGAGTTTGAAGAGTAGAACAAATAAACATAATGGAATTTTTGTGTATTATTAATAAGAGAACATGTCAGTTAGAGGTGGGTGGACATTTTATAATTTGTAGATTGTTATATAGGCAGGATCAAAAGGGATGCTCGGTTTATCAAAATATGATTTTTAGGGTTGTCTATAATTGAATTGTATTTATATCTGGTGTTTTGTTTATTTTCAAAATGGATTGTGATTTTTTTATTTCTTTACTTTGCAACCCTGATGATGTCCTGAGGAGGACGAAACGCGTAGGCTGCACTTAACAAAAAGTTGTTTGAGTATTAAATCAATGATTTGAATGACAAATTACCGTATTGATGAATTCATAAAGTAAAACGAACTTTGTTGGAATTTGAATATGGACTTCTTGAACATTTTTTGCTTTGGATTATTGAACAATAAAGAAGAACAAGAAAATTGCATGGATTTCAACATTTGATTTATTGTTTTTGAAACAGACGCTCCTTCCATATCATTTGTATAGTTGGCACGTTATTGGTCTCAATGGTGGGCCTTAGGAATTGGAGCGCCGCGGCTGATAATATTTTATTGGACTACTACAAGAAATATCTCACCAGTGAATACGAAGTGCTTTCCTCACCGTTGTTGATTTGTGTATATTTATTTTCCTTTTCTAACCTATAGACACCCAAATATTTTTTGACTTGCCGTTCTGGGTTTAAACAACACAATATTCATGCAACGTTTTCAGTCAACTACACCGGATCTACTTGAATTACCCAATGAAACGGACACTAAAATATGAACAAGCCTCTTTAGACTGTAATAAGAAGGGATTGAGAAGCACAGAGGGAGGCCATTTAGATAGTCTTTACAGAATGCAACTCTAAGCAGGAGTAAAATTAGTGCATGTAGAAATGGTCAGAAGAACACAATCCTTCAAAGCAAGGTGTATGTAAAGGAACCCCATCATGAGATATGGACCCTATCAGGCGAGGAGGAAACCTTCATATTTAAACTAATGGAAAAGGATAATTCTTTGCAACATGCAGTAAAGGTTTGCAAGCTGAAGCCTTAATTAGTGTGTGATACACTGGTGGCATCCTCTGGCTCTCAGGTTATGGACCGAACCTCTAGTAATGGAGCAGCCAAAGCAGAATGGTTATCAACGATACTTAACCCACTCTAAAATGTAAATTACACTGCTGCTGAACTAAGCATAACCTCAAAGCGAGCAAGTTGCAATCTGTCCTAAGTGCTAAAAATGTCATTACGTGGTACAAAAAAATTGGTGGTCTGAAGAGTCACATTCGTTGTGCAGCCAATAATTATTTAAAATCCTTCTTACAAGCCAAGTGATTCCTACAACACAGACCTCTATTTCAATAGGCTATCTCAAAATAATGCTATAAGGCAGCGGTTCTTAACCTGTAGTCTGGGGCTCCTGGGAGTCCGTAATGCCTACTTAGGGGCTATGCGAATGACTAGAAAATAAAAAAATAAAAGATTATTTAAGTGTTAAAAATTGTTTTTTATTAAATGTTCCGTAAATGTGAAGGAATTTGAAATTTGAGGCTAAAAATGTATATGGTGTCCTCAGATCGATTCCTTGGAACAGTGCAAAAGCATCAAACAGGATATAGTATGAATATTGGAGGCCTTCATTGATCGTTGAATTCAGAAAAGCCCCCACCTTCCCATTAAAATGAAAAGTTAAATTTTTTTGATATGTCAATTAAATAAGATATCATTGGTTTATTTCTTTGGGGAATGCTTGTTTTTGTATTATTGTATTCATTTGAGGTTGAAACCATCAAAACTGCTTAATGCAGGGTCCCCAGATTCCATTAATGACTCAGTGGGGGGTCCCCGGATTTCATTAATGGCTCATTGGGGGTCCGTGAATTCCAGTAATGATTAAGTGGAGGTCCATAGGTCGAAACGTTAAGAAGCACGTCTGTGGACATGCCAGCAGCCCAGCCCAGGTAAACTTCAGGCATGCCAGTCTGAGCACATCCACAATTCCCTCAAACAATTCTTATACTCCTTTCGCTGAGTTATTCTAAAAATTGTAGAGACTGGAAATCAGCTACTTCAAATTAATCATTGACTTTTTAGACGTTTTCCATCTTTTGAACACTGGACAATCTCACTTTTTGACGGTCAGTGAAACCCAGCTGGCGCAGACAACCATACATCCCTGCCATTGTATGTTCTCCGGGATAAATTGCATGTCCACCACACTTCTAAAGGTGGTGGTGTCCTTTACTGTAAAAACAACATAACTATAAACATTTCTTTCACTTCAGTGATACCAATGTTTCGAAGTCACTTTAGCCAAATATGCTCGGGCACTCTCCTCATTGATTTTACTAGCCGAAACTGAAGATTTTGCAGACATATGGTTTAATGGTCACAAGTTATTTCAATACATGGATCAGCCAAGGGGAGGCCCCAGGCTGCCAGACCCGAATACATCTGTCTTAATCATGGCATCCCCAACAGTTGATCAGGGGGTATAGCCATAAAAGTGGTCATACCCTCAACTTGATTTTCATCTCAGACCTTTCAGCGAGGGTAGAGCAGCTAATTAACTGCCACTTGGTAAGGCCTCCTGGGTATTACTTTCAATGAGGCAAAAAGTGTGACAGCAAAAACTACCGAGATAAAGACATGATCAAGAGATAGAAGGACAAGATAGCAGCTGCAGGTGAATGACCAATCTTGAAGCGTCATGTCTAGACAATATTCCAGACAATGATCCCGCAATAGCTTTAAATGTTGAATTGTGGGATAGGGTCGGCTTCACATAGCATTATTTCAGAGTATGTTAAACATAACCAAGATTCCAATCCATGGGTCCCAACAAATACATTTTAACTGCTCACAATCCCCCTACTGATGTGCATCCTACCAGGCCTAGATCTCCTTGTGCCGCTGCATTACTCGTGCTCCTGTTTTCTCCCTTTTTTTTGCCTACTCCTTGATTTTCCCTTGTTCTCACTGATTTTTCTTGCATATTACCTTGTTTTGGAGTGCATTTTCCTTGCTTTTCCCTCGTTCTCACTGTTTCTCCTCTTTCCCCCTGTTTTTGGGTGTCTTACCCTTGGTTTCCCTTCATTTTCATTGCTTTCTCCTTGTTCCCCCCTCCCCCCCCCCCATTTTTTGAGTGCCTTCTCCTTGCTTTCCCCTTTTCATTGCTTTCTCCTTGGTGTTTCCCTCATTACTGCGTTTGACTGCTATGTTTACTCACCCCTGCCTAGCCCCGCCCACCGCCTTCGGCACCCCTCCAACCTCCCAAGACATACTTAACAGAAGCTGCAGCGCAACTAGATCTGGGAAGGCACCTGGCCCAGCTCTCCCTGTGCTGCTGCTTCACTCCTGTCCCTGTCTTCTCCTTGTTCTAAAAATGAAAAAAAGCAGTTACTAACCCCAGGTGATTTGCCATGCTATATGAATACTTGACTGATTGACTGACTGAATAATTTGACCTCTACCTAACCTTCACAAAATTCATGCTTTCAAATAGTTGTAGGCAGCGAGTCCTGCTCATTCTCCCAAAGACAATCATTGAATTAAGAAGTGCAGCTCTTAGTGAGTAACGCAAAGTTTCTGTTTTATGTGATCCTTTTGGAAAAACAAGAGATTTGTAGACTATGGAAATCGGAAAGTCCACCATGTTTTCCTGAGTGCCTTTGAAATGTTATATATACTAGTGAGTCGGATATGGCATGCGATCGTACAAGTGAAAACAAAATCTGGGCTTCGTTGGTAAGCTGGAGAGAAAAGACAACGTGAGTCCTATGATTAAGCCAATCTTGCTGTCGGCTATGGTTTCTCCTTCTGGCGGTATCAGTGTGTTAAGGAGATGGAAGTGGACACAGCAGTATACTTGTGGGTCACTACGTCTGTTTTGCCTCATGGGTCATCAGACAAGCCCCCATGGTAAGACCTAGTGGGATCAGAGTACATATATTGAATATGGTATTTGCAATTAACCTCAAAGTACAACTAACCGACTGAAAATGAAAATCACTATCCTTGCAGAATCATTTTTAGGTCAAGCCTGGCGTAAGCAGTGCAAAGCACTGCTGTCGCTAGCGAGCTCTATTGTTAGGGACTTGCCTTGGAAGTGGGACAGGAGATGGGCACGCGCAGAGCTCTCGGCGATTTCGGCAGGTGTACGCGCACGTACAGCCACACGCCGTGCACATCTCCTGTCCCCTTCCTTCAAGCCAGCATGCAGTTTCACTTTCACCACTTTCACTTCCGAAAATAAATCTCGCCCCATCATTGGAGCGGCCCGCAACGGCGGGTCCGCTCAGGAAACAAATCTGAACACTCTGTCTTCATCGGCACAACCATTAAACAAATGGAGAATTCCCCCACTCACCCGTTCTGCGGGGGGAATTCCTCCTCAGCAGCTGGCTGCGCCGCTTTTCCGGAGCACTCCAGCTCCTTTGCCAGCACGACCCGGGGCTCTCCGCTTAGGCATGGGAGCCCTGCTGCAGTGCTATCAGCTGGTCTTCACCTGTGCCCCCTCCTGGGACCCAGGACTTCAGCTCCCGCACTTCGCTTTGGCGCCGGGGCTCCCTGTTCGCCATGAAAGTTAAAAATGCAGCGCACTCGCGGGCAGCCCCCGCCCTCTCAGGTCCTCCTCCCAGCCCGGATGTGCAGCTTTCTATTCTCATAGACAGGTACGTAGTCACCCGTTTTCAAGGTTTACCCTGTCTGCGTGAATAAAACAATCAGGGCTGCTTAGAGAGGATGTTAAGTTGAATTTTCCTGATGTAGTGCTGCGAGGTCACACAGAAGAATGTGCACTACAAAAATGACTGGAACGGTGTAATGTGCACCATTTTGAGGGGGGAGGTTGGGGCGTCGTTGCTTGTTCTGTTTTCCTAAGATCTGTATCAGTGTTGTCCCTTGCGGATTTCTCCCTATCTTTCTCCGATAAAGCACGGTCAGTAATACGAGGCCCTGCGGATTATGTAGACTGTTGCGACATTGGATGCAACTGAAAATGCCTGACCTTTGTGTAGGTAGAAGTGTGTAACCATTGGCAGTTCAGACGTCATTACCAGCCAGACACTGTAATACATCGTGTCACTCTTGAGTCAAAGAGTATGTAAAGTATTCAGTCATGGTCAGTTCTTTTAGATCTCCGTTTCATCAGTACTCTACGATGTATAAAATAGCTCTTTGAAAGGTTTATTAAAAGTTGACAAAATACTTGGTTTAGTTTTTAGCCAGAACACTAATAAAGCTTAAATGGCAAACAATGACGGCGTTAGACAGTTGGAGCACTTACTCAGGTCGATGAGAACAGGAAATGTGCTGTGTGTAAGACGTGGAGAGTAACAGTCACACAATGCCAAACACATTTCTCAATGGCCAATGCCGCTCCCCTGCCCCCACCACGCAATGCTGAGTGCTTGTTTCCCTTACAGCGTGATTAAGACCAATCTTGTGTTTAAGTATTTAATAGCCTATAGAAATTCTGATGTTAACTCTGGAATGCACTTGCTTAACTTTTGTTTGGAAAAGTGCCCCGCACGCAGGACTTTCATGTTAATTTCGGCCACGACCCTATCTCCAGACGAGTCGTAAGGTAAGGGGCACGGCCGCCATGAATGTGGGGTGCTTTTGTAAACAAACTTTCAATGCGCCCCCCCCCCCCCTTTCAATCGGCCGCCACGTGCGGCAAACAAAACAGAGATCTCGCCAGCACCTCCCATAGCACTGCCTTTATTCATGGTGTAAACACAGCTGCCATCATTTCAGATCAATCAAACCCAGCCGGCCGGTCTCACTGAGTGAACCACCGTCCACGTTGCTTGCCTCTGTGCCTTCACTGTTTTACATCAAAAAAAGCACACAGCCTGGCGTGTCTCAGTATGTGGATCTGGGCTGCGCCTTGTGTGTTGTCTTCAGGCACAGGTACCAGTACCACCCCAGGTAACAGATTGACACAGGCAGACGCTGGTAGATCGGACAGCGCCTTTGTTTTAACGTTGCCTGCCCTCGCCAACAACAGACAAGTGTAGTGCCTCCGTCCACGACCCCTCGCAGTGCTCTCTGTACTGTGGGAGGGTCATCAAGCAGCACGCTGTGTTCCAGTAGCACCCTGCTGATTCTGGAGTCCTGTGGACGGGCAACCCATCAATCTCTCAACAGGCTACAATCAAAAGTCCCCGGCTCCAGTGAGCTCCGGTAAAGAGGTGATCTGTGCTCTGGCAGGGGCTTGAGAAATCGTTCTTCAGAATAAGACAGTTCACTTTGTTTACAAAGGTAAACGAGCTGTCACTAGTTTTCTCGGTCACAAATTCTTCATTTGAAGAACAGCGAAAGCCTACTGGTGTCTTGGAGCCTGAACTTTAGCAACAAGTCTTTATCTCTCATTGAACCTTCCTGATTATTTATCTATAAAAATGTAAAGGCCGCCATCTGCTGTTTTGTATGCAGATTTTCCGGCTCTTTTCGTGCCTTCAGGGAAATTTGAACTGCAAATAAAGTTTGGGAAGAACAAAGCGATAGCCCTGGAGTTGGAAACCATTGAGCGAAAAGCACTGTTGGCATTTTACCCAACAATAATTGTTGCATGTTTCATGTACTCCTGGTTCGCACCGTCCTTGTGACTGGTAGCGGTGTGGCACCGCGGCCAGGGCGATTGACGCTGGAATCTGGGGATCACGGTTCGATCCCCGGCTCCGGCGGCAGGTTAGCCCAGCACCATGTGACTCTGGGCAATAGCTTGCTTAATCTTTCTGACGGCCCCCAGCGCATAGAGACCCTTACGGGTGATTGTTCGCGCTTTACAAATGTGGATTATTATTATTATTATTATTACTCCTAGTGTGTGAACTCCCTCGTTTTGCACACTATCTGCTGAAATCTTTCCCCATTTCCACCCTCTCTGTGAGTAGCATTCTCTGCGTATAATACTGTCGCTTTTTGTAATTTGCTTTTTACTTTTTAAAGACACACTAAGGCTACCCCCTCCCAAATGTCGTGCTTTAAACTTTGTCACTCTGCACCCTCACACACACTGCACCCTCACACACATCTGCACCCTCGCACACATCTGCACCCTCGAACAGTCTGCACACTCACACAGTCTGCACCCTCACACACAGTCTGCACCCTCACACACAGTCTGCACCCTCACACACAGTCTGCACCCCTGTTTTTTTACCGCACTCATTACTTCACTTCTACCCCTCATCTGAAGTTTTCACTGTTATTGATCAAACATTTTTACACTGCGCTCAACGCAACATACACTCAAAATACCACTCAGTGCCACATAATTATACGACACATAATTACACTATCTATCGCCCTCACTCTCTCTCTATCTATCTATCGCCCTCACTCTCTCTCTATCTATCTATCGCCCTCACTCTCTCTCTCTATCTATCTATCGCCCTCACTCTCTCTCTCTATCTATCTCTCGCCCTCACTCTCTCTCTCTATCTATCTCTCGCCCTCACTCTCTCTCTCTATCTATCTCTCGCCCTCACTCTCTCTCTCTATCTATCTCTCGCCCTCACTCTCTCTCTCTATCTATCTCTCGCCCTCACTCTCTCTCTCTATCTATCTCTCGCCCTCACTCTCTCTCTCTATCTATCTCTCGCCCTCACTCTATCGCCCTCACTCTATCGCCCTCACTCTATCGCCCTCACTCTATCGCCCTCACTCTATCGCCCTCACTCTATCGCCCTCACTCTATCGCCCTCACTCTATCGCCCTCACTCTATCGCCCTCACTCTATCGCCCTCACTCTATCGCCCTCACTCTATCGCCCTCACTCTATCGCCCTCACTCTATCGCCCTCACTCTATCGCCCTCACTGATACTCCAAGGCTGACCTGGTCTGTATGTTTTGCGTGAAATCTGATGCCATTTGTTGTCTGGAGGTGCATGTTGTAGCATCTCTATGTGATTGTCACCATATTTGTGCCTGTGATCTAATGCGAGACCTATTGCATTGCAAATGCTTGTTTTACAATGTTATTGTATAATTAACATATGAGGTCATATTGATAATGACATTTGCGGTGACAAATTACAATTACTCCAAATATAAAGCAGGCACAAATCCGAACAAATTAATCTTTCGGGTGAGTTCCATCAATTTACAATAAAAAAATGTGAAACACTGCTGATTTGAACATGTGGACTGACTGTTGCAAACAGAAAACTGTGAATGAAGTAAGATGTAGGGGTGTAGATAGAGAGTTAGAATGAATTAGCGACGACTGGACAACAGGTCGAAATAAGGGAATAGAAAGTGTCAATGGTGACATAAACTGCAAGGTGTGATCTACAAAAATAGAGGACAGTGGTAAGGGAGAACCAGTGAGGTAGGTTTGTTGACAAAAACTGAAAACACAAAACAATTTGGAAGATCATTCAATTTCTTTCACTTTTACCACATTGGCTCGCTCTCAAAAAGAGGTTCCTTTTAATTCTAAAGGGACTAGTAACAGCATATGTTGGCGCTTCTGAATTGTGACATTTATGGAAACTAAGTGGTTTTGTTTATTTTCACCATGAGTTTGGAGGCTCAAACAAGCCAAAATACCCAGGTGAAACTCTTGTCCAAAACAAGAATTACCAGGGGAATCAGTCACAGAATTGCGACGCTACCAGTACTTCCTCATTTCTAAAGGGATCCTCTGTGTCCCACTGGCAACTACACCTCCTGAAGTTACTGTTACACCAGTATTAGTTTGTGTGGGGGTGCAAAGTTACTAGAAGGATTACCATGACATTCATAATGTAAGATTCCACTTACATAGCTTTTACAGGGTTTTTTGTTAAGAGATTACATTTTAATGTTGGTATTTCCATAGTGGACCTAGCAAACCAAGAACCCACAATTTTCTTAGTTGGACAGCACCTAGTGATAATGCAGTTGTGCTCAATCTAAGCTATATAATATTCATTAATTTTCAAAACCAAAACAAACTGCTAACTGCAAACATATGCAGGCAAACTTACGTGCTCAGCTGGAATCGAACAAAGTTTTTGATGTTATTATAAATTCCTTTCCCCTCCTCTATAGCAGACCTGGAAGACAAAAATACATTAATCACCCTTGGTTTCAAATCAGCAGTAGAAATTCAAACATAAAAAAGAAAATTAAGATTAAAAACCAAAAATAATTAGAAGTTATTTAAAATATACATTGGCACTGGTTATGACCAAATACATATATCTTTGCTTTCTTCAAAGTATGTTTACTAAACTGTTCTGTAAATGTGCATTTACCTAAGCTGAGTCTACACAGAGAAGTACTGTTAAGTGTATAGATTTCTAGTGAATTCGTTTTGCTACCGCACCTACTCTTGTTGTTTTTTTCACTTATTATTAATTCTGGTCAACTCCTCACAAATTTCCAAAATGTAAATATATATATATATATATATATATATATATATATATATATATATATATATATATATTTTCACATATATATATATATGCACATATACATACACACACATACATACACACACACATACATACACACACACACATATACATACATACATACATATATATATATATATATATATATATATAGTAAATAAACCTAAATCACGTAAACAGGGGTTGTGTCAGAAAAGTCTAAAGCACTAAGCTCCAAAACTGTGCAATCTAAACAGAGACAACTGGCACCTCCTTCATGTTATTTTAGTTTAGACTTTTGATACGGTGTGAACCTTGATATGGTGTGAAGTGCAGTTCAAAGAACCCATACTGTGGGTGACGAGAAGGCTAACAGCTGAAAATAGATCACAAACCAGGATGTGATGCAGAACCACTAAGAACATGTACTTGATACAATTCTAGATGGACTGTTTATTTTCATTCAGATCAGATATATTTAAACATGAAATATATATGGAATTTACAGCATACATTAATTATATTTTAGTGCTTTTTTGGTCTGGTGCTAAAGTTGGGATTGGATCCAGGTCTCCAGGATGGAAGGTGAATCAATCAATCAATCAATCATGCCATTTGTATAGCGCACTACTCACCCGGGAGGGTCTCAAGGCGCTTGGGGGAGGGGTATGCTACTGCTCGAACAGCCAGGTCTTGAGTTGTTTCCTGAAGGCGAGATGGTCCTGGGTCAGCCGAAGGTGGATGGGGAGGGAGTTCCAGGTCTTGGCAGCCAGGTAAGAGAAGGATCTTCCTCCGGCGGTGGCTCTTCGGATGCGTGGTACGGCTGCGAGGGCGAGGCTGGTGGACCGTAGCTGGCGGGTGGGCGTGTAGAAGGTCAGGCGGTCGTTGAGGTACTTGGGGCCCAGGTCGTGGAGAGACTTGTGTGCGTGGGTGAGGAGCCGGAACGTGATCCTCTTGTCGACGGGGAGTCAGTGCAGGTTCCTCAGGTGGCTGGAGATGTGGCTGCGTCGGGGGACATCCAGGATGAGTCGGGCGGAGGCGTTCTGGATGCGCTGGAGTCTTTTCTGTAGATTTGTTGTGGTTCCGGCGTAGAGGGCGTTTCCGTAGTCCAGTCGGCTGGTGACGAGTGCCTGGGTGACAGTCTTCCTGGTCTCGGTCGGGATCCAGTGGAAGATCTTGCGAAGCATACGCAGGGTGTTGAAGCACGATGAGGAGACGGCGTTGACATGTCTGGTCATCGAGAGGGAGGGGTCCAGGATGAAGCCCAGGTTGCGTGCGTGGTCGGTTGGCTTGGGTGCGGTGCCCAGGGCTGGGGGCCAGCAGGAGTCGTCCCAGGCGGAGGGCGAAGATCCCAGGATGAAGACTTCCGTCTTGTCCGAGTTCAGTTTCAGGCGGCTGTCCTTCATCCACTCGGCGACGTCTTTCATCCCTTCGTGTAGGCAGGTTCTGGCGGTGTCGGGGTCTCTGGTGAGGGAGAGGATCAGCAGGGTGTCGTCGGCGTAAGAGATGATGTTGAGGTTGTGCTGGCGTGCGATGGCTGCGAGAGGTTTCATGTAGATGTTGAAGAGGGTGGGGCTGAGTGAAGATCCTTGCGGGACGCCGCAGATGACTTCGGTGGCCTCGGAGCGAAACGGGGGGAGGCGGACTCTTTGTGTTCTTCCGGCGAGGAACAAGATGATCCACTCCAGTGCCTTCTCTTGGATACCGATGTTGCTGAGGCGCTGGACTAGGGTGCGGTGGCAGACCGTGTCGAACGCAGCGGAGAGGTCCAGGCGGATGAGGGCCACTGTTTCCCCCTTGTCGAGCAGCGTCCGGATGTCGTCGGTGGCTGCGATGAGGGCGGTCTCGGTGCTGTGGTTGGCTCTGAAGCCGGACTGCGAGGGGTCAAGGGATCCGTTCGTCTCGAGGAAGGCGGTCAGCTGTCTGTTGACGATCTTCTCGATGACTTTAGCAGGAAAAGGGAGGAGCAAGATGGGGCGGAAGTTTTTGAGATCGGTGGGGTCCGCTGTAGGTTTCTTCAGGAGGGCGCTGATCTCGGCGTGCTTCCAGCTCTCCGGGAAGGTGGCGGTGTTGAAGGAGGCGTTGATGATGTTACGGAGTTGGGGAGCGATGGTGGAGTCGGCCTTGTTGAAGACGTGGTGTGGGCAGGGGTCGGTCGGTGATCCAGAGTGGATGGTGTTCATCGTGGTCCAGGTGCGAAGGGTGGCGGTGGGGTCGTTGGTTCGCCGGTTGGGTGCGTGGGTGGGGCGCCGAAGCTGTTGTGGATGTCGGCGATCTTGCGGTGGAAGAACGAGGCGAGGGAGTCGCAGAGGTCTTGTGACGGAGTGATGTCGTTGGTGCCGGTGCTGGGGTTGGAGAACTCCTTGACGATAGTGAAGAGCTCTTTGCTGTTGTGGGCGTTGTTGTCCAGTCGTTCCTGCAGGGATTTCTTCTTGGTGGTGCGGATGAGCTGGTGGTGCTTGCGGGTAGCGTGTTTGAGGGCGGTCATGTTGTCGGTGGTCCGGTCGAGGAGTCAGGCTTTCTCGAGGGTGCGGCAGGTCTTCTTGGAGTCCTTGAGGTCGTCTGTGAACCAGGATGCCTTCTTGCTTCTGGGTCTGCTGGGAGGGTTCTTTAGTGGCGCGAGGTCTTCGGCACAGGCGGTCAGCCACTGTGTGAAGTTGCGGGCTGCTTCGTTGGGGCCCGTTGTTTTGGCGGGTGGGCTCTGGCTGAGGGAGGTGGTAAGCTTGTCTGCGGTGATCTTGCTCCAATTCCTGTGAGGTACCTGTTGCGGGTGGTGGTGGGTCGTGGATCTTTTGAAGCTGAAGTGGACGCAGCTGTGGTCGGTCCAGTGGAGTCCGGTGGCGTGGCTGAAGGTGATGTACTTGCTGGAAGAGAAGACGGGATCAAGCGTGTGGCCGGCGTAGTGGGTGGGGGGTGTTGACCAGTTGCTTGAGTCCGAGGTTGGCAAGGTTTTCCAGCAGGGCGGTGGTGTTGCGGTCCTTGTTGTTCTCCAGGTGGAAGTTGAGGTCCCCGAGGAGGATGTAGTCAGTGGAGGGGAGGGCGTGCGGGCTGATGAAGTCTGTGATGTCTTCGCTGAATTGTGTGCGTGGTCCCGGGGGGTCTGTAGACGAGGGTGCCTCTGAGGGTCGTCTTAGGGTCGGTGTGAATCTGGAAGTGGAGATGTTCGGCTGCGGCGAAGGAGTCGTTCGCGTCGGTCGTGATGCGGATGGTGTTCCTGTGGATGATGGCGATGCCACCTCCGGTCTGGTTGATGCGGTCCCTCCTGATGATCTTGTACTTGTCCGGGATGGCGATGTCGGGTGCAGAGGAGGCGTTCATCCAGGTTTCCGTGAGGAAGGCGACGTCCGGTGATGTAGCGTCGAGGAGGTTCCAGAGTTCCACGGCGTGTCTGTGGACGGAGCGGGTGTTGATCAGGATGCACTTGAGGTGGTTGCTGCTGATGTTTGTCTTGGCGGGTGCAGGGCAGGTTCGGAGGCAGGTGAACTTGCAGGTGCAGCAGGTGAAGGGTCCGTGGGTGCGTCTCGGCAGAAGGCGTGGGTCCGGCCGGCATGGAGTGCGTTGAGAGTGGCGGCGTCGTAGGTCAGTCGGGTCGTCTTGCCTCGGCGTGGAGGGCCAGGGGTCCTGGCGCTGGGTGTGGGCCAGGCGCGGACGGGCGCAGACGGGCTTACCTTTGGCGCACCTTCGGAGCTCAATCGGCGCTCCCGCTGCGCGCGTCCGCTGCGCGGTCGCTCTGGGGGCGTCATAAGTAAGGAGCCGGGAGGGAGGAGCAGCTGGGTGGCGGGAGCGGGGCGGCGAATGGAATCATAGGGGGGCGGGCCGCAGGGAGGCAGCGGCGGGAAATTCCAAGAGGCAGCGGGAAATTCCCAGGAGCAGCGGGCAGCGAGCGAAGGAATCTGCAGGCAGGAGGCGGAAAAGGCAGGCAGGAGCGGCAGCAGTGAGTGGGGCGACCAAGCCCTGTGGAGGGCTGAGCGGTCACAATGTAACTGCTGGGCAAAATATCCTACCACCTGTTAGGCACTTCTTAAACGTACAAATTATTATTATTATTTTGCAGCCAAATAAAGTTGCACATAGCGTTCTCAAAAGTCTGAAAAAACAATCATTTTACAAGGAAAACTGGACCAAAATTGTGAAGTGCTAGGTGCAGCACTAATCCTAGTTGCTATTTCCACAAGAAATCTGCAGTGATTTAAAGACACATTTTGAGTTTATATGCCTGGCTGTGAAGAACGTTGTAGCAGCGTAATCGCAAAACTCGTAGTACAAAAATTTAATTTATGGGGGGCGTGGCTTGGCGCCCAGCGGTAATGGCGGCGCCCGAGTGAAGCTCCGTTGAAGCTTCGGGAGACGCACCGCTAGAACATCGTCTTTTCCTGATAGGAGGGCATGCCTGGATTCCGGAACATCGCGGGACGCCACTGAACTGTTTTCGGCTGCCCGGCGTACCTTGAAGCCGGAAATTCCACTGAAGTAAGTGGCTCCGTTATCTCCGTGGTTGCGGCCGCCATTTTATATATGCGACCGTAATCGGACTTTTCTGTCACCGAGCGGAGCTTCCTATGAGACGGAGCGCCTCCTCACGCCTGGCCACTTTCTGCCTCAGGACTTTGTTCCATGCCATTCCTCTATGATTTATGCCCCTTTGCTCTGCTTGGTACACTGTACGAGGTATTATCATTTTCTCTCAGCTCCTGTCCACCATTTTGTAGCGTCTGATTAACAATGCGCTGCTTTCTCGGACACGGTGCATGAGCTCCTATGTGCTTAGCAACTGCTTCTTTTCAAGTCTCGGCAGGCCACGCTGAATGCACCTGTTGCTGATTTAGGGAACGAAAACCTGCTCTCTCAACACAATACATCACCATTTAGTTCTTTCTTTTTGGTGTCTGCATGGCTAATGCAGCATGTGGCTAATTGTCATTCTTACCTTCTGCTGGATATAGCTTGCCTGTCACACCTACCAGCTCTGAGATGTCCTCTGGTTTTCTTACTTCCTTATGTCAATGCCCAGCAATACATATGACCTTGCTCTTGACGTGGTGAGTACAACTTCGTCATTTGGCACGATAGCACGCCCTTATCTTAAGCGCTCATAATGGATATTACTCTATACGCTCCAACTGCCTGACGCACAACTTATGCATCAGTCTCAGGTCTATGTGCTTTATTCAGCTTCTCAAATTTGTTCAATTCTGGTTATCTATCTCCCACAGTTTAAACTGCCTTTGCTTGCAGTCATATTTTTCATGTTTTTGATCCAGCTCTCCTCCTGCTAGCTGCCTGTCTACGCCATATGTTTGGTTCTTTTAACGAGTGACCTCCTCTTCTGGCAATAGTGGCTTCTTTCCTACTTCAGAGACACTCCTTATAATTCATACGCATTTCCCTGTGACATTTCTCGCCTTATTGCAAGACAGCGCACACGGTATGACTGTTGTAATCTCTAGTTTATCTTCCTATGGGGAGGCTCAAGTCTATGTCGCGCTTACCTTCCTCAACGACAAAGGTTGCCTTTGTGAAAAATTCTAAAGTATTCTCTGCCTTCTCTAAATTGGAAGATCCTCTCACGTCTTCTGGCTCGGACACAATCATGGAGTCCTCTCAACCTGTTCCGGGGAAAACTAATGTCAAAAGATTGAAGAAAGACCCTCCCTCGCCACTCAAACAGTCTGCGCCTGTCTCAATGGAACTTTTGTTGGAGGAGATACGATCTTTTCGCACTTTTCTGGAGGAAATCAGCTCCTTGCGTCCCTTTATGCAGGAAACTAACGCCAAACTTCAAGTCCTCTCTGACAACTGGTCGCAAATTGAAACAAGAGTCTCCTCAGTTGAACATTCTGTTGCTTCACTTCAGGAAAATTGCTCCACGGTTTCTCATCTCAATTCGCAGGTATGCATATTCCAAAAGCAGGTGGAGGAGTTGGAAAATAGGAACAGGCGGAACAACCTTCGCATTTATGGTTTGGTGGAGGGCCTTGAGGGGTCAGACTCGCTTGCTTTCTTCAGGTCCTTCCTTCCCAAACTGCTCCGTCTGCCAGATGGTACGGTTCTCAACATTCACTGTGCCCACCGACTAGGTCGTCCGCCTGCCTCTGCGTCCTCTTCACAACGCCCAAGGGGTGTCATTCTCTACTTCTTGGAGTATACTGATCTCCTCAAGGTTTTATCAGCTGCCAAGGCTTCTCCAAAACTGACATGGTCTGGCTCCTTGTTCTTTGCTCAGGACTATGCAAAAGCTACTGCTAATCGCCGAAAGGCCTTCCTAGGTATGAGAGAAGATCTTCGCTCCATGGGTGCTCGATATGGCCTTTATCATCCATGTTTTTTCAAAGTTACATACAATAACAAGACAACTACCTACGAAGACCCAATTAGACTGCAGAGTTTCATCAATGCCCATAAGACTGCCTCTATGGATTCCTCTGGTCCTTCTTCCGGCCCCGGATGAGCTGCAGTCTGTGTTCTCTTCATATTGCTCCTGCTTCTTGGTCATGTTTTTCCTCGTTACAATGTTGTACTTTTTCGATAGTTATTCTCCTGTAGTTGTACTGTATTGATGTTGCTTGTTGCTCCTGTTCTTCTCCGACTTGCGTCTGTACTCTAACCCCGCGTCTTCCTCTCCCGCCTCCACAGGAACCCTCCCTCGCCTGATTATGTCTCCCTGGCTTCCTGCTCAGCTGACCTTGGATGTGTTGCCTTACCTGTGTGGCTCCATCCCCCCTCAACACCTTCTCGTCTTTTCCTTTTGTAGGTATGTTCCCCTTTTGTTTCTCCCTTTTGTTCCTCTCCTTGTTCAGTTTTCTCCCTTTTGAATTTTTCCTTCCTCTTCTTTGTATGGGTGACACTTTCCTTCTCAGTATACTTTCACGACTATACATCTTTGCTTCATTCATCCCAATGTTTCTTCTTCTTCTCTTTTTTCTCTCCGTCTTTTTCTCTCCTTTGCTCATTTCCCACTAGCAACTTCCTATTTCTTCTTCTTTTTCTTCGCTCCTGCTGTACTTTCATTTTTTGTACTTTCATCATTTTTACATAGATATTTTTTTCCAGTTTTGTCTTCTTGATAACCATTGTTTCATTTAGATGCAATGTCATTGAATATAATCTCATGGAATGTTAAGGGTATCAATTCTCCAATTAAGCGTCAACGTATCATGTCCCATCTAGCCAAGTTGAATGCTGATGTGGCCTTTTTGCAGGAAACTCACCTCTCGGACACTGAATCTGTCAAACTCAAAAGAGGTTGGGTGGGTGAGGTGTTTTACTCACATGGGGATGGTAAGCGTAATGGTGTGGCAATCTTATGTCGTAAGTCACTTCCCCTGATGCTTATTTCCCAGGAATCGGATGATAACGGCAGATGGGCTTATGCCAAGATATCTCTTAAGGGTGTCCCAATCTCTTTTCTTAATGTTTATGCTCCAACCGGAGGTGAGCCTTTCTTCTGGGCCGAGCTTTCCCAACATATTACCCGATTTATGGATGATAACTTTGTTCTTGCTGGCGACTGCAACCACCCCTTGGATCCTTTTGTGGATAGGCACTCTGCCGCTCATTACATCCCTAATAAATCCCATAAGCTCTTTACCCAAACCATTTCCCAACATAAGCTTATCGACGCATGGCGTCTTTGTAATCCAACAATAAAAGAGTTCACATTTTCCTCTCCCTTACATCATTCCCAGTCACGAATTGACTACATTTTTGTCTCATCATATTGCTCAGTCCCTCAATACCGCTGAAATTGGTCCGATTTTACTTTCAGATCATGCCCCGGTTTTGATTAGCATAGATGTACTCCCTAAATCTGTTGGCCCTAAGAGGTGGCGCTTTAAAAATACTCTGTTATTAGATCCCAAATTTACTACCTCTTTTACTTTAGGATGAATTTTTCTTACTTAATGATACTCCTATTCCAACACACACCATCTGGGACGCATTTAAGGCTGCAGCACAAGACTTTATCAGTTTTGTAGCGCGGAAACGTAAAACTGCCCGTAAATTTATTGAGAATCTCCTTACTGATATTAAGAGACTGGAACATGCCTATTTTACCTCTCATTCACAGGACAGCCTGACTGCTCTCGTAGCTGCCAAACTGAAGTTTAATCAAAAGTCCACGGAGGATGCCTCACTATATTTGTTAAAGTCCAGTGCTAAATTTTATGGGGGACGTAACAAAGCTGGGAAAGTTCTTGCCAACTATCTAAAGGTTAAGCACAATAAGCTGAACATCAATTCCATTTATGATGCCAATTCAGTTCTCCAACATAAAGATGCTGATATTCTTACTGAGTTCTCCCGTTTCTATGAGAATTTGTATTCCTCTGAAACTCAGCCCTCCCCTCATTCTCTCACTCACTTTTTCTCCAGCATCCAGAAACCTGAGCACTTTCCTCTTGACTTGACAAATTTAGAATCTGACATCTCTCAAAAGGAACTGACCACTGCACTTCAACATCTTAAACTGAACAAAGCTCCGGGGCTGGATGGTTTCACTGTGGAATTTTACCTCCACTTTTCCAAGTCACTCATTCCAAAACTCCAATCTCTCCTGAGTTCGTTCACTGTCCTTGGAAGCTCCTCTGGGTCCTTTTCTGATGCCCACATATGCTTAATTCCCAAAGAAGGAAAAGACGCCAAGCACTGTAAGAATTATAGGCCCATTTCCCTGGTAAATATTGATTACAAAATATTTGCCAAGGCGTTAGCTGCTTGACTGGACCTTCTGCTTCCGGACCTTTTGGGCGAGGAACAGTCTGGTTATGTGAAGGGCCGCTATATAACCGACAATACTAGATTACTGTTTAATATCTTGTCTAAATCCTGACATCTAAAACATTCTCTTGCAGCGATCGCCCTGGATGCCGAAAAGGCGTTTGATAGGGTTGAATGGACCTACCTTTTCCACACTCTAGGCTGGTTTGGCTTTGGTCCCAAATTTATTTCCCTGGTCTCCCTCCTGTACTCTGGCCCACGCGCGGCGGTCTGTGCAAATGGTCAGGTTTCCCCCTTCTTTGATCTCGGTAGAGGGGTTCGTCAGTGTTGTCCCCTTTTCCCTTTTCTTTTTAACTTGGCGTTGGAACCCTTCCTGTCCAAACTTCGCCAAAACCCCAATATTCATGGTTTTCAGACTGTGAACTCCCACGTTAAACTTGCTGCTTATGCAGATGATATTCTGCTCTTCCTTTCCAATCCTACAGATTCCATCCCTGCTTTTCTGGAGGAAGTACGGAACTATTCCCGCATTTCTGGCTATAAACTTAATAATGATAAATGAAGAGATCCTGCCCCTCACAAAATTCACATTTAAACCTGACTTCAGCGCTTCCAACTTCACCTGGAGTCCTTCTCACATTTAGTATTTAGGTTTACACATTCCCCCCCCATCCCTACTACTGTTTCCCTCTGCCTCACTAAATGTATTAAAAAAATATCGGATTTAGCAACCAAATGGCACCCTCTTTATTTATCTTGATGGGGTCGTCTCGACACTATCAAAATGATGCTATCCCCTATAATCCTCTATACCATCTCCAACATTCCTGTGCCTATTCCCTCTAAATTCTTTAAGAAGCTTAACACAGTCTTATCCTCCTTTTTGTGGAAAAACAAAAAACCTAGCATGTCCATGGCTAGATTGATCCGTCCTGCTTCAGATGGTGGAGTGAATTTTCCAAACTTTCCCGCCTACCAGAAAGCCTTTTTGTTGCGCCAAGCTTCCTTCTGGCCGCAGGACCCCATTTCTCCCTGTCCCCTATGGGCTAAGGTTGAGCGCCTTTTCCTTTCCCCCATTTCTTTTGCTGAGTACATTTCTTTTTCTCTGAAGCCTCCTTCGATCTCCACCCCCATCCATAAGTTCACCTCCAATCTTTTCCTCTCCTCTAAACCCATCCCTCCCACTACCGTTGCTGATTTCCTTTCTTCCACCATTTGGCATAATATCCATCTCCTAATCCACAACAAGCCCTTTTATTGGAAATCCTGGAGGAATAAAGGGTTAGTTTGGGTATCGCAACTGTTTTCATGCCCTTCTCGACTCTTTTGATTTACCCCTATCGTTTGCTCCTAAATATCTCTTACTTAAAACAGCAGTACTCACTACGTACACCCAGCTTCTGCAAACGCAAACACCACCTCCTTCTACCTCCTCACCCACTACTCGACTTCACTCTCTCCTACGCACTACTCCCAAGGCTTCTACTCTCTACAAGTACCTCCATGCCCTTGAATCTACTAGAACCAAATCTAAAGTGGAGGAGCAATGGGAGCATGACTTCAATACTTCCTGGTCCGTGTCTATGTGGGACTAGTTATGGATTAAGATTCGTAAATCGCCCAGAGCGGCGTCCCTAACAGTCTCTATTCTTCCTCTACAATAGGTTACTATATACGCCCTCTGCTCTTAACAAGCGATTTCCAACTACCCCAGATGTTTGCTGGTCTTGCTCTTCTCCGAATGCCACCCTATTCCATATGTTGTTTCTTTGTAAACCCATACATGATTTTTGGATACAGGTTTGGGCTCAAATTAATGTAATTTTCGATACTCATTCTTTTTTCTCCTACTCACGTTTTCTTGGGAAGCCTATCGCCTTGCTGGGGTGACATGGATTGTGATGTTCGTATTGTTGATTTGTTGCTAGCTGTTGCGTTCCAGCAGATAACTATTAATTGGAAGGCTTCAACTAACATTTCCTTCAAGGCTTGGTGGTACAATGTTTGTCATAATCATAGGCTTGATACTGCTTTTGTTTTCCCTCTTCACATGGCCGCGAAGCGTGCAGAACTATGGCCCCCTGTTACACTGTATTTAGATAATTGTGCTCTCCGCTCCTTTTGCCCAAAGCCGTCCCAACAAGAGGTTCCTAAACCTCTGAATACCCTTTGCATTTCCTTTTATTTTTCTTACCATTTGTTATTTAAACATTTTTATTTTCCTGATTGCTTATTAATCCATTGCATTATCTCGGTCATATTTATTGCCCATGATTTACCCATTTACTCATGCTATTGAATTTGCTGTATTATTTTTTCTTTGATTGATCTCGTTTCCCCCCCTCCTTTTAGTTGTCCCTCAATTTTCTGTACATTGTTCTTTGATACCTTGCATTTTGATCAATTAAGTCTTTTTTTAACTGAAAAAAAAGTTAATTTATTATTTTCCCCTGTAATGTATAGATGCACTGCGATGGGCAACTTCTTGGAAACAATTTGGTTTAACCTCTTTATTATTGCCACAGTGTTGCAAGACGGCTTTTACCCTGCATCTAAATGCACATGGTGATGATCTTGGAAAAGTATATAACTAGAAGAGAGAAGACATGTTATGTTATGTTATGTTATGTGGTTTTTATTAGGCGCACAAATGCTCCAGCTAAGGAGCGTCTTGGCGCCCGACAAGGCAGCTACACAACACAACTAAATAAAACAGCACAGAACACACTAACTAAGGGAATAAAAATGTTTTCAAGGCACGACGAAAAGAGAGCAAATCGCTCATAGCGCGAATTGCCGGGGGTAAGGAGTTCCACAGAGCGGCGGCCCGCACTCGAAATGAGCGCCCACCGGCCCTGCTTCGCTTAAAGCGCGGTACCACGGCCAATTCGAGATCTGACGATCTTAAGGGTCGTGCCGGAATATAGTTGGCCATGAGGGTCGTAAGGATCATTGCCGGGGACCCCTTCAAGATCTTATGGGCGACGCAGAGTACCTTAAACTGAATCCGCTGCGCCACCGGGAGCCAGTGCAGTGCTCGAATGGTGCTAGAGGTGGGGCAGAATCTTGGAAGGCCCACCACCGCTCTTGCTGCTGCATTCTGGATCCGCTGCAGGCGCCCTATCTCAGCTACATTCAGACCGGCCAACAAAGAACTAGCATAATCCAATCTGGAGATGACGGTCGCTTGGATCATGAGTTGCCGGGTGGGGGCATCGAAGAACTTTAGCACAGGACGAAGCCCACGCAAAATGCCGAAGCAGCAAGCAGCCGTGCGTTTAGTGTGGCATGCAAACGTAAGGGAAGGGTCCAGCCAGACCCCGAGGTTTTTAAGCTCGGTGACTGGGATGGGAGCGGAACCCAGCTCCTCCGGCCACCATCTCTCTCCCCACAGTTCCGGTCGCCTACCAAATACCATCACCTCGGTCTTACTAGCGTTTAGCTGGAGACAATTAAGCGTCATCCATCTAGCGACCGCCCTCAGTCCTTGTTGAAACCTAGGAGCGTCGACCTCCGCATCCCCGCTGATCGTGACCGCTAGCTGGGTGTCATCGGCATATGACACCATGGTCATACCCCATAGTTTGACAACCTCAGCTAGCGGCCTTACGTACAGATTGAACAGCGTAGGACTCAGCGAGGAGCCTTGGGGGACGCCCAGGTTCAACGGGTGGAATTTTGACTGAAAGGGTGGGACGGTCACGCTAAAGGCCCGGTTTGATAAGAACGACCGGAACCAGTCGAGCGCAATGCCGGAGACACCAGCATCCTCTAAACGCTGCAGAAGGATAGGGTGCGAGACGGTGTCAAAGGCAGCGCTTAGATCTAATAGCACCAGCGCTGCCGTTTGTCCCGCGTCAAGCACGGAGCGGAGGTGCTCCACCATATAAAGCAGAGCCGTCTCCGTGCTGTGACCTGCCCTAAACCCATTCTGCGTAGCGTCGAGTATATCAGCTCGACGGAGATGTTCCGAGAGAGCGGCATTTACGTGTGCCTCCATCACCTTAGCCGGCCACGGCAAGAGTGAAATAGGCCGATAGCTCTCCGGCTTGCTTCCATCCAGGCTAGGTTTCTTCAGGATCGGACGTACCATGGCTCGCTTCCACTTAAGTGGAACAACGCCAGATGTCAGAGACGCATTGACCAAGGAACAAAGCGGAGAGATGTCATGTGCCGCCAGGTCCTTGAACACCTCAGGGCAAAGTGGATCCTCAGGGGACCCAGATTTCACTTTGCGAGCCAAAATGCCTAGGCTATCTAGATTTAACAAAGGTAGAGAACACAGCCCCTCAGATGGTGGAGGCTTAGATGATGTCATCACTGAGGGAACGACCACGGGGAAGGCTCGATAAATAGCATTCACCTTCTCCAGAAAAAACTCTGCCAACTTTTCACAGTGCTCCAGAGAGCTCTGGTGTGATGTTATAACTTTTTTGGCAGTGAGGTCTTTCAATACCTTAAAGATAGCCTTTGCAGGGTTCGAACTATTCCTGAATTGTGTCGCATAAAAAGCGGCACGGGTTCTACACACCACCCGATGGTACACCTTCACTGTAGCCTGATATAAGACTTTCTTAGAGCTGGAGTAGGCTTTGCGCCATGCCCGCTCTGCGCGCCTGCAAGACACCTTCAGGGCTCGTAGAGAGTCATCGTACCAAGGGCTGGCCTTGCCAGGACCAGTTTTACGGGTCACCAAGGGGATGAGGGTGTCCAAGGCCCTGGAGACCCAATCGGTGAACCTGTCGTACAACTGATCCGGAGGGCCTGAGACGTCAAGCGGGTCAGCTGATAAGAGATGAAAGAACTCATCTAGCTTAAGTTTGTTCCAGCGTCTTCTTGGAACAGAACACACCATTGGCTTAGATGGACTAGCCACGATAGGGCAGTGGAACTGTATCAAATAATGATCAGTCCACGCCAAAGGTGTGTAGCTGGTGACACAGACTTCCGTCAGATTGGTAAAAAACGGGTCAAGGGTGTGACCCCCTGAGTGTGTGGGCTGCGTCACCAACTGAGTAAGCTGTAACGCCTCTAGGTCGGCCAGGAAACTGGCGACTGAGGGGCTGCTGGAGTTGTTAAAGTGCAGATTTAGATCTCCAATGAGGGTGAAATTGGAGCACCCCGTAGCCAGATTACTAACAGCCTCGGGTAACGCTGCTCTGAAGGTTACTTCACTCCCCGGGGGCCGATAAATTACCAGTCCCGACAGGGTGAAGTTGGATGAGATAGCAACCTTAAACAAAGCGCTTTCGCACCCCGAGATCTTTTGCCCAAGCCATGTGGTAGGGTAACAGGACTTGACGGCAAGCGCAATACCCCCGCCTCTTGAGGTCCTATTCAAGGTGAATACCGAGTATTCCGGCGGGAAGGCCAGATTGACAATGGCCGTGTCAGCATCCTGCAGCCAGGTCTCTGTTACACAAAATAGGTCAGGCAACTCCCTGCCTAATAGATCATTGATGTCAAGATGGTGCTTGACAAGCGACCTAGCATTAAGATTCCAAATGCTAATACCTGGCACCGGGCTTAGAGGCACGCGCAGTATTTCCCTGCAGCTCCTGCTTACAGGGGCAGCCAGCGTAAAGCATCCGCAGCCACACGATAAGGGGCCGCTTAAGGGATCAACCCTTGGTGTCAGGCAAGGTGGTCGAGACCTCTCAATGGCAACCAGACTATCTCTGGTATAGCACCGCATGATGTAGAGTAGACCGACCAGGAGGGGGGCCAGGGTCCAGCCACGTCCAGCGCGTCCTGTCGCGGACGGGCGCAGACGGGCAGGACTCTGGCACGACTCCGGCATGCGACGGCGTCCCAGCTGCGCGTTCCCGCTGCGCGGGAGAGAGCGACTTTAAGTAGGCGCCGGAAATGGAGGGAGGAGCGCGTGGACGCTCCAAGATGGCGCCCGCCGAAAACAGCCTGGTCCCAAACAAAGATGGCGCTGGTCGCCGATCAGGAAACAACCCACCCACAGAACCCGGACCCACCGAAAACGGTGGTGGAGATTCCAATTAAGTGCAAGTAAGAGGGGGGGGGAGAGCCCAAGCAGCGCACAGTTAAAAATGCTACCAAAAAAAACGAAACAAAAACGAAGCAAAGACGCGCTAAATGCGTCAGCAAACAACAATTAAAATTTCAAGCGCTCACAGACCGCAGCGCGGTGATGTGCCACCTTGTCAGGCCGTCAGATACCTAAAAGTGCCTTAAGTAGGCGCCGGAAATGGAGGGAGGAGCGCGTGGACGCTCCAAGATGGCGCCCGCCGAAAACAGCCTGGTCCCAAACAAAGATGGCGCTGGTCGCCGATCAGGAAACAACCCACCCACAGAACCCGGACCCACCGAAAACGGTGGTGGAGATTCCAATTAAGTGCAAGTAAGAGGGGGGGGGAGAGCCCAAGCAGCGCACAGTTAAAAATGCTACCAAAAAAAACGAAACAAAAACGAAGCAAAGACGCGCTAAATGCGTCAGCAAACAACAATTAAAATTTCAAGCGCTCACATAGAATTCCATGATGACCTCCAACGCGTTGAAATGCACAGGAATGGGCAAAGCAAATATTGACAGAAGTGGTGCACAGCCATTTTGTTGTGCCCAGGTACCAAAGAGAAGCCTGAACCGAAGGAAAATAGGAGGCAATAAGAAGAGCATTGGCGTGCTGCCAGGGAGAAAGAAGGAGCAGAGGGAGAGGTGGGGTGCGAGACAGAGGGGGCAGCAAGTGACTCAATGGGATATACCATCCACTTCTATCAAGATATAAAAATTAAATGGCACAGAGAGACATGTGAAGGAAAAATCAGTTTCCTGATGGCAGTAGTGGTAGAATACAATTCATCTAATAAAAAAGAAAATAATAGTAAACCAGATTTGCTGCTGGGGCAGGGCAACCACAAGAACTGGGAGAAAGTCACTGAATGAGGAGCAAGGAATCCTATTTCCTGTGTAAGGTTGACATGTTTCCTCCGTTGAGTATTTCAAGGGGTATATTTGTTTATTTTTAATGTTGAACAGTTCACCTGATCCATTTGGAGCAGGTTATATGCAGTACTTCGAATGGCTGTTCATGGGATGGTTGGAGGCGACACATATCTGGGGCCCATCAGGGGCAAGGTGGAAGGAATATATAGTGTACTATGGCAGATACATATATTTATGTTTAAATGTTTGTAAAGTGCATGAATGCCGAAGCATCTTGGCGCTGAGGTGTGAGGGTAGTAGAGGGACCGAGAGGGTAGCCAAGATGTTTGTAAAAAGCCAAGTTTTTAGGTTCTTCCAGAAGCACTGAAGGTTAGGATGATGTCTTAGGGACAGAGGCAGATTTATTCAAGAGCTTGGCCGCGCAGTATGTTATTGCTCGGCCCACCCATCTGGCTCGTTTGAACTTCACGGTTTCTATGAAACCTTGACTGGCCGACCTGAGGGCACGTGGGGAGACGTATAGTGTGAACAGTTTTTGGAGATCCACCGTACTCCCCCCATTTAACGCCTTATGTACCAAGGTTAGAATTCAATGCGCTGTTTGATGGTCAGCCAGTGGAGTGATCTAATTCCGGCAGAGGTTGGCTGTCCTCTGTGCAACCCCAGGAGGAGTCTGACTGACGCATTTTGCAAAGACTGCAATTTTTGCAGTTGGAATTTATCAATTCCTAAAAACAGTGCATATGAATTGTCTAACTTTGACATGAATAGAGTTACCATCACTGTTTTTTTAAGCTCTTGAGGTATGAATGGAAAGGAGAAAAATGAGGAAATGAGACTATTCACCTGTGCGCCAAAATTCAATTTGTTACTGGACGAGGACATTCTCCGGCCACCGCCGGGTTCCATAGGGGTTTGCCTGCTTACTCATTTGGACTGGTACCGAGTTGCACAATTTCTTTGCACACACGAATAACAATCTGTTTAATATGACATTTACAATGGCATACAGTAAAGAAAAGTTTTTATTTCTTGATGTGGAACTGTATGTGGATGAGAGGAAAATCAATGATCAAATTTTAGAAAGAGTACATCTTGTAATGCTATCCTACACGCTACTAGCGTACACCAAAGATCACAAATTAACACCATTTCATATGGTGAATTGTTTAGAGCTCTCAGAAATTGCAGCAACAACTTGGAATTTGCAAACTGTGCCACCGACATGGAATTAAGATTCCTGACAAGAGGATATGAGAAAGAAGTCCTACATAACGCCAGAAGAAGAATATACAATCTGGCCAGGAGGAACACTTTTACACCAAGAGCTAAAAAAGATCTAACCGGTTCCGCACCTTTGAGACTTGTTACAAGTTACCACCCATGGTCACCTAAGGTTTTTAACATACTCAGACGGTATTGGTTTCTGCTGACATCTAATCACACATTACAGCCATACATCTCCAAACACCCAAGTATTACTTACAGTAAAGGTAAAACTATACGCAACATGGTTAGCCCAAGTTGCCCTAAGGTGGGTGTACACGAACAGACATGGTTACACAAGCCTAATGAGGGCTCATTTAGATGTGGGAATTGTAGTGTGTGTAAACTCTCTATCCACGGAATACATGATTTTCAATACAATGGCTCCAGGGAGTATTATATGGACCACCATAGATTGTTCCACTAAAATTGTGGTATATGCTATATTGTGCAAATGTAAGAAAATGTACATTGGTAGTACAATTAGATGTCTCAAGGATCGCATTGCAGAGCATTTTAGAGCCCTCAATAATCTGGACGCAAGATATCCGATAGTGACACATGCTAATAATTGCACAGCACAATGTAAATAGCTACCCTTTACATTTCATGGCATTGAATCTATACCAATTGATGTCAGAGCCTGAGGAGGAAAGCGAGAGCTTAGAGTTAGACAATGCGAAGCTTGCTGGATTTGCTGGATTCTTAAATTACGTGCTGTAGAACTGGGTTTCAATATTGACAATGAGTTACAGTACTTTTTGGGATCATGAATGACAAATTGATACATTAGCTGTTTGTATATATGGAACTTGATCAGTCATGAACAATTGTGTAACAACTGTAAATATGTACATACACCTTCAAGATTATAATTGTGGGAATCCTTTTATAACTCTCCTACGTACGAAATGAATAAGCGGTGTTGTCCCACTGTCATCCCTTCCCTTCCCTTCTCTTGGTCTCTTATCTCCAAATCTGTTTTTAATTTTCCCTTCATGCATGCTATTGGTGGAAGGCATTCATCATTGACAACTCTACCCTTTTTGTTATGGTGACGAGTATTAGACAAGATAAAGCGGAAGGTATTCTTATTTTTGCTTGGCAGTACTCAACTCACTAATGTTGGGTGGACTTTCTGTGTACTGTGGAAAACCTTTTAATTGTATTTTCGATGATACTGTTAATATAATATAGGTGGCAGGACTGTGTTCACAGAGTCTTTTTTCATACTTTGCTTATTTTAATACCATTGCGCCTATATAAGCGAGATAGGGTTGGGTCATAAACCATTGCACCGATGATAGAGTGATGAGCTTGGGCTACTACTCTTTATTGCTGTAGATACTTTGATTCATTATTTTCTGATTGCTTGTCATATTAGGTCGAATTTTATTTGATTGCAACACACTTGATTCACTTTAGATGTAAACAGGTATATTTGCATGCTCCTTAACACCAAAGGAGAATTGTTACATTTGTTATTATATACTCTTATAGGCCACTAGATAATATTAAATCTTTGATGGTAATCTTGACTTTGAAGAGGTTAATATGTCTTATTTGCATTAATCACTTATTCACTGTAGATACCCCGATATATTAAAAAATAGCGCCCATTTAGGAACAATCCCATGTGCTTTAGATTTCATTTGTGAACAGCTCTTTACCATTGGTCCTTTCTTTATTTTTGTGTTGTGATGAAGTATAAACAGGCAGTTTGAGATGGCGAATTTGCGAAACGCCAAGGACGCATGCGGAGTACTCTCCGTTCTATCAGTTGCTGCTTCAAGGTAAAGGCATTAAATTGCTCATCTCTTTGATGTTCATTTATCAGTAATATGTGACGTATTCTTTGGTTGTTCTCGCGGCATATTGAGACATAGCCGTGGCATGTTTGAAACGGGCTCATTACGATAAGGAGTTATCATTCATATATTTGAGAACTGTTGAGGTAGCCTACACCAACGACCTTTTAGTGCTGGCATTTGAAATGGCCGTCTTCCTTTGCCTTCAGGTGTTTTAAGACTCTGTTCATACAAACGCAATAATTATAATGTAAATATTGATATATATTAGTTACAGGATATTTTACGATAACTGATTATACTATGTGGTGACCATTGACAGCAGTCACAAGCTCACGTGGCTAAGCACTGCCAGAGGCTGGCGTGTCAGAACAGTCCGCGTGCTCAGGCTGTGATGTAGTGCGAGGTAGACTGTATCCCAGTATATGGCAATAAGGACCTTACAAAGGCCCAGAGTCTCCTCGCGCTTAACAGCGAGGCTCTCCGCTCTGGTCTACGCAAGCATAGAATAGCGCCAAGCTTGTATGTGTGGGAGGTCTGGCGCTTTCCATCTTTTACTAATCTGTCGCTTGGCTACTATCAGCCTCAGATCTATAGATTGAGACGTGACCTTCGTACCAGGGGTTCTGCGGAATTTGTGTAGTAAATATGTGGGCCAAGTGAAAGGCAGCTCCCTGTCAGTACTCTTGTGTATCAGACTGGCTACATCCTTCAAGTATTCCCCCACCGTGGGGCAGGCCCCAAAATATGTGTAGTAGATCAGTCCCTATCTCTCCGCACCGCTGGCACGCTGCATCTCCGCGGTTAAAGTATTGATTGATTTTCGCAGGCGTGAGGTACGCTCTGTGGATAATGTAAAATTGTATCTGACTGAAGCGCATGTTCCTAGAGTTGTATGTGGGGTTTTCAAGCACTCCAGCCCATTCCTTATCTGTGAGTTGGCTACCCAGGTCCACTTCCCAATTGTGGCGGAGTGTGGCGGAGTGTGGCGAGGCTGAGTGCTGCGTGAGTTCGGAGTGAGGACGCAAACCAGCGCGTCAAATGCCTGCCACATCCCATAACTTGTAGATATTGTATGGTGAGGTGCGTTCACAGTTCTGCCGTCATATCTCCCCATTTTGCCATGAGTGAACTATAACGTTCCTTTATAACGCACTTTAGTCCTGAGACCTTCAGGGGGCAAGGGGACCTCATCACCCCACCAGCAGTGCGCCGAGAGACGCCTTTGCAGAGTGGTGGAAAAAGGGGCATGGCCTCCGATCACCCCTCAGCAATCTCACTGTGTGGGGCTTACGAAGGCAACAGGTGGGCTAGTTAGCCCCTAAGAACCCTCAAAAGCGTAGGGAATTTCATCCCCAACCAACAACACACCACGAGGCGTGTTGGCAGAATACTGGACAAAGAGGGCGGAGCCTCCGGCGAGCTTCCAGCTTCGTTTTTTTATTTTAGGAAGTGGGTTGTGTGGCCCCCTTCCCTTTACCCTTTTGGGCCCCAGGGACCCCAACCCCCGGGGCATGATGCATTTATTTTAAATTGAAATAAAATGAGAGGGGGCCAGGTGGGCCCCCAGCCGAAGTGGATTTCGGCCCCAGGGACCCCATCTCCCAGGGCCAGGCCTTCACGTATTTATATATATTTTTTTTAAAGGGAGGGAGGCCGCGCAGCTCCTCCTCAGGCCTATTTCGACCCCGGGGACCCCATCACCGGGGTCAAGGCCTATTCCTGTTTTTTCTGTTGCTGCCACCCCCCCTCCCTGGGCCAGTTTCTCACCCAGTGCCTTTGAGAAAGAGGAATCGAAACGCGTCAGGCCAGTATGGTGTTTTGGCTGTGAAAGATATTGAAGGGCTGACACTTCCACACCTGTGAAACGGGCTACAGCTGGAGGCCTGTGTAGGCGTCTGAGTGCATCTCAAGCAGCAGCATGATATATATATGTTAGAGCTTGATGCGTCACGTTCTCTTTGTTCACTTGTTGCTCGCTTGCAGCCCTGCTACTTGCTCATGTTGGATATTTTCTCGTGAAAACTTTCAGTTCGTCCATGCTTGTTGATTTCCATTTCAGGACAATTTTCTGGTACTCAGTTCTTCTATTTTCTGCTACTGGAAGCAGTAGGCCTTATCTTTGTGGCAAAAGACAGTCAAGTAATTGCCAACATAATGTGCTCTTGACACTATCGGACATTCCTGACATTATTTTAAAAGACAAAACGGAGATTGGGTCTATTTTCTGGCCCCAACTTACTCCCCACACTACACCAAATGTAAAACATAAGTACACCTCCAGTCACTAATACAAAAGTAACCTTCTCATAAGGGAGTAGGGTAAATTTACTGGATTATGTTCTGGTAGCCCCATCCATCTTCTACGAGGCACCTTTACAGAGAATTGACAACCCATCTAAAATACGCTGGGGGAAATGGAATTAACCACATCTTGAAAACAGCTTAAATGATCATAAAGCAGAGTACAAAACTATGCTGAACTGAAACTAAGGTAAGGCAGTGCACTATATGCAAAATAATATTTACCGGTTTCATTTGGATGTGTAATTTTGCCAAATTGGAATAAACTGCTAACAGGCTTATTTGGGCTTTTTAATTGCTCAACACCTCTGCTGACAAGACGGGGATATGCCACCTATTCATACGTTTATCGAGTCTGTGCTAAAAAATCAAAAGGCATACAAAACCTTAGGGGAAGGAAGCAGAGTATTTATCAATTGTCTAGAAAAATGAGCGAATCTTATGAAATGGAGGATGTGCGAATGCTTTTAATCAAAAAAGGAAGGCTTTACAGAAAAAGATACCAGGAGGTAAAATTACAGTTTTAGTTCAGAAGATGGAAAGACATAATTGCTGGGCTAGGAAGAGCCCTTCAAGTAGGACACGTCCTGCCTGATCTTAGAACCAATAGTAAGTAAAGAAAACAGATATTGTAACAGGCCCTTAACAGGCTTCATATTCATGTCGGTAACTTTACAAAAAAAACACAGATTGATTTCTTAACACTGACTGCAAAACCCCTTAATCTAATGTATATAAGCAATGCAGTTTTAGTTTACATTTCCCATATGTCATCTTGCTCCCCAAAGAGTATTCGCCTTTTCCAAATGTGTTTCTGTAGATTACTCAGGCAACAGACTCTTGTATAGAGCATACAGTGAACTGAGTTGATTCTAGATGACTATGTGAATTCAGCTTGTGGGTATGTTCACGAGGGGCATGGCTGACAGCTCCAAAGTTGAGGCTGAAAGCAGTGTGAGTTTATAACAGTCGCTGTCAGTGGCTCATGAATGTGTTCAGATTACATGTTTCATCCAATCAATGGCCTCTCTGAAGAGTGAAGGTTAAATATATGCCAGTTTAATTACTGTTTTATTCTAAAGTATGTGAAGGAGGTATACACAGCTGTTGAAATACTGAGAAGACTAAAAGCAATGAAAATGTGGTCTTGACCTACAGATGAGAAGGGAGCAAATGTAAATGTGCGCTTGTGTTATAGGGAAGGCATGGCCATGGGGAGGTAACACAAGGTATGACATGCAAACGAAGAAAGAGAAAAGAAAGTGAAGAAGAGGCAGGAAATGACTTGATATATGTAGTTGGTGGATTTAAAAAGGGTGCTAGCGACTGCAGAGTACAGCAGAAAATGGGGTAAAAGGTAGTGACAACTACAGAGACAACTAAATCTTCTGCACACCATACTGATGTTTAATTCAGTCTCATTTTTTGAATTGAAACATTTTCAAATCTAATTATTCACAAACAAATCACAATGTTACTCATTTATTTGATGCTGCTAACAAGCACTGGCAAAGTCCAAAGGTCTGGCCAGTTAAGTCATATATTTGTTGTCCTGTGATATGCCTGACTGCAATAATAGAACACTCACAGAGTGGCACCAAATACTAATAACTGGACATGCTTTATGATGCATAGAATTGCAGTTAACACAGTTTAAGGCATAACCTTAATTGTATAGACCACTCCTCCTGGGAAAGATTACTGGTTTGGCTTCTTTGGTCAGGACCACGCCTCTTTTAGAGACCTACTATTTTTCAGCCCACTTACAATGGCTAAGGTAGATGTCTCAAAGAAAGTTTGGACATTAATTATATGTCTACATGATAAACATGAGTTGTACTATGATCATAATGTAAAGCAATGGATTATTATCTCAACGCCAATAACCATGATATTCAGGTTACAGACAAAATTATTAACCAAAATCTGAAAGCTACTTGCTTCTCGATGGGCCCCAGGCCAAAATGGTGTACCAAGTAATATTTAACTCAAAACTTGTGTTCTGCTCTCGCCCATTAGCATGACCTTTCTCAATCTGCCTGGATTTGCAAACAATCCCAGAATCATAGAGAGGATTCATCTGACTTTTTTTTTTCTTTTTCTTTTAAAGTGCGGCAGGTCAAATCCAAGCATTATTGTACAATGCCTTACTTGAATAGGCAGTGAAACAATTTGCAAAAAGTTTGCATGACGAATTAGAATCTTGGGTGAAGGGCAATATATTACTTCCATTCCAGGGGAGTTTTAGAAAAGGATGTGAAACATTCAATAACATACCTATTTCAAAAATACAAGGAAATGGAAAAAAGGGGAGGGATCCTTGATGCTTGCTATCTCAATTACAGTTTTACATTCAAAAAGGTAGATCGAGGCCTGATGGTAACGATGTATCTGGTAGAGACATAGTCTAGCCGCAGATTCCTTAACTTAGAATATCCACAGGCGTCAGACTGGATCCGGAAAATCTTGCGCAGCACCTCTGCGCACCGGGAGAGAGGGGGGGCGCCGTTCGCCTCCGTCCTGACGTTGTCCATGGACGTGACGTCAGCGGAGCCATATATGCCCCGCCTCGCCGACATCAGTTTTCGTCAGAAGACTTTTCTGCATCAGAACGCAAAGCCACCACCAAAAACTGGGACAATATGGGAACAGTGGGCTGAAAAAGAAAAAACAAGGTATGGTGAAAAACATCACCATAGAAAGACAGTGCCAGGCACCGTATATTGTAAACTGAGGGAGGTAAAAGAACAGAGAACAACTCTGGGAGGGACCCCCGCAATTGTTTAAGTCCAAACCCTTCCCCGGAGGCAAAAGAAGATGCATAGCATAGGCAGGATTCGAACTCTTAGCATTTGTGAACCTGTGCCACCAGAGACAGAAGACTGATCATTGAGCTCCTCAGTGAACCATCACAGCAGCCGGCAGAAAGGCTGCAACCATAATAAATGACAGTGAAGGACAACCAGTCCAGAACTCAGGAGTAAGGACAAACTACCATAAAGCCTCAGGTCAGATCCGAATAAGGGATCCACCGAATGCAGCATTGTCAGACTGCAACCACTAGAGTGCAGGAGAGGCAAGATACCTCAAGAGGTTGAAGAAGATAGTAGGGAAGGATGGGAGTAGAAGAATTTAGACTCACATTGGACAACTCAGGGTAAGGATTCTAAATGACACATGGCATATGAGCATACCAACCAATCACAAGAATAGGAAGAGCAGAGCCACGAAACAAAATGTAGCCTCGTGACTCGGAGTGAAGAGAAGACGCCACCCCGCAGATGAATAAAGACACACAAAGGGAGGTGAAGGAAAGAATCACAACCGGAAAGGGTTGTCGCAGGATGAGCGGGCGTTAAGGAATCTGCGGCTAGACTATGTCTCTACCAGATACATCGTTACCGAAGGTAAGTAACTTGTTCATCTGATAGAAACGTCTAGCCGCAGATTCCTTAACTTAGAATAGATACCACAGCCATACCCCTATAGGAGGCGGGACTGCGACTGAACCCCACTAAGGTACAGAGAGAACCTAGCCTTCAACAACATGACCAAAAGAGTGTCGCCCACCAAAGGGCGAAACATAGTGGGGACAGAAATGACAGCGCAGCCAATCACCAGACCCCTATGCTCTGAAGAAAGCGGGAATCAAGGGGCGGCTTGGGCACCACAGCCCATCCAGAATAACACGAAAACCCCTATATGTAGAGGGGATGAGAGAAGGAAAATACCAAGCCAGAACGCTGAGCCTGAGCGGAATGCCGAACTTCGAAAGAAGACGAGCAAAGGGGCATGAAGGATACGCAGGATCCAAGGTGTCGATAAGAAGTCCGAGATAGCCCCAACTAAACAACTCGAACAGCGTAAAACACTGTTGAACCTGCTCCTGTAAAGATACAAAGGCAGCAGGATACTGGCCTCTGCCCAGTAAGGGGCTGATATGGAACAAAAACACACCCAGTAAAGAAACTGGCGTGAAAAGGGAGTTCAGCACCTTCGGAGAAGTAGAACTGAACCTATGGGCCCAAAAGACTTGTAAGTGGTATGGTGGAGAGAACGCGTACCGGTCCCGCATGTACCATAGAGGAAGAGTACTGCTGAGACCCTCGCCAGCCAGACATGTGTGAGAGCATTGAAAGGATGCCCATACACAACCAGAAGGACACTCATATGCGGCCAGAGGGTGCCTGTAGTACCCTAACAGAAGAGCACCAGGAAGCAAGACAGCAGGAACAGCTGAGATGCGCTCAATAGCAAGAAGGCAACGTGCCACAAACACCAGAGAAGATCTGGTGATGTAAGAGGACAGGGCCAAGACAAGGCAGGAAAGCCTGCACAAGCCATTAGGAAGATCATGGCGCAGAAACAGCCTCAAGAGGATGTCGAAACCCGGCCAAACCCAGGGACTAGGGTACGCTCAAAAGTACCTGCATTTATACAGAAAGTGGAACTAGTCCAGGTTATAAGCAGCGTCTGCCTCCGGTCCGGAAGAGAGAATAGTCCCCTCGCAGGACAATTAGAAGAAAAGACGAGCTTAACAAGGGGTACTCAGGACCAACTCACAGGTCCTAGACGCTAGGAAGAGCTGAGTTCAAGGAGAACAGGCTCCACGCGTCCGCCACAGTAAGAATGCCAGCAAAACGTAGAAATCCCGGCGCGGAAGCAGCGGGGATGTAGAGAAAACTGCTGGGGAATAAGCCGAAAAGCCATAACAACGTACAACAGAGAGGCCCACGGCAACTCCTTAGTGGCGTGAACAACCCGGAAGGGGATGGCGCCAAAAGACGGACCATTACACAAAAAGCAGGATGCCAGGCCATGCGAGGTAGACACTACAAAGCATAACTAGACCAGGAGTCGAAGCACTACAGACTATAGAGCGATGCGACCCTGCGTGATGCAGTAAAGGGGTATATGAGTCCCTGAGAGATACCCACAATGAAAACTTCATAGGAGCTTACGAAGGCAAATGCAGACACCTGCCACCAGCCAATACCCCACATAGGGCAAGGGTCAGCCCCTGGCAAGAAGGGGGTCCTCTTGGCAAAACAGACAGTCAGAGGACTGAAAACAACCCAGCCATACAGCTATACAGACAATGCAGAGACACCAACCTGTTTCTGATAAAAACCGGGCCGTAAAGGAATACCCGCTACCAGAAAGAAAGTCAGTCAGTGGCACGGCAGAATTACGGTAGCCCTGACAGAAGCCTGGAGAACGCCGAATCCGCGTGGGACCCCAAAAAGGTCTATTACGTTAAATGGCATGTCTTGGAGGCTCTCCCGAATATGATCAGGGAAGCGACTGTCGCGCATCCAGGCATGGCAGCGCAAAGCCACCGACCTTGCAAGAGCACGGCCCACAGAGTCTGTGGTATCCAGGGAGGAGCGGATTGAAAAATGTGCCATCTCCTTGCCGTGAAGGAAGAGACGGAGAAACTCTGGGCGCAATTCCTCCGGAAGGGAAGGAAGAAGGTTAGCCACGGAGTCCCAGAGTGTGGAGGACGCATGTGCAAACACGCATGTAGTGTTTAAAGTGCGGATGGCCACGCTAGAAGAAGTGAAAAGCTGTCTCCTACATGCATCCAGCCACCGGGATTCACGGGTGGGAGGAAACAAAGGCAAAGCGGAGGAGTCTTGTAACCCAAAAGCCGCCTGAATTACCATGCCCTGAGCAGTAGGGTGGAGTGACAGGCAAAGTGGATCCCACCCCCCGGGGCAGGACGGTGCCTACTAGCAATGGTCCGATCACCCGGGGCTCCAGAATAGGGCCATGCCAATGTGCCACGCAGGACTTCTAATAAAGCACCCCCAAGGGGTAGCAAGGGCTCCACGGTAACGGGCTCGAGATGAAGCAGATCCATGAAGGGATCGGGAATGAGGAGTACTACAGGAGGCTGAAAGCCGAGGATAGCAGCTGCCCTGTTGATAGTCCACGCATAGGCAGCCCCTAGCTCAGTAGTCACCCTAGGAGGGGTCAAGAGGTCGTCTGTAGGAGACAGTTGGAGACCAATCCTCCCAGTTGCCATAAAAAGCGGAGCTGGGGAACGACCCGAAGGCCATGCCACACTAGGGACCTGCACCAGTGGCCCCCGACAAGGGGAAGCAACAGCTTCCAAAAGGGCTGCAGCGGAGAAGCGAGGAATCTGGAGGGAGGTCAACCTCAGGCATGAACGCCGGTGTCGAACGTATGGACACCGGCGGCGATGGATGCCTCTACAGCGGGGTCGGTGGGTGCCGTGTCGGAGTCGACGGCCTCCACTGGGGACGCTACCTGGACGTCCACCAGCATCGGATCATGCGTTGCCCCAGACGTGGGATCAGACCTAAAGCCGGGCGTGGGTTTGGATGTCCAGCCCGGCTTCTGGTCCGAAATGGAGCCGGGCTGCGAGCCCGCCGACGCCGCACCCGCCGTCCGCGCAGGGATTGGTACAGGGCTATGCGTTGACTGGCGGTGTGTGCTAGAGCGACCAGGATGGTCTGGGCCACAGCCCAACGTCGTCGCCTTGGCTCCGGAGTTGGTGCACACAGCCCTGGTCGGGGAAGGATCCGCCGACGAGGGCCCGGCCTGAGTACCCTCTGCCTCTGTGGGGCCCGAAAGGGCACCAGGGAGTGAGGGGGACTAGACGTAGGCCTGAAGAGCCCGGGAGTAGGCCAAAAGATTTTATGCAAGGCTGCAAGATTGCGTGGCTACATGTAATATGAAGATTGTACTTACAGAAGGATGTTAAGGATGTATCCAATGAAGACGATAATTGGAATGATTCTGGAATAAAACTTTTCTGTCCTAGCAAGATAATATAAGACTGAGTAATTGATTGGACTTTTGAGTGCTCGATAAAATCTTTTGGCTTTGTTTAAGCTTCTGTGAGCTTATCTACAGGTCGTGGTAACCGACCTAGTTTTGTCTGGAGCACCGAATATACTGTGGACGTTACTATTACCCTTACTCGCTGTGCGCTTTTTGCTATAACAGTTACCAACGTGAAAGCCCGGGAGTAGGCCTCCATTTGGGCGTGCATCGCTCCAACTCCTGGAAAAGGAGGGTATGGGGAAGGTGACCTCCAGGCGCCCTTAGCTGACCCCTTACAAGAGGATTGGGCGCCAGCGGCACACCTACAGGAGGTGGACCTCAGTGGAAGCTTGTGGCACTGCTTACCTTTTTTAGGGAGCCGGTCGCGGGAGCGGCCTCGGGAACGAGCCCCCTCTTGAGAGGGAGAGCGGCGAGGAGAAGAGGCTGGGCCGGACAGCCGTGCGGCCAACAGCTTCATACGGCGTTCCCGTAGGCACTTCGGCTTCATCTGTTGACAGTCGCCGCTTTCTATGGAATCGTAGTGCACATCAAGGCACCACATGCAAGAAAGGTGCGGGTCAGTGCCAGAAATCTTATGCCCACAGGCATCACAGGCTTTGAACCCGGAGGACATTGCGCACTGTTCCGGTATGACACCAGCAGTGCCGAGAAGGCCCAAAACTAGGCCAGGAACTGCTGGTTTCCAGGATCTGCGTTGTGACGCGGAAAAGAAGAAAACTGATGTTGGCGCGGTGGGGGGGGGGGGGTATATATGGCTCCGCTGACGTAACGTCCATGGACGACGTCAGGACGGAGCCATACGGCGCTGCCCCCCGGCGCGCAGAGGTACTGCTGCGCAAGATTTTCCGGATCCGGTCTGACACCTGGGGGGATATTCTAAGTTAAGGAATCTGCGGCTAGACGTCTCTAGCAGATGCTGGCAAACTGGGGTATCGTGACTCCTTTTTAAGGGCTATCCTGCAACAGCACTGGAATAGCTGAGTGTGAACTAAAGTATGAGACTTCACCAGGGTCACCAAAAGAATAAGCACAAATCGCAGCCATAAGAGATGGAGTGTACTAGCCCATCTTATTTAATTTACACACATCTGACATGGGGGCATCGTTATGTACAATCATAATTTTTCCGCCTAAATTGGGCTGTCAACACATATGCTGGCGTTTCAATGCAAAGATAATACTGTTATCCTGGACCCAAATCCAGGTAGTGCTGTAATGTTCTCTTGACAAAATAAACACATGTAACCAATGGAACAACCTAATAGTGAAAATTAGTAAAATAAAAATAACTGTCCTTGAAAAGAATAGGTGTAATTTTACCTGGGCAACAGTAGAAAGAAATGCAGATCGGACAGACTCTTACCACTACATGGGGGTGTGGTAAGATAGAAGGGTTCGGGCAAAAACCCATTTAAACATCCAGAAACTTAAACCCACCTTCATACAACGTGAATTCTAAGGAGGATATTTGTTAATCTGCTAAACTCCACAATTTAAATTCTGACTTCTGCAAAAATGTATTCCCTCTATGACCTACAGAGCCATTACCTTCGCAAATAAATTGAATGAGCGATTACAGAACATGAGTAAAGTAGACTTATATTACCTCCCCAATTCCACCTCTCCTGCCCAACTGGGAGTTTGGTTTGTTGAACATTGCTCATATTGTCAAAATGCAGTTTGTTCAGTACTATCGACTCCGGGTTACTAATAAGGGATCAGTAAAATCTCTAACTTGGTATGATATTAACAATTCATCCTAAAACCAAACATCCACATGGCTAAAACTAATTCATTCAACTTTTTAAACAATTTTAAATGGCCAAATTTTAATAAGCAAATTGCTGATACTGACTTCAAAAACTGAGCGAGAGCAAAAAAATAACGATAATGATAAAAAAGAACGATAATGATTTGTGAGGAGAACATAGAATTATCATCAAAGAGTGAAAGAGGACAGGTCCAGATAGACTAGTTAAGGACAGAATGGGTCAGTATGAGAGACTTCTCTACAGGAGTAGCAGACTATGTGGAGACAAAATTGAATCAACAGCACATCTAATTTTTACTTGCCCTTGCCTACTCAAAGAACGGAAAATCCTATTGCGACCCCTCTTCCGACGCCTAAACGTGCTGTTTATTAAGAAGCAGTGACAGTGTATCTAAAGGGCAGAGGGTCAGCTTATTTGCGATCTACGCAAATTAACATCAATCTCCTACATTGATCATTTAGAAGCAAGAAGGAAACCATCAAAAGGATAGATTTCAGGGTTACTCCATCTGGTTTGTAACAAACATTTTCTTTAGGTTTTAAAATGGTATGGTTTTAATTTTAATGAAGCACTTTCTAGAGATTTTAGCAGCTGATTCTTACTCTATTCAATTGTCAGCTAGTTTCCTTTGTCTATTAATTTAATCCAAAATTATATTTATTTGTACTGCGATGATCTTAAAAGATTTACAATAAATATGAACTGAATTAACTCACTAATCTGAACACACTGAAAAAGATATCAGTCTAGTTACAAGTTAACCTTTGTGGAAATGAGAATCAACATACATCCTATGATTCCACTAGTTGTATTCAGGAGCGAAGCATTGGTTTACCAAGTAGTGTTCTAAACGATATTAATTATTATTTTTTGTTTTGCGTGTTTTGTACTTGCCATTGAAAACCTAACAAACACATATTATAAACAAATCTAATATATTTTGGAGTGTAAAACAGCAAGCTGTTCTCCTTAGAAAAGATTGTGCGTCACTCACAAAATGGTCCGAAAATCATCCTCAACTAGGATCATATCAGCGGCTTCTTTACAGACGTCTGTTCCAGTGCGTCCCATTGCAATTCCAATATCTGCAGCTTTCAACGCTACAGCATCATTCACCCCATCTCCAGTCATGGCCACCACAGCACCGTTGTTCTGCAGAGACTGCATAAATTATGTGTTTGTGGTTACTCAACAGCAAAAATGCACATACATCATCTGTGGTATGGTTTTAAGCACACATGAAATAAAATGCATTCTGACAGCCAATATGTAGACCGAATTTCAAGTTGAACATTACGCGATACTTTACTTATTTCAATGCATTTACAAGTCCTACCATTAGACCATGAAGAATTTAACAATAATGTAGCACAGGAACCTCTGCACAATGCACAAGTTACTACTTGTGTAACGATATATCTGTAAGAGACATTAGTTAGTATTAGATACCTTACCTTAGAATATCCCCAGGCGTCAGACTGGATCCGGAAATTTTTGCATAGCAGTACCCTTGCGCGTCAGTAGGCGTCGTCTGCGGCTCCGCGTCCGTCGTCGGCGCCGTGATGACGTCGTCGGAGTACTTAGACGCCGCCTCCGCGTGCTGACGTCAGTTCTTAGACACAGCTTTTCCGCACCAGAAGCGCTGAGCCATGTTAAAAACCAGCACTGGTGCCATTGAAACTAGTGCCCTGAAAGGGGGTAACCCTAACCCTAGATATCAGTTCGCAGAACGGGGAGCATGGGTGGGTCGGTAAGGAATCTAATACTAACTAATGTCTCTTACAGATATATCGTTACACAAGTAGTAACTTGTCCATCTGAAAGAGACACGTTAGTATTAGATTCCTTACCTTAGAATAGATACCCCAGCAATACCAACCCCGGTGGTGGGTCTGCGAACCAATAATCACACCAGAAAGTCCTGGAGGACAGAATGGCCAAAGAAGCCATCCCTCCGGACTTGGATGTCCAGGCAGTAGTGTCTTGCAAACGTGTGCAGTGATGCCCACGTAGCTGCCTGACAGATGTTTTGCAAGGGCACTCCCCGGCCCAGGGCAGTTGTAGTCGCCGTGGCTCGGGTGGAATGAGCCCGCAATCCAACAGGGGGCTCCTTTTTAGCCAAGGAGTAACATGCCTGGATACACAAGATGATCCCCCGGGAGATGGTCCTCTTGTGCACCGCTTTCCCCTTCTTACCGCCCACGTAACCAACAAAGAGTTGGTCATCCACCCGGAACTGGCGTGTGCGATCCAAGTAAAATGAGAGCGCACATTTTGGGTCCAGACGGTGGAGCCGCTCTTCCTCTTTAGAGGGGTGCGGAGGCGGAAAGAAGGTTGGCAAGGTGATGGACTGCCCGATGTGGAAGGCCGTGACAACCTTGGGCAGGAAAGATGGCTTAGTACGCAACACCACTTTGTCCGGATGGACAGAAAGGAACGGTGGAGTACAAGAAAGGGCCTGGAGCTCACTCACCGTCCTGGCAGAGGTGATGGCAACCAGGAAAGCAGTCTTCAGAGTAAGAAGGCGGAGAGGACAGTTGTGAAGTGGCTCAAAGGGAGTGCACATCAGAAAGGTAAGAACCAGGTTCAAGTCCCACTGAGGCATCACAAACGGAACAGGAGGGAACGTGTGTGTGATGCCCTATTTACAATAGGGGACTTGAACAAAGAAGGTTGATCAGGCAGCCTCAGAAAGGCTGAAAGGGCAGAAAGGTAGCCCTTGATAGTGCCCAGAGCAGAGCCCTCTTGGGCAAGAGAAAGAAGGAAGAGAAGAACCTCAGAGAGAGGGGCAGCAAGAGGATCCACAGCCTTTGCTGTGCACCATGCCACAAATCTGTTCCACCTGCAGGCGTATACCGACTTTGTGGAGGGACGCCTGGCTGCCAGAATGACGTTACAGACTTCAGGAGGCAAGTCAAATGGCCTCAACGGTCGCCGCTCAATCTCCAAGCATGGAGGTGGAGACTGGAGAGGTTCGGGTGGAGAACCGTCCCCTGCTGCTGCGACAGAAGGTCCTCCTGAAGAGGCAGACGAGCGGGGGGGGGGTGGGGGGGGGGGGGATCGACTGACATACTGAGTAGCTCTGGATACCAGTACCTTCGTGCCCAGTCCGGAGCCACAAGGATGACTTGTGCCCGGTCGCGCTTGATCTTCTTCAGCACTCTGGGCAGAAGTGGTATAGGCGGAAAGGCGTACAATAGACCGCAACTCCACTCGCGACGAAAAGCGTCTCCGAGCGAGTGCCGCCTTGGAAATTCCAACGCGTAGAACCGATGACGTTGCTCGTTCTCTTCGGTGGCGAATAGATCTAAGCAAGGCTCTCCCCATCGCAGAAAGAGGCCTTGCGCCACGTCCGAGTTCAGACGCCATTCGTGATCCATCATGCACCGACTGCTGAGCTCGTCCGCCCTGGCGTTCAGAGAACCTGCCAGGTGTTGAGCCACCAGGGTCACGCCCTGGCGTTCCAGCCATTGCCAGAGGCGCAGAGCCTCCTGGCAAAGGGTCCACGACCCCACCCCGCCCTGTTTGTTGCAGTACGACATGGCGGTGGTGTTGTCCGTGAACACGTGCACTACACTCCCCCGGACAGAGGAGAGGAATGCTTTCAGGGCTAGACGAATCCCCCGTAGCTCCAACAGGTTGATGTGGAGCCGGGCCTCCGCTGGAGACCAGAGGCCTCTGCTCTCCGCCTCTCCCATGTGGCCTCCCCAGCCCTGGAGGGACGCGTCCGTCACAACTACGTGCTCCGGTTGGGGAAGGGAGAGGGATCTGCCGCTGACCCAATCGCGGTCCGTGAGCCACCACTGCAGCTGTCTCGCAGTGCCCTTCGAGATCAGGACGTGATCGGACAGGTTGCCCTGATGCTGGGCCCACTGAAACTTCAGGTCCCACTGCAGAGCCCGCATCCGCCACCTGGCGTGATGCACCAGTAGGATGCAGGAGGCCATCAGCCCCAGAACCCGCAGCGTCAACCTGACCGAGACCTGGGATAACGGCTGAAAGATGGGAATCAGAGCCTGAATATCCAGGACCCGCTGTTCGGGTGGATAAACCCGAAACCGCGCCGAGTCGAGAAGCGCTCCGATGAAGAGGTGCTTCTGAGAGGGGCACAGGTGTGACTTCGGCACATTGATGGAGAACCCCAGCTGGTGCAGGAGATCTGCCGCAGTCTGGAGGTGGCTGACAACTGTCTGGGGCGAGCCCGCCTTCAACAACCAGTCGTCGAGGTAGGGGAAGACTGGAACCCCTAACCTGCGCAGATGAGCTGCGACCACCGCCATCACCTTTGTGAACACCCGTAGGGCGCTGATAAGGCCGAGGGGGAGCACGGTATACTGAAAGTGCTCGTGCCCAACCGTGAACCGCAGGTAGCGCCGGTGGGCCGGCAGGACGGGGATGTGGAAATAAGAGTCCTGCAAGTCCAACGTTACCATCCAGTCTCCTGGGTCCAGGGCAGTCAAGACCTGAGCCAGTGTCAGCATTTTGAACTTCTCCTTCCGGAGGAAGCCGTTGACGTTCCGTAGGTCCAAGATAGGGCGTAGGCCCCCTTTGCCCTTCTTGGGTACCAGAAAGTAGTGGGAGTAGCAACCACACCCTACTTCTGGCCCAGGAACGCGCTCGATGGCCCCTTTGGCCAAGAGGGCCGTAACTTCCTCCTGCAGAAGTCGCAAATGATCCCCCGATACACGGTGGTTCTGCGGTGGCATGGCTGGAGGAGTCGCCTCGAAGAGGAGGGAGTAGCCCCTTCGGACGATTTGCAGCACCCACCTGTCCGATGTGACAGTGCGCCAGTGGAGGAGGTGATGGCGAACCCTGCCCCCCACTGTTATGTTATGTTATGTTAATTTCGATTTATATAGCGCCAAATCACCGACAGGTCTCTTAGCGCTTGCTTTGGGAACCCGTCCTGGCTTTCCCTGCGAGATTACCCCTACTGGGCATCCCCAAGGTGAAGACCAGGCATCCCGCCGCGGGGGGCCGTAGTGGAGATTAAGCAAGCTATTGCCCAGAGCTGCAGAGTGTGAACCCATGATTCGAGTAGGCACCGAGGCGAGAATTATCGAGTCCGTGGACATTTGGGCTCAAGACCCTGCCGCGTCGGGAATTGAACCCTGGTCCCGGGTCCGACCTCTGCATCAGGGTCTGCCTCCTCTAACCAGTGAGCCACACTTCTCCACTGGCGTCACATGGGCCTGAAAGGACGGACTAGGAGGGTTTTGAGGCGGAAGCTGCGGGGGAAGGTGTGGACTGACCTCGCCATTGTCCCCGACCGCCACCACGGCGGTTTCCACAGCCGCCACCGCGTTGGGTATTACCCTGCAGAGCGTGGCTGACAGCACGTGTGGGTACACCCCTTCCGTGGCCACGAAAGGAATGAAAGGCAGCCGATTGCTGGCGCGGGGCCGAGAGGCCCAAGGACTTAGCCGTAGCTCTGGAGTCCTTAAAGCGTTCCAGCGCATGGTCTGCCTTGTCGCCAAAAAGGCGACGGCCATCAAACGGCATGTCCATCAGTGTGTTTTGGACATCGGCCGAAAAGTTGGCGGACCTCAACCAAGCGTGACGTCTGACGGCCACTGTCGTTGCCATCGCTCTACCTAGTGAGTCGGTGGTATCCAGCCCACACCGGATAGAATATTTGGCTGCATCCCGGCCCTCCACAAGGGCTTGGCCGAGTTTGGCCTGTACCTCCAACGGACACTCTGGCAGCACTTCCGCAACCGTATCCCACAGAGAGTGGGTGTAGCGGCCCAGGAGGCATGCGGTGTTCGAAGACCGCAGTCCCAGACTAAGGGATGAGAAGATCTTTTTACCATACTGCTCATACCTCTTGGATTCCCTGTCCGGAGGAGCCGACGGGAAGGCGGTCTGGGAATTGGAGGCCTGGATAACCAGGCTTTTGGGGGTGGGGTGGGTGGACAGAAAACATGGGCCGCCCGGGGTCAGGCGGTGGCGTCTGGCCACGTTCCTATCTACGGGCGAACCCGTAGCGGGCTTGGACCAAGTGCCCAAAAGAACGTCGGTTAAGGCCTCATTAAAACGGCAGCAGAGGCTCGGCTGAGCATGACTGCGGCTTAAGGACCTCAGTGAGGAGGTTAGTCCTCACGGCCGCGACGGGGAGCTCAAGGCTCAAGGCCTTGGCCGCCCTCATCAACATCACACTATAGGTTGCCCCCTCCTCCGTAGCCACGGTAGGAGGGGAGACAAAGCCAGTGTCAGGCGAAGTGTCTATACCACTGGCCTCCCCAAGTTAATCTGCCCAGTCCTCTTGAGACTGGTATTCACGTGCCAGAGGGTCCTCAGACCCCTCCCAATCCTCCTCATCACCCACCTCCTGGTACTCAGGGTTAGGAAACGACGGGGCCGGTTCATGGAAAATGAATTCTCCAAATGGCGTCATATGCGTCGCCCAGCGGCGCCGCACCGGCGCCGGAACCGGGTCGAGGGGGCGTCGGGGACGGCGTCGCCCGAGGACGGCGCCGGGGGTGACACCTGAGGGGTCGGCGCCCAGGAGGTCGTCAAATCCACCGGCGACGACCCGGATCCGGATCCAGTGGGGCCCTGCGGCGCCGGACCCGAAGGCGCCGGCGGGGCCGAAGCCCCCCGACCCGCTAGGACCCCCAGACGGGACCGCTGGGCCCGAAGGCGCCGCGGGGCCCGTCACTATGATGGCTCCGCTCCCGGTCCCTCGACCTCCGTCCGGACAGGGACCTCTCTTGGCGCGGGGGGGGGACTGCCGGAGTTCGAGCCGCTTACGGGACCGCTCCCATCTAGCCTTCGAAGTCAGGGCCCGGCAGTCGGAACAGGCCTTGTCGTTGTGGTCGACGCCGAGACAGTGGAGACACCGACGGTGAGGGTCCGAGACCGACATCAGCCGGTCGCAATCCTCACAGGGTTTAAAACCAGGCATCCCTACCGGCACCGTTTCAGAGTCGAAGACTCGAAAAAGGAGATCAAAAAGATCAAAAAAGAGTTAGTCAAAAAGTGACTAAGGTACCACTTTTTCCGGATCTGCGCTGCTGGCGCGGAAAAAAGAAGAACTGACGTCAGCATGCGGAGGCGGCGTCTAAGTACTCTGGCGACGTCATCACGGCGCCGACGACGGACGCGGAGCCGCAGACGCCGACGGACGCAGAGCCGCAGACGCCTACCGACGTGCAAGGGTACTGCTACGCAAATAAATTCCGGATCCAGTCTGACGCCTGGGGATATTCTAAGGTAAGGAATCTAATACTAACGTGTCTCTTTCAGATATATGTTTAATGAAATCTCCGAAATCGGAACATATCGAAATATCATCAGGTACTGCCTTGCACTTCAACATAGACATATCACCCAGTCATACTACTTCAGTCATATATAGCTACCATGTTTTATGACTATAGGAGTCAACCTCACTCGAGAAAAGATTCCGGACTTCCATCCTGAACATGTGAATACTCCATTGCAACCCTGCAGTGGACTGAGCAGTAGCAGTAGGAACTGCGAACAACCCATGACTTCACTATGGTAACTCACTCTACCTCAAGCTCTGAGTAACAATGGACAATTTACAGTTCAGGCAACCACAGTCTGTTTTAAGAACAGCTTGGAGTAACTTACAAGTTGGGCCATATTTCACATTAATGTTATGCACAGCATATTAATGAGACTAATTCCAATAAGATTAATGCTGCCAGTTGTGCTTATATTGTCAGCTGTAACTTTTCACCAACTGTAACTTAGCGAAATGACTGTTTAGTCTGGTTATTCCCTTCTTTAATAGCTGGTATTTTAACACCCAGCAAATACAGGGGTGATATTAATCCATTTTCCCAATGAGGAGCCATAACTTGCACCTTCAAGTGGTCCGCCAAATCATACCTGTATTGGGAAAGTAAGAAAATGTATACTGGCCACTTTGAGTAAAGGGCCTGCTGTTTGTAAATGCAACACTTTGAAATGGGAGAACATTGAAATGAAGCGTTAACTTAATCATTAAGGTAACTTTCCATTTCAATTTTCTTAAATTTCAAAGCATTCAGAAATATCATTTTGTTCACAGCTTCAATACGGAGTTGGCAAGGACTTTCATTAAAGAATTGGATACCTCAGTGCTTCAGTTGTTCAGATCTGTGACCCGGTCCCTGCCTGGGTCAAAAATTTGACTGAGTACTGCTCATTATCAGGCTCTGCTATTTGCAGCCTGATGACAATAATGTAAAATGGACACAGTCTTCCCTTAACTTCGAAAGGAACATATGACCATGTGCTTATTTAAAAATTAACTCAAGGCTCTGAGCTACTCTGAAGGGGTCTGTGAGCTACTGGTAGCTCACAATTGACTGGTTGGAGACACCTGAACCAGAGAATCAATTGGGGACACTAAACAGCTATAATACGGTGACAAAGTCATACTCAGTTAAATAAAGCACAAACAACATAATGGGTCACAACACTGTATAACTTGAGATACTTAAGGAGAATGGGGTCATGTCAATGGAATGTTGACATGATCACTAATAGTTGATAGATCTCCAGACAAAAGGCATGCGTTAGAGAATGTAGTTTGCCATATTGGTAATAGAACAAGACCATTGTGAAACAAAAAGAAAACGTTATTCAGAATGTGGCCACAGAGAAAATTAAATCAAAACATTGCCAATTTAACATTCTGATTTGTACAACAGCTAGTTTAAGTATGGAGAAATCAATCCTTAACATTACGAACATCCAAATTTAACTTGCACAGGATAAAAGGGCTTACCTTAACAATTTTCAGTTTATGTCTAGGGCTGGCTCTGTAAAACACTGAGACCTGTAGAACGAGCAGGTGAATAAAAAAATTGGAAATTTAATGAGATAGTTGCTTTTTCACTGCACCGGTGTGCTAATATAACATGCTCAAACAGAGCAAGGCGATATTTAAATATAAGAATTAAAATCCTAAGGGGAAAAACAAAATCACAAACAAAATCTGGAGAAAGTGGATTTATTAAATGTTCAATTAAGTTAAGAAAAATGTTAATCATAGAATCTCTCATAGAAGATAATATAGCACAGAGAATACAAATGTGGCAGATATTCAATTTCAACTTAGTATAACTTACAATTACTTTAAATTTTCAAATATAATATTGATACACTATCCTAGTATCACATCCCGTGGACATTCCCCTTTTTCAGGGAAAGAATTACGAACTAGTTTTAGAATTTCGGAATCAAATGAAGACAGTTCTTTTTGTCACACTTAGGTCGTCATAAAAGACATACTAGCAGGGCAATGTACTTTTATTTTTCAACTGAGTATTTTCTGATATTGGTGTTTAAGCAGTTTTATGGATTGATCTTACAAATATGAAAAAATAGGGGTATCCCTGAAACAGGTTCCTAAATCAGGGAAAATATCAGGGTAGTAAATATTATCATTTAGGAACAAAATACTTTGAAGTGGACCTAAGCATAGAAACTATACATTAGATACATGTCATAAAATTCGTCTGCATCAACCAATACATTTTTAGTATCTTTTTATTTGGTCTTTTATAAATATATATGTGCGATAAGTACAAAATGTTCACAAAATAATTAATAATTTGTTTTCAATGAATTCATCCATAAATGTCACACAAAAAGGTAGACAGTCGCAATATAATTTCTCACTGCTTTCAAAGCCTCCCTGCTGAGACACTGTGACCCCACTCCTCCCTGCTTGTTGACATACCACATTGCGGTCGTGTTGTCCGTCAGGACTTGAACTGACTGACCGCGAAGGGAAGGGAGGAAACCCTTGAGTGCCAGACGTATAGCCCGCAACTCTAGAAGGTTGATGTGAAGCAACCTTTCCTCTGGAGACCAAAGACCCTTGACCTCCAGATCTCCCAGATGAGCACCCCACCCTAGAGTGGACGCATCCGTAATCACTGTGGCCACCGATGGAGGTAGCTGAAAAGGCTTTCCTTGTGACAGATTGCCGTCCACGCTCCACCAAGACAGATCCGCTGCAGTTTCTCTCGAGATCCTCACTGACTCCCTGAGATCTCCGCTGTGCTGATACCACTGCCTGCGGAGGCACCACTGGAGTGCCCTCATGTGCCAGCGTGCATGGTTAACCAACAGAATGCAAGAAGCCATCAGACCGAGCAGGCGAAGGACCTTGAGGACTGGAACGACCGCTCCATTGTAAAATAAAGGAATCATCTCCTGTATGTCGCGAATCCTTTGAGGAGGAGGGAATGCACGACACACAGTAGTGTCCAGTACCGCACCTATGAATAGGTTGCGCTGGGAGGGCACCAGGTGAGATTTGGGTAAATTTATCGAAAAACCCAACCTGTGCAACAACTGAGTTGTCTCTTGCAGATGATGGAGCACTATCTCTGGAGATTCTGGTTTGATCAGCCAATCGTCCAGATACGGAAATACCGGTATTCCCGCTCTTCTGAGATGTGCCGCCATCACCTTGATGAAAACTCAAGGTGCAGTAGTAAGACCAAACGGAAGGACCGCAAACTGGTAGTGTTGCGATCCAACCGTGAAACGGAGATACTTTCTGTGAAACTTCAGGATGGGAATATGAAAATACGCATCCTGTAAGTCGATCGACACCATCCAGTCTTCTTCCAACAGCGCTTGAAGAACCTGTGCAAGGGTGAGCATCTTGAATTTCTCCTGCTTCAGGTAAAGATTCAAGATCCTGAGATCCAGGATAGGACGAAGCCTGCCATCCTTCTTGGGAATCAGAAAATCCCGGGAGTAGCATCCCTGACCCCTCTCCTGCTCCGGAACCACCTCTATCGCACCCTTTCTGAACAGTGCCAGGACTTCTTCCTGCAGGAGTAAAAGGTGGTCCTCCGAACAATAACCCTGGCAGGGAGGGTAATTGGGGGGAAATTCCCGAAAGGGAAGAGCATACCCATTCTCCACGAGATTGAGAACCCAAAGATCCGATGTAATCAATTCCCAATCTCGTAGAAAATGGGTAAGCCGCCCTCCCCACTGGGCCCACATGATCCGGAATGGCGGATCTAGGGCTGCTTTGCTGCAGTGGCAGGGGGCTGGGAAGGAGAAGAGGAGGAGGAGGAGGCTTGGCGACCTCTAGGGCGAGCTCTCTGCCTGCCCCAGCATGATTTGTACAGCGTATTTTGCTGCGGCTGCTGCTGCGATTGTTTGTAGGCCCGAAAGGAAGATCTGCCAAATCCTCTGAATCGCTTTCCAAAAGAGCCCCTGGTCTGAAGGCCCAAAGACTTCGCTGTTGCTCTGCTGTCTTTAAACCGCTCTAAAGCAGCGTCAGCCTTTTAACCAAACAATCCTGACCCATCAAAGGGCAAATCCATCAAAGCAGACTTAACATCCACAGAGAATTCTGAAGATTTCAACCACGCAGCTCTCCTTGTGGCCACTGATGAGCCCATCACTCTCGCCACTGAATCAGCCGTGTCCAGCCCACTCTGGATTACCTGCCTTGCCACAGCCCGAGTGTCAGAAATTACCTCCTGAAAATCCTTTCTATCGTTCTCAGGAATTTTAGGCACCAACTGTTTGACGGAATCCATCAAAGCATGGATGTATCTACCCATCAGGCAAGTTGCATTTGTAGACTTTAGCGCCATGCTGGCTGATGAAAAGATTTTCTTTGCCGCCTGGTCTTGTTTCCTTGTCTCCTTTTCCCCAGGAACCTGCGGAAAAGCACCCATAGACTTCTTTGACCAGGCAGTCTGCACAGCCAAGTTCTCCGGCAGGGGGTGCGTTGACAAAAAGTCCGGGTCACCAGGTGCCACTCTATACCTCCTCGCAACAGCCCTTGAAACAGCAGGAGCTGTCAGAGGTTTTTTCCAAACTTCATAAATGGGCTCAGCCAAAGCGTCATTAAATGGGAGCATTGGTTCAATAACGGAGGAAGGCGAGTGAAGGACCTCAGTTAGAATGTTAGACTTGTATTCAGCAGTAGGTAGAGTAATATTTAACAAGTCTGCAGCCTTCTTAATTACAACATGATAAGGTGTTACATCCTTGGAAGGCACGTCCGATACAGGGGCCAAATCCCACTCAGGAGACAGCTCAAGACCACTAGCCTCTCTCAGGTCATCAAAAGGATCCTCCGAATACTGCAGTTCACCTTCCTCCAAATTTTCATCCCGATACCTCTCCTCCTCCAAAAGCCTCTGTGCCTCACGCCTCGACCTCTCCTTCACATACGAAGTTGACGGATCCGGAACCGACTCCACCAGAGCCGAAGCCGAACTCTAAGTTGGAAGAGGCAGCTTAACCCGAGGACGAACTGGATTCGGCACCGGAGTCGAGGGTATCGGCGTCGATGGAACCGGCGTCGGAGGCTTCGACGGCGACGGAAAATGCCAATACGGAGCTGGAGCCGGCATGAAAGGCATAAAAGCGCAGGAGCATAAGCCTGGGGGACACCCAAATTAAAAGCCAATGGACCCGTGGGACCAACAGGTGCACCAGAGAGGTACATAGCCCTGGAGTAATCTCCAAACATGGCATTCAGGAACTGAGAAGGATCCTGACCTGGAGCCGGAAAGGCTGGATAAAAGCTCCCAGTTTGCTCTTGAGAGAGCGGAATCTTTATGACTTCGGCCTCCACTTCAGGCTGGTGCACGGGGTACATGAACCCGCAGGCAACAAAGCCTCGCCCTCACCTTCTTCTTCTTCTTCCTTCTCACCTTCATCTTCATGACCAGAAGGATGGGATGGATTCGGAGAAGGATTCGGCAACTGCTTCGGTGACACAGGCGAATCAGCACGCAAAGCCTCAACCTCAGAGACCTGCACTTCCGAAGCCGAGGCCTCAGCCTACTTTCGAAGGAACTTCACCCGTGACTTCGGCCTTGAACTTGAGTCTTTCTCAGAATGATGGCGAGATTCATGACTCCTCTTCTTATGTTTCTTCCTCGAAGCATGCGCTGAAGATGAATCCGAGCGCAACCTCGAACGAGAACTCGACCGAACGCAGAGTTCGCGACCTCGAACTCTATCTTTTTTGCTCTTCAACTTTACTACGAGGAGTTTAGTCTCCCTCTCCCGGAGAGCCTTCGGAGTCATCTTCTTACAAGAAGGACAATCTTCGACGTCATGATCGGAGCTCAAGCACCAAACGCAGCACTCATGCGGATCCGTGATAGACATCATCTTGTTACATTCTCCGCACACCTTAAAACCAGTCTTCTTCGAAGTCATCACGACAGAAGACGAAGAAGACACCAAAAGAAATACAAGGTAACAAAGTTACAATATAGCTACAGACGATCCCTCGAAAACCGTTAGCGTCGACGACCCGGAAAAAAGGGAACTGATCTCATCACGCCGGCGTGGGCCTATTATGGTGTCGGTGACATAAGCGGAGTCGCGCGAGGTGTCGTGCCTCTGTGACGTCGTCCACGTCGGCGCGAAGCTACAAAAAGAATTTCCAAATGTTGCTGACGCAAGGGGATATTCACAAGGTGAGGAATCCACTGGCAGATGTATCTATCAGAAGTCTAGTATCGGTCTGAGGGATCCGTCTTTTTTGGGGATTAGGAAGTAAAGAGTACACTCTCGTTCTCTGGTGTTGAAAAGGAACTGGTTCTATGGCTTCTTTTTCTAGCATGGATATGACCTCTTGTTGTAACAACGTGATGTGCTCTTTGGACATTGGACGGTGTCTGGGTGGTATGTTGGGTGGAGTAGAAGTGAGTTCCAGGCAGTAACCATACTGGATAATTTGTCTCACCCACCTGTCTGTAGTAATGGTGTTCCAGACTGGTAGGAATTGTTTTAGTCTGCCTCCGACCAGTGTTTAGTGGTCTGGAGGGAGCGTGAATAAGTCCCTGTGTGGCGGCGGCGGAGGCTCTAGTGTTGTTGCCGCCCCGTCCTCTGTCCTTGTTATTATTTCCTCTATAACCTCCCCTGTTGGAGCCTTTATTGAAAGTGCTCTGGGGGTTACTTTTGAATGTAGAGGACGTTTGGGATGTGTTACCTCTCCCTGAGCCCCTGAAGGAGGAGCGACGAAAGGAAATTCTGGATTGCTGAAACTGAAGTGCACCCATAGACTTAGCAGTATCAGTGTCTTTTTTCATTTTTTCTAAAATGGTATCTACTGCAGGGCCAAACAAGAAATCTTGGTTAACTGGTTGGTTTAGGATGGTTGATTGCACTTCATTTTTGAAGCCGGAAATACGCAGCCACGCATGCCGGCGTATTAAGACGCTTGTGTTGATGGACATAGCTGCTGTGTCAGCTGCGTCAAGTGCACATTTTATGGAAGCGTTTGTGATAAATTTGCCTTCCTGTATTAGGTCATTAGCTTTAGCTTTGAACGGTTCTGGTGGGTGTTGTAGTAAACCCTCCAGTTGGTCGTAATGTGCTCTATCATAGCGTGCTAACAAAGCTTGTGTGTTTGCAATCCTCCAGGAGTTTGCTGCCTGGGAGGCTACTCTTTTGCCTGAGGCTTCTTATATCTTCGACTCCTTGTCAGGAGGGGGAGCTTTTCCTGTGGTTTGTGAATTAGCTAGTTTTCGAGCGTTTGATACGACTAGTGAGTCCAATGGTAACTGTGACCTAATATAAGTAGGGCCTGAAGGGGCAGATTTGTATTTTTTTCAATCCTAGGGTTGAGGACACGCGCTCTGGCTGGGTCTTTAAATATGTTAGGCGCGTGCTTTAGTACCCCTTATAACATAGGAAGTCTAAGTACGCTTTTTTCTGATGTGAGGAAAGTGTCAAAAAGGAAGTCCTCCTCTATTGGATCGGTGAGCAAGTCCACGCCGAGAAATTTAGCTGCCCTATCCACTAATTGGTTAAAGACAAAGGTGTCGTCAGTAGGCGACCGCTTTGTAGGCTATGTAGAGGTGTCAGGGATGGGTTGTGGCTCGTAGTTATCATAGGGATCATTGTGGTCCTCCTATGTGTCATCCTGTACATCCTGATCCACAGGTTCGATAAAGTCATCCTGAGGATCTTCCCCTATGTTTTCAGTGTCTTCATAACCTGAATGTGTAGGAGAGTAAGGCACGAAAGGCAGGTTAGGAAAAAAGTGAGGAGGAGTGAAAGGCCTTGAAGGAGACATGCCAAAGTCTTTTTTCTTAGCGGGAACAGGTGAAGAAGTGTTAGCGTCCAACTGTCTTTTCTTCCTCTTGTAAACTGTTCGTGTCCAGTTTCAGGGTACATATATACAGTTTAGATTGTTTGGCGCGTAATGGATCAGGATGGAAAAGTTCTTCCTCAACTGTCAGCGGTTTTGGCGCCAATGCTTTTGGCTTAGTCACTTCTTTGGGGTGAGTCTTGGCCTTCAGCTGTGGAGCTTTTTTCGGCTCGGACGCTGATTTCGGGTCGGTGACCTTGTGTGGGTGGACGACTTTCTTTGTTACGGCGTCCTTTGTTGGTTGTATTGCCTTTTTTGGTTCGGCGACATTCTTTGGGGCGACGACTTTTTTCGGATCGACGTTTTTTCGGATCGACCGTTTTTTTCGGGTCGACCGTTTTTTTCGGTTTCCCGTGTTTTCTGTGCTCGACGACCTCTTTCGGCTCGAGGTTTTTTGTAGGCTTGATGACCTTCTGCGGGTCGATAGTCTTTTTAGGATCGACAGCGTTTTTCGGGTCGACTGTCTTGTTAGCATCGGCTACCGTTTTTGTTTCAACAACCTTCTTCGGCTCGACAACGGATTTAGGTTGTACGGCCTTTTTAGGAATCGTTTTGCTGGTTCCTGGGGTATCGGAAGGCTTGGGTTTGGTCTTCGGGGCTGAGCCGGAAGGCGGGGCCTCTGAAGGAGTATGTCGATCTCGGCTAAGGCCTTTAGGCGATGCTTCGACCGGAGCCTTGTCTTGGGGTGGAAGCGGGGTTGGGGGCTTGGTACGCACAGTTTGCCCTGGTGGGATCTGGTTATCGGAGTCCGACTGGTCCTCCACGGTGACAATTTCTAGATCGGAGTCGGCCGCTTCCGAGGGGTCAGGTTCGTCTTCGAAGATGTTCTCCGGTTCAGGTGCCTGCCACTGCATTTCTTGTCTAGCAGCCCTTCGGTTCCGGATAGTTTTCTTAGACCGAAACTGAGCACAACTCCACAGTTTTCCTCGTTGTGCTCGGGTGATAGGCACTCGTTGCATACTGTATGTTTATCAGTATGTGGGAATTTGGAGTGACATTGTGGGCACTTTTTAAAGGGGGTCCCTTCCATCGGCAGCAGGCCCACGTGGCATCGAAAAGGCCCAACGGCCCGCGTCGACGACCGGATCGAGATGGAAAGTAAGTTCGAGTGGAGGGGTCCCGAACGAGAACAATACCGTCGAGGTAAAAGGCCTTTTGGCCTTATAAAGTTGTAAATTTTCCGGTCCGAAGTTGGAGTTGAGAAGTAGCATCCGAACCCAATGGCGGAAAAAAACAATCTGAGGATGCCCATGCGCACTGTAGTCCAGGGGAGGAGTCACCTATCTCGTGATACTTCTTAGACTCTTCCAGAACAACAAGGTGCAATCATCCGGACCCAACACTAGGCGGCGATCTATGCACAGATATGAATTCAGCAGCCCACATGCCTCGAACATAACAGTTTCAAAGTTCTGGAGAGCATTGTCGAGTGTTGATTTTAGCTTTCATAGTGCTGGCGTTATTGGGAACACTTAACTAGAGCAACATCATTTGAAAGAATAAGAGGTCTATCGCTGCCCAGCCAAGGACAATGGCAGTCATCCATATGTGATCTGGAGGAACAGAAGTAGCATTGCTAAGTCTCCATAAAAATTGAGCAAATTATTAGCTTATTCTGAGGAAAGCTGCCATTAGGTTCATCACAGGAGTCCGTGAAATTCAGACTTTGTTGGCTCATGCTCTCTTTTACGGTTTTACAGCTGATCCTCAGAACACAGTCAAACGTTTTGACATCTGTAGTTTTAAAATTGTGCCTCAATTAGAGCACTCATTTACAACTTCCTTTTTGTAACTTGTTCACGTTTGTATTTGTAAAACAGGTGATGCATAACCCTCATCTTAAATGGGCACTTTGAATTTCAGAACAAGAAAGCTTTTGGTCTTCTGTAACAAAAAGAAATCTGCGCTAGCGAGTTCTCACTTCATTGTTTGTAGTATATAACTATTTTAACAGAAAGGTAACGGGGTTCTGCCAGGTTCCCGAGAGCTAATTCAACCAAATGTTATGTAAAATATTTACAACTGATGTCCTTTGTATAGCTATGTTAAGCAGCCAAATGGAGAGCAATACATACTAGTTGAAAGCATTACCGCTAAGACTGTGATGTTGAGTTGGCATTGGCTTTCATTACAAATCTTTTCAGATACTTTGGTCTCTACGTTTCTTCCTGCTCTACTTTATTTTCCTACCGTACAGTTTTTTTCTAAGCTCATGAATGTGGGGAAGGAAAAGTTATGCTACTAATCATAATAACAACTCCAATATCAACTTAACGAAAACTCCCTCCCTCTATTTGCTTGGGTTACATATATGGGCTGTAAATTAAATGAAGTTGCTCCCTTAGAATAAAGGATTCTGGGAATCTTAGGGAACAACAGCCTCTGGAATTTAAATTAAAGACTTGTTTCTTTCTGAATACTGCTAAATGGGTGCATGGAAATTGGGCAAAGGATACTGGAAGTATCAGAAACACTGATACCAAAAGTTAGTAGTAGTCTTTATTTTTTCTTATGACAGGAATTTAGGAGTCATGCACCCCTATGATAAGTCAAGAAAAAGCAATAATGATCTCTATATAAACCTTTTACAAAATCTACATTGATGTTTCTCTTGCTTCTGATCAGTCTTAAACATTACAAAATCATCTGTCCTCAAAAGTTCTTCTTCAATAACTCCTCCATCAACGGCCAGGTCCCCTTCGAAGCCTTCCTAATGAGTGATGGTTGATGCCAGCTTTACCTTTAATGCCAGGAATCAGGCAGCTTTACTTGAAAGTTCACAGACCTGCTTGTCGAGGATACGTTCAGTCCTCCATAACAGGGGTTGACTTTCCCATGCATAGATGTTGTAACACATGGAGTTACTTGGAGAGCATGTGCTGCGTAGATGGCATCATTCTTCAGAATGCATTAAGTACAGCACAAGGTGGAGCTTTTTTGCGTTCATTTATTTGCAGTTAGTAATCTATTTGGATGGTTGGAGAAATCAACATTTATATAGACCAGTGCAGAGCTTGGTTGAGGACAAAAGAACTGGCACAGATCAAACTCGCTTTGGCAGACTCACAACTCAATCACATACGGTTTGCCTCTGGTATTTCTGCACTGTTGCCTTTCTAACAAACGTAACTCTTATCCGTGGGTTTCCTTTTGTCCTGAGCTGAAACTCACACAGACACCGTCAGGAATTATACATTGTCTCATATGGAAAACACAAAGATTTAACTAGTTGGTACCTGCTACATCTGTTCCAACTTGGAACGCCGGAAAGATGTGTCTGCTACTGGTTGGCAAGACTGTTTTAAAGAGGACACATCTTTGAATGGTGCCAATGTCCCAATACTGCCCTCCTCAAATAGACAGCAACCAGTTTTCCAAAATAAGTTCCATCAATCTGTCTGGGAAAAAAACTTTGTAACCCCAGTCCCTTCTAACCATTAGAGCCAGTGTTGCTGTATTCACAGAAGGTCTTGACCAGTTGTAGGATTTGATAGAGCACTGTATGATGTTCATTACACGTAAAACTGGGAGATTCAACTGACTGTTAAAGCAGACAAGGTGCCTATTATGAGAGTAAGATTAAATGTCGTATGACTTAAGGCTCTGAGGAGGAAGTACTTTGGCGAGGAGGTCTTTGCAGCGCAGCGTTTGTGCCAGGCTGCAAGAAGAATTTGTGAAGAACTGAGGGTTGATGACATCCATCTTTTCAGCGACAATATTTTTTATTCTATTGCGCATCTTCCATCTGTACGGTATCTATTTGGATTGTGTAATGGAAGCATGCAATCATGGTGTTCTCTTGTAACTGTTCTTTCCAGAGGAACACTTGCACTCTAGCTGCCTATGCAGTGGGTGGTTAGAGTTGGGTAGGTTAGAGTCGGGTAGCCTGTATTGGTCCTCCACTATTCCTGCTGATACTCTACAAGATTTTGGTCAGTGGGTAGATTGTGCCGCACATTTTCTTAGTGGCATTGGGGGGAGTAAGTGTAGGGGTTTGCTCTGCTGCTGCCTGTGCTGCAGCAGTTTTCTGCATGTATGAATTCTGCACACTCGTTGCTTATGCTATGCCTATTCTCAGTGTTAAAAGGGATGATTGCAACACTGCTGCATGTTCCGGATCAGTTCCTGTGTAAAATGTGTGAAGAAAGTTTGCATTACTATGCATCTGTGGCACTTGTATGTATTAAGAATGTTTTATAAAACAGGCTTACTACGCAATATATACAATTATGAGCTTTATCAACACCTGCTTTCATTTATTCATTTGTACCTCAAAAGTAGTAACTGAAACAATCAATCCAGAGCCTACTAGTTGGAAACTTTTTTTCCCAGTAAGTTTGTAATACATTTACAGTTTTCAAAAGAAAATCAAACTTCAACAGTTTTCGAGTTTTGCGTAAAAGAAAAAATAATGCATCATGCTGTCGTTTTTTGCAGTCCTTGTGAAAGATGTAGAAGAATATAAACTATAGATACACACCTTAGGTACAATTTGTGACAGCTGCTGAATGTCCAAAACATCAAGTTCTTCACCAGAAAAGGACTGTGAGCCTTTGGAATACAAGCCCAGGCGGCTTGCTGCAGAAGAAATACAATGTAAGTGTTACAGTCCACTTTTACACATTACATTCTGTAAAGAAATCTCTAAGATTAACTTCAAGGTATAGTAGCTTGTCCGCAGAACTATGCAGAGGTAGATTCACAAAGTCAGATAATTGCTTGTGTACGTTTGCTTCAATATTTGGAGTACATTTCTTAATTAATATTGCAACAAACTATTGCAGGATACCAACAGGGCTGTCTACCCATTCAACGTCGGGTTCTGAAGGTATTTTTATTATAATTATCATGTTTTTTCCTTCTAGGTATCCCCTTCTTAAGTTACATACGCTATTTAGATGGAAGTGACAAATATAGAATGCATGTTTATTAATGCCATTATTTATTACAACATGACACTCAAGTCTGCTTGAATTTATTAACAATATTTAGTCTGAATTAAATTTATGGTTCAAAATAATTGCTCAAGTAATGAACAAAATTTCATAAAAGACAAACACCTCGGGCTCCTTGAGGCCTTTGTTCATAGCAACAGTTGTGAACAGCAACATTGGAATGTTGGAGCTCTATTGGCTGGTAGAAGCCCGGAGCACTCCATTGTTTTAATAGAGCTCCCAGCAATGTTCTAATAAAGATAAGAAGAACAAGTTACTCACTTTCAGTAAAACTCTTTCTGGTGTATACTCAAACTATAGATTCCTCCCCTTTAGAATAATCACCAGGTGCCAGACTGGAACCGAAATTCTGAAAGCAAGTATCCCTGCATGCTGACCACCCTTGGCCCTAGAAGTAATAGAGCAGGGACACATATATAGGTGCCACCCCTGCGTGCTGACATTTTCTTTTCCGCATTCCCAGATGTGGCACAATTGTGACAAATTGCACTCGACAGTGTGCTGAAAACTAGCATCAGAACTTCTTGCTGTACGTGAACGTGGGTACGGATGCCCATTTTGCAGCCAGACAGATACCCAAAAAAGAAACACCCCTCGCTAACACCTTTGTAGCAGTCTTGGCTCTGGTAGGATGGGCGTGTGGCCCATAAGGGGGCTCCTTCTTAGCCAGTGTATAACATATGCACAGGAAAATCCACCTTTACAGTTTCCTTTTCTGTACCGTCAACTTTCTTGGCACTTGGAGATCTCCTAGGTTCAAGCTTGTGGAACGTCTCTTTCAAGGGTTCAAGGGATGTGGTAGCGATAACATATGAAAGTAGGTGAACTAACCACATGGAATGGTGACACAACCTTAGGCTGAAAGGCAGCTTGGGTCCTTAGCGCCAATTTGTCCGGCAAGAAGGTGGTGTAGGAAGCTGCACATTCAGCACCTGCAATTCACTAATAGATGTGCAGAAGAGATCGAAAAAGGAACCGTTTTGATGGTGAGGAGATGTAGGAAACAACTATGCACAGGCTCAGACGGTGAAAGTCTCAGAAACGTGAGAACCAAGCGGAGAACCCATTGAGGCATGATAAAGGGCTGTGGCGTGAACGTGTGCATCAAACCTTTCGGAAATGCATTACAACAGGCGATTTGAAAAGGGAAGGTTGGTCAAGCAACCAGAGAAAGGCAAAAAGGGCCAACAAATAACCTATTAACTGTGGGGTATTCCCTAGGGCTGGCTTCTCCAGGGACGTTTTGAAAGACTGTTTAAATCTCAATAACAGGAATGTCATCCCATGGCTGGTCTCTGTTAAACACATCTTTGATTCCTTAGAATTGTGCATGCTCTATAATTTTCCTGAAAATATATGACCACAGATTAAGGAGAGGGTTAAGAAGAGCTTTGCTTCGTATCGCGAAGAGATGCGGATCGAAAAGTCACTGGGATCAAGTTCTATCATGGACTATATGCAAATTTGTAATGTTTCCGGCATTGAACCATACTTAATATGGTTTGCTAAACCACAGTATAGATTTTATTTGACAAGATTGAGGCTAAATTGAATCTACCCATTAGTTGGTTTTCCCTTGGGTGGTTCATGGGTTGCTTCTTTTTCTAAACGTCCTTGCAATACTGTTTCAATTTAATCAACTGCACACTTAATGCTATTTTGCACTTTGTGACATTTGTTAAGTTTTTTTTTTTATGTCCTATTCTTTTGCATAAGCATTTTAGTTCATATAAAGAGGGTTTAGAATATGTCCAATCCTTAGCCTCTCCAGAAACTTGCATGGCCACAGTACGGGGCCTATTATTATGTACGTTGGTAAGCCTCTGACCGCTCGTCTGAGGCTTACTGACCGACATGGTAGGTTTACAATCCGGCTGCCGAATTACAATGTCGGCATTTGTAGTGTAAACCGGCCAGCCAATCAGACTGACTGCCAACGTGCTAAAGGAGCCTGTCGGCCAGTCGAAAACCTCTACATAATCACTTACGGACAGTGTTTCCGCTGTCAGGATTATGATGTTGGTTTCTGACATCCTTTCCATATTGGCCTTTCCGACATGGAAAGACTGTCGAAGAGTGACTTGGGGGCCCCTATCTGGGCCCCTTCTCCCCTGGTACTCCTATTGTGGGCCTGGCTGGCACTCATGGTGCCCTATCTAAATCCCTGCACCGTGTGGCAGGCACCATGGCGCACCTGCCACATGGTGCAGAGATTTACAGAAAATCCTATTTCTCTATGGAAGCTTGTGCTGCAGCCGGTTTCCGACCGCCACAAAAGCTCCCATAGAGAAATGGGAGTTTGCGCTGTCTGGGCCGCCAACCGAAGGTCGGTCGGTTTTGCAACCGCAGAGATGTCAGTCGGAGGCAATTTCGACCATCATAAAGAGGTCCTAAATGTTATTACTGCTGCTATGAAACTCAGGAAATTTTATGGAATATGAATGACCTTTGCTTTGTTTTTAGGTTTTAAATATTCTGTATCTGTAACTTGTTGATTTGATTATCCTATCTGCTACTAATTGTGATTGTATTTATATTTTGTGCTTTTATGCCCAGTTTATGGTTGAATAAGGATTTTGATTGATTAACCTTTAACTGTGCCAACCGCAGACAAAACAGGCAATAAAACATCTGATAACTTGGCCCGCACGGGATCAAGGTGACTATACTAGGCCACAAGTTGCATGCATTCCGGTGTAGTGTTTAATCACTACACTAGCGGCCATGGCACAGCCCTCAAAATCTGAGCTCATAGAACATATTTTGCCTCATCTTGTCCACCCTGAATCATTTGGGCTAAACTTACTAAAGGTGGTCAAGATCTTTCTGGGCCATGTCCCAAATGACATGCATAGCGACCCAAGAGGCAGACTGTATTTAAAATTGGGGTAGAGCTACACTGGCAGGAGGACACCTTTTTACCAAATGACTAAATCCATTTAGATTCTGTATTTTGACAAAGCAAAAGGGAATGCATTCTGGTTTACTTTACTTGTCAAGACTTATGCTACAAAACTTTCTGGAGTTTGGTCAAGTAGGTAAGGACACCAGGAGTAGGATCCGTCTCGTCTGGCCACAGGTCAACTTACATGGAGATCGGAGCATGGCTCTGCACATGTGACTGTCCAAGGGTACGCAAGTGCCTCATTGGATGACAGTAAGGGTACTGATGAGGCTGGCCCTGGCTGTAGAATCTCAGCAGGTCTGCCTTTGTCTTAACGGCAGGCAGTTGTAAGTCAAGTATTTCTACTGTCCTGAATACCACAAAATATGCATTTCCCTCTGAGTGGATGCGGAGGGGCACTTTCAGAGTCTGGAGAGGAATCCAAACCACTTCCATTTTGTAGGCCTAGGTAAAGTTCAGCAGCAATGTAGAGAAGGGGTGGAGTTGGGACAGAGAGGCAGGGCGATTATTCCTCCTCCTTATCGTTGATGTGGTGAGGAATACCCTGAAGCCCTTGAAGTGCATCCAAAGAAAGATTTAATGGGGCCTCCTACATTACTGCATCATAGAAGAGGCCGTCATAAGCATTCTAAGGTTGTTGGTTGTTCCTTGGTGATTTCATAGCATGACATGGATCTGGTGAGGCCAACATCAGAATCATGTCAGAGAACAGAGTTGTGACCAAATGTGGCACAGAGCCACCAAAGTTAGGGTCAGCCCTGGTGAAGCCAATGCTAATGCTGGAGTGGAGCTGTTGTCCAGGGCAGGCAGTGGTCCTATGGAGGACCAATGGCATCAGTCTGCACTGAGGGACTAACATGCAGAAGTGTGACAGGCAGCGCCTCTGGTTCATTGGGGCCCAAAGCGCTCCAGTAGGATCCAGCACCAGCTTGAAGTTTTACAGCATGGCGTTTTTAAAGGCCTTAATCTGCTGCAGTCGACGATGATCTAGGGAGAGGGCGCGCTGGGACTAGCCTCGGGATGGGTTCAGAGTAGGAAGACTCTAGCAGTCAGGTCTTTGGAGTGCTGACTATGCTGCTTCTTGTCTGATTTCAAGTAGCGCAAGGGGAAAGGAATCCAGTTTAGCCTTCTATAACTTGTGACATACTTTAGACTTTCACTTACAAAAGCATGATTTGGTGTGGAGAGCTTCCACGATCTTCAGTAGGAATGGCCCCGTGACTTGGAGAAAGACCGTTGCCTCAGGCTTGACCTCTTCTTGTGTTCCATGAAGCCTTCAGGTGCATCAGAGCACACACACCCAGAATTGTGGTCAAAACAGATACCAGAGACGCACATCAGGTGAATCCTTACCTACAGATTCTTTTTGCATTTGCACTATGACTTGAAGCCCGTCATCTTGACAGTTTCTTCACAGGCACACTCTTGTAGTTTACATTTGGAATTGCGTCTGTAGACAAATAAAGTTATAAGTGTTGCTCCAGAGTCACATCAAAGAGTGCAGAAAGAAAACAAATTATGTGCGAGGGGGACTGTTTAAGGCCGTCACTTCCAGGGCAGCACAAAGTCATTGAGAAGTTCAATGCGCCACCAGCTAGCTCGCAGGGACAACTGCTCTAGGAATTAGAGATCAAGCCTAGCTCCCGGTGATTATATCAAAGGCGAAGAATCTGCATTTAGAAGTATCCATCAGAAAACATGGAATAGTGCAGATCACAACATTTGTGCTAACTCATGGTTTGAAAATCTGCATGTTTTAGTGTCCTAAGTTTGACTCAGAGTCAAGAAGCTATCACAATGCCATAAGAAAGTTCAACAAAAAAACATAGCATAATAAAAGACACCGCCACTGAGTTATGCAAAATGCTGAACCTCTTTTTTGTACGGCAAAACTCCAGAAAACCAAGGGGTAGTCCATACTACAAAATCTGCGTCACATAACATGTTGCTAAACTTTCAACACTGTTCTGTTACACTTGGCATACCACAACAATCTTGTACAATTTCCCTGCAATGTGTGCAGGGACTGTGCTACACCATATTGCTCTAAGCTGAGCTCTGGGACTGCATGGGTAGAGTACAAGACATCTCGCCTTTGGAGTTGACTGGGATAGCGTTGTGCATCATCATGGTCTCTTTTCAGTTTAACTTTAAGATTGCACCCACATTCTTCTGTTGTGGACTGGTTACTCGGTTCATAACAAATTATGTCTGCTTGATTGAGCCCTCTGATTTGGCCACATAACATCACTCAGTTCATCTTTGCACACACCCATGTGGAGTTGAGGGCCATTTCATTGTGTCTGCATTGGAAAGCTACATAAACCCCAGCATGCTTCTGGGGTCCATGCCACTGACTATATAGATGTGTCTGGTGAATGGTAGCTTGCACTGGAATGCCTGCTATACCACTCTGGATGTTTTATATTGCCCCAGATACTGTATGAAGGGCATGCTTTTTCTGGGTTGTCCAGACGTAAAATCCGGAATTAATTACAAATAGACTTGAAGATAGATCTCTCCTCCTGCATGAATAGTCCAGATGGATTAGGATACATGCCCACATAAGAGTTTCACAATGGTAAGAAATTGTGGTTACCACTGTGTCCGTGATAGAGCAAGAATTCGCATCGCGACTTGCTCGAGTCATGAACCTCGAATCTGTTATAACTCAGTAATAAAATTTGTTCGTTTTACTAACTTTATGTATTTTTGAATGTGCGTGTGTATCTTAGTGATGCTTGCCTATGTGTTTTATTAATACGAATAACCCTTGTATATAAAATGGCCGCTGCTTGAATTTTGCTTCTGCGCATGCGTTAGACACACTCACGTGATGTGACGTAGTTGCAGTTCTGGAGGGAAAGGGTGCGCATGCGTAATAGCCATAAAATGGCTGACATTGTAATAACGTGGTGAAGCTTGCACCGTTGCTCTTGTGTTATTGTCTGTTGCACTTACCCTTAATTGCATAGAATATTTTCATAAGTAAGAAATATAAGTAGTTATTCATGATATATGGTGCATTCATTTATTTCCATGTTTTAATTTGTTTTCGCTTACTTTTCATGTATCGCGGGAAATGGGGGTCTGAATGTACTGAGAGCCATCTTGAAGGTCCCTTCCATGCATGCTCACGCAGCCCGGGAGAGATGTAGCCTTGAGCAGTGGAACTCAGCCAGCTGGCAGCCACAGTCAAGATGCTCCTGAGAAAATGACCTGCGACCCAGCAGGACGGAGTTGGCTGTACCCAAGTTGAAACAATTGTTAATAATTCATTGTATTCCAAAGATTTGTCTCATGAGAACCCCAATCTTGTTAGGCGGTACCCTAGAATGTAAATTAGGTCTTAGAAAAGTCTATGCTGATTGGTGTGTTAACCCATCCTACCTTAGGACCAATCGAAATTGGGAATTCTGACACTTTGCAACATTGGGGGGTGGTACACTGACCCGAAAACAGTATAACTAGCCTAGGTTCACCTAGGGAATTTGTCCGACTTGTCTGAATAGCTGACCTGTCACTGACCCAACTCACTCAATAGGTGACTGAATTTACAGAGCGCTGCGGAGCACTCTGTCCGAATTTGACCATAGACTCTAAGGTTTTACTAAACCTTAAGTGCTGGCGGAGCACTTTGCTGGGGAGTTCGCTAACCCAATCGGGGTCCTGACTGATAGCTGCAGAGAGGGTGGAGCGCAGGCGTTGCTTCCGAACTACGGGTGCTGGTCTTATCCTGGTGGTCCTGTCCTGATCCTAATCTGGGTTTCCTGTCCGGTCCTGGGGTGTCCATTCTGCACCTGCTGTCCCGTTGATGACTGTCCTTCCTTGGGGTATTTCCTGTCCTTAACTGACCCGTGGCCAGGGTTGGTTTTCACACCAGTCTAGGTAAATATCTTGCTGAAACTCTAAAACTGCACCTTTCTATTTTTCTGTCTTTGCTTCAATAAAGACATACCTTTGCATATGATATATTTCCAAGCTTTTTCACAACCATTGTATCTCTTAAAAGTTATTTGCATTTAATTTCATAGCAAGTTCCTATGTTACCCTACCTTTTAGAAATCATTTTCTCCATTGCAGTTTGCAATTTTCTGATGTGGTCTATAATTTTCTCGTATAAAACTGACTGAAGTAAATTTCTAGAGTTATAGCATGTTCCACCTTTCACCCTTATTATAGCTGTTTAGGATTCCTAATTTCCCATTCATATTCATGAAATACGTTTTCCATAGTATAAATGTATACTTGCATAAGCTTGCCCATTTAAAGATGTCTATTCTTGAGTAACAATTTACTCTACTTAAGCGTGTTCCCTGTCGCACTATCATTTAGAAAACCTAAATGTTGGCCCTTACTTTGTTCCTTTATGGCTATATGATTTTCATTATCTTGATTATTGACTGTCTTTTAACTGTAAGTCTAATGCTCTCAGAAACAGATTACTAAGATAAAATTCTTAAACTTCCCAGTTGTCCGTAGTCATTTTATGAAAATATCAAGGTTTATAAAGTTGGGTTTGTATTTTCCTGCCTTTCCTTTTACAGCTAGCTCCCTGACCCATCGTGGTCATAGGTACCCGTAACGGTGGATGGTAAGTCGGGTACACTAGAAACAATCGAAAGGACTCATGGTTATTGGTAGTAGATTGTAAGGTCATCTGATCAATGTAGATGGTGAATTGAAGTATATGGGCCCGAAACCTAAGTGGTGAAATTATTGGTCGGGTGACCTGCGATCTCTATCATCCGTACCAAATCCTGAGTCAATGGGATCTTCAACATGCCATACGGTCTGTGGCAATGTCGGAAATGAAGAGTGACTGCAGCTTCTCAAAGGAGTACTAGCCATACAGATAGGCTGGCTACATCTATTAATAGTTTAATAAAGATTATACACATGTGAAAAGAATGACGCTTTATCTCAATTTATAAATGGGATACCATTTACTAAACTATTGACAACTGATTTAGGAACTCATTGAGGCAGCAGGCAACAATATATATATATATATCCTAAAATATGGTTTATCAATGATAGAATCGGAAAATACATCTGCAGTTTGTCTATTACATGACAACTGTATTGCACAGTATTGGATTTATCTTCCACAAGTGTGTTTCTGTCTGGGATCTGAATCATCCAAACTACCCCCAAATGGAAGACACAATAAAGCAAACTAAATTTTCTAAAGTGCTGCAACAGAGGTCAACTGTACAGCAGCATGACGGAACAATGCTAAAGGCAAATTAATTTAATAAAACTTGGTCTAGACCCCCATGTAGTAACAGATTGGTCATAAAATGTGGATGCAAAATCTGCACTGACATTTGTGGCCAGCCTTTAATTTTGCGATGCAGCATTCATCTCAACAGGTGGCGTAGCTACATCTCCACCCATAAGAGATTGCAGAATGACAAATCTAATGACTAATAACACGTTACCATTTGCAACCCTATGATTGATTCCAAACATGTATGGCGACCTGCAAGGGATGGCAATCCACCATCCTTTTCTCTGCATTCCCAAACAGATTATTATTTTTTAAAAGCACTGATGTTGCTTTAAAATAAATAATGTTTTCCATTAGGGATTACATAGGAGAGACCAGGCCTCTGGACCACTGTTTGCTCCTGCAAGATCACACAATGCACAAATGGGGAGGTGTCCACTTGGGATACCTTCCCGTTGGCGAATCAGTTACCACCTGCTTTACTGTGCTGGTAACTAATAAATGGTTTGCAACTCCCAATTAGGGTGGGAATCCACTTTCAGGCTAGCTACTGTAATTGAGAATGGATTGAAAAAATAATTTTGCAGGTTGGTAAGATGTTTTGACTTGCAAAATGGGTTTAGTACATTGCAAACACGTTTTATTACTTAACCCGGTGATTTTGCAAACAGCATGATTTGCAAAAGTGTTTAGTACATTGGGACACTAGTTCCTCCGGAAGAGGCAGGGGAAATGAAGATAGCTGATAGTCGTATTAAAGAACAAATTTCAGATAATACCATTATGGGAAATCTGGTGTTACTGTTCAAGTTTTCATTCCAATTAAGAAAGCTCCTCATGATGTTGCACTACCAACCACTGTTTTTTTGTTTTATCGAAGGAACTTCATATAAATGAAATCTGTAACAAATCGTATCTGCAGATTGTGACACCACAGTAACAGCTTATTCTCACATATTATTGTGCACGGTGTACATACCAATAGCTACTGCTGTCTCTTGTGAATCTCCAGTTATCATTTTGATGGCAACCCCAGAGCCAATGAGCAAGTTGATGGCTTCTTTCACACCAATCCGTGGAGGATCCATCATTCCCACAAGGCCAAGGAAGGTCAGCTGCCCTAGTTCAGGTCCAGAAGCTAAAGCTAGCACTTTATTAAAAAAAAAAAAAATTAAAATAGATGCAACTGTTTAATTTATCAATAATAAATGTTTGTTGCTTAAATAAACTGAAAACATACTCTTAAGAAGCATAACTTGCATATTAATCAGCACAATTATGGTTATAATATACCTTTAACAGTATTTTATTAGATGTTTAACTTTAATCTGACTACAACAAAGATCAGGATGAAAACTGCATTACAAAAGTCATCCACAAATCCAGACATAATTTCCTGAATTAATTCCAAATCGGTTGTATTTATGAGACCCTTAACCATAGGGAAAAAGAGCCAAGATATAGTATATTGTGTTGAAAGTAGTCACATTCGCCTAGAAGGAGATGCTTAAAATATTTGGGGGATACGAAGTGAACGTTGCAACAAGGACTCCATTCGGCCAACCTTAGACTGTTTTCACTCTTCTAAAGCAAAGGAAAGGAAAAAGACTAAACTGCCTCTCTACAAGTGGTCTAATATTGCAGAAGTGTTTCTTATACAGTGGGCCTCAAAACAGTCAGGGACCTGCTTAACCGCTACCCCAAAACAGTTTCCTACACTCAAAAATAAACATACCAATATAGTCTGCATTTCCCAAGGTTTTCTCAAAGCCTCATCAAGTTAAGATCCCCGGAAAACTACAAATAAGTTATCATCAATTCTGAAAAAATGTCTCCTGAGCACGCAATGCCTCTCAGCCACGCTAGGAGCCAAGCTGTGCAGTGCCTCTTAATACTTAGAGAGATCGGAAAGCGGAAGAATGAATGAAGAGAATACCTTGTGCGAAATAAACTTTGTTGCTACTACAGAAAAGATGTTATAACTTGAAGAACCACTTGATCTCTCAAGAAGATGGTGAATAGTGAACATGCAGAAAGGGTCTGGAGATCCCTCACCTTCAATGCTAAAGTGATCGCTAGAAGGAAGGCCATTATCCAGGTAAGAAAGTAGAAAGCAATTTAATAGTTGAAACATCTGCCTGTACAGAAGATATGTAACAGATGATAAGTCAGAGGGAACTTACAATGACTAATCATCAGAAACCGAATAACCACGGGCAGCTTAAAAATACATTCAACAAGGTAAGAATATGCATGCCAAGATGGAGCCAAACAACCCGTAAAAGTGCCCAAACTCAACCCTTTTTAGCCAAAAATACAATAAACCTGAAGAATAAGGACTATGGCAAAACAGAGCGTATCCAAAAAGCTATCCTGTCACCAGGAAGCAAACACAATTTAGCTTCTGGAATACATCGCCATAGTGGAAGAACGACTGGCTAATGAAGGACCTCTAAGATCTCAGCTGGAAGACTATAGAAAGCAAGAGCCAACTGTTCAATTCAAGGCATGGCAGTATCTGGGTTGAGATGTAGAATCTCCTCCTTCCCAAGTGAAAGACTGCAGAGGAATCCCAAACAGAGGTTAGGACCAAGATGTCGATGCTCAAGTTATGAAGGCTGCTTGGTAAAATGATCTGTATTAGCCACTCTTCTTCGGTTATTCTCAGTCATTGATGGAGACATAATTCCACCCTACTCCAGACTGGGGTCTTGTGAATGTGTAGAATAAAAAATTCAACAAGGGTTAGTCGCTGCAGTAGATCAGGAGGATGCCATATTAGGCTGTTGTACCTTAACTGAGCCTCTGCCTCAGAACAGACCCAAACGCTGTTGAGTAGTTGCTGCTACACCTGGATCCTGCCACACTGGTGACTGTAACTCCAGAATGAACCTACAGCAGTGTCAACACAAACATTTGGAAGGTGATGATGCCCCATTTCACAGCTGTAGTTGTACTTTATTTCTAGGTAAGAACAGACTTCATCCCTGGTCAACCAGTGCCCACTGAAAAGCATGTCTTGAAATGGGCTAGAATGTCCCATACTAGTCCAGGGGTGCGCATTCATCCGAGGCACTGAAGACCACCAACATCATGGATTGTGAAATGGTGTGCAAGCCCCTCTACATGGATAGCTTGGCTGAACTAAAGAATGTTTAAGTGTGTGGGATCACAATGTAAGCAGAAAGGATCCATCGGATAACTTAAGCTCACAACTGGCTAATGGAAACATCTTGCGTGAAATGAACTCAAACGCTATTATGGTCTCTCTCTTGGGTGAAACAGAAGGCAAAATGCCTGCTTTAAATTAGAAGGTGGTTGGCTGAGTTTATCAAGCTTTGAGGAACAGACTAAGTCATAAACATATGGAGGATATGTCAAAGCAGGTTTAAATGTTTGTAACATAGGTATAAACACTGTCAGAATGGCTAGTGGCTCATCAATGCCTCATTAAAGGATAAAATCGGGTCCGAGGATTTTTTCTCCCAAGATCTTAGTAAATAAAGGCATCTTGGTCTCCACTGTCTCAGTCTGTACACATCGTCTCTGCAACCTCCTTCATGTATGCAGAAAACAGTATTCAGCAGAAGTTGGACCTACAAGTGTAGGAAACGCCAACTTCAGGGAGGTGTCTATACAGCTTGTGTTTATTAGGTCCTTCAGTAAGGCTGTTGCTAGAGTATAAGAAGGCATATATGAAAAGAAAAGTGCCTAATGAGTTCTGTTTATATTGTTATTTTGAAAAGAGATCAAGAAGAAACATCAATTTTCATCACAATCGCACTTCAATATTTGCACATTCTTTTTCAGAAACTCATTTCAATAACCTTACCCTCTTTCATACTGAGAAAGAGGATCAGAGAATCACATTTATTACATCATATTCATTTGATTCCGCCAGAAAAAGTGTCCACAGTCAGAAGTGAGTAAAAATAGTCATACATGATTAAACAAATCAAAGATGTAGTGAGTGACGAAAGACTCAGACAGAGTAAAGATTAGTTCCTGCATGGCAGGTTGCTTCTGAAGTTTAGAAAGGTTTTGCCAATCTGAATTTTTAAAGTAAGGTGTACAGATAATAGGAGGTCACAGATGTTTACTATACACTATTCTAAATGTCAAGGCATCTTGAACTCTGAGGATTCTCTGAAACATCACTACATTGTTTTAGCCCTTTGGGAAGTACCTTCCTGTAAGTTAAGAGTCATTTTTTTGCCCGAAAATTGATGTCGACGTATTTAGACCCTGATGATGAACTAGTTCGACCTATACCTTCTTTCACTGTGAAGGCTAGGATACTCCCTTAAATTACACACGTTACTTAGAGACTGTACTGCTCATGGAGTGATATTTCATTGTCTATTTGGTCTAGTAGCCACTTCTCTTGGGCTGTGCGTGGGGTGAGCAAAAGAGTGTTGTGTCTTGCATCTCAGTATCCAATTGCCTGCTGGGGAGGAGCTGCAGGTGTGTGCGTCTGGTATTTTTTTTTAATGATTTTAGCTGAGCAGGTTATTTTATGTAATTCTTGTGTCTCCAAGCAGCCCCATATGAGACATGTGCTCCACGTACGTGGTCCAACCTCCTGTGTTATTAAAGACACATCTATTCTCATTTCTTTTGAGCAGTACATAAGACTGCCATCCTAACTGTTGTGATCCTCTTTTCTCAACAGGGAAGATGGCATTTAATCCCAAAAGATTATGCGGTTTCTGCATAGATTCTTCTGTGGCAAAAGGAAGCAGTTTCAAATTGCCTTTGTCTTAGTGGGCATTTGGTTGGTGCTGAAACTGGCATAGTTGGAACAGATATCAAAGAAAGTGGAGTCCAAGGACATAGACGCTACTAAAAGAACATGGTTGTGGCCGAGTCGGTGTCTACTGTTAACGTAAGTACGGAATTCCCTGAAAATGTATGTTAAGCAGAGTCTTGGAAAATTTCCAGCATAGAATACTTAAACCTGTTCAAGACAAGAGATGCAGTAGTGAATAGATGCTACAAATGATGACAAGATGGAGATCACATTTGCTCTTTCTTAAACTATTGCACTTATGAGCTGAGAAACGATTTGTAAAGCAAGACCAGGTGTGAGCCCTATGCCTCCAAAGAGACGTGGTCCCATCATTCATGGTGGGCACCATCAAATTGTCATTCCTCTCAGGACTAGCCTGAAAACGCATCAAGCCACAGAGCGAGCAGGATGTTGCATCAGAAGATAAGTCAACACTGATAATAAACAAATGAATCCAGTTCCAACATCAGACAGAAACAAGCCACAGAGGGCGGAAAACCCAAAGATTGAGGAGGGCACATGTCTGAAAAATCACAAGCGAATCAAAAACAGAAAGAGGAAACATCAATGGCTCTGTTTCCTGGCACTGGGGTAGGTGCAGAAAACAAAAGCAAACATCAACGGTCAAACACCTGTAATACCGATGAAACATCACTTCTGGTGGAGCCATGACATGTGATTTTGACAGAGGAGCACTATGTGGCGTCAGTGATAGAGCAGACTGCTATGGAAAAAAATTCCAGATCCATTTTGTGCCCTAGAAGAACAAGTTACTTACCTTCGGTAATGCTTTCTCTGGTAGATACAACATCTGCCTGTGGATTCCTCACATTGTGAATATCCCCCTGCGTCAGCAGCATTCGGAAATTCTTTTTGTAGCTTCGCGCCGACGTGGACGACGTCACAGAGGCACGGCATCGCGCGCGACTTCGCTGACGTCACCAACACCATAATAGGCCCACGCCGGCGTGATGACATCAGTTCTGCCCTTTTTTCCGTGCCTTCGAGGCACACGGACGGACAGATGACAGCAGAAATATACACAGTACACAAATGTCAATATAACACGCATAGTGTGAAACCAATGTAGGAAATAAAAACATAATAAACATTTCCTTTGACAATAAAAATATATACAATACAACAACTCCAGTATAGAAGAGTGGACAACGGGGAGGCGGGTGGGTCTGTGAGGAATCCACAGGCAGATATAGTATCTACCAGAAAAAGCGTTACCGAAGGTAAGTAACTTGTTCTTCTGATAGATACATCTGCCAGTGGACTCCTCACCTTGTGAATAGAGTCCCACAGGAGTCCCCACTCCCGGAGGAGGGTGTCCACTCGCCTATACCAGAAAATCCTGGAGGACAGCGCGCGCAAAGTGGCCCTCCCTCCTCACTTCGGTATCCAAGCAGTAATGCTTCGCGAAAGTGTGGAGGGAGGCCCAAGTCGACGCTCTACAAATGTCCTCAACAGGAACACCCCTAGAAAAAGCAGATGTTGATAACTTTCCTCTAGTAGAGTGAGCTCTTATACCCTCTGGAGGGTCCTTACCCGCCAGGGTGTAGCAGATCTTAATGCAGAGGATAATCCACCTCGAGAGCGTGCGCTTGTGCAACGCCTTCCCCTTCTTGCAGCCAGCAAAACCAACAAACAGCTGGTCATCCAACCTGAACTCTCGTGTCCTGTCCAGGTAAAAGCGCACCGCCCTCTTAGGGTCCAAGCGGTTTAGTCTCTCCTCCTCCTTGGAAGGGTGAGGGGGAGGATAAAAGGTAGGGAGGGTAACGGACTACCCCAGATGGAAAGGAGTTACCACCTTAGGCAGAAAAGCAGCCCTGGTCCTGAGAACCAGTCTTTCAGCATGAATGGATAAAAATGGGGGCTTTGAACTAAGAGCTTGAAGCTCACTTACCCTCCTTGGCGAGGTAATTGCCACCAGAAAAATAGTCTTAAAAGACAAAAGTCTCAAGGGACGTGTGTGTAAAGGTTCAAAAGGAGAACCCATCAAGAACGTAAGAACAAGGTTCAAGTCCCATTGAGGTACAATAAAAGGTGTAAAAGGAAATTTATTGGTAAGGCCCTTAATGAATCGTAATACAATAGGAGACAAAGAAAGAGGGCTGGTCCGGCAAACAAAGGAAAGCCGATAAGGCCGACAAATAACCTTTGATAGTGGCCGCCGACAAATAACCTCTGATAGTGGCCACCGCAAAACCCCGCTGGGCCAAGGAAAGTGCAAATTGAAGTATATTAGACAAACGAGCCCTGAAAGGGTCAATGGACTTCTCCCCGCACCAAGCAACAAATTTAGACCATCTATAAGAATAAATGGACTTGGTGGAGTCACGTCTGGCCGATAAGATGACATCCACCACATCGTGCGGGAGAGAAAAGGAAATCAGGTTGCCCCGCTCAATCTACAGGCATGAAGGTGTAAGGTCTGGAGGTGGGGGTGTAGAACCTGCCCCTCCATCTGGGAGAGGAGATCTGCCCTGTGAGGGAGACGGAGCGGTGGGCATGAGGAGAGATGAGAAGATCCGTGTACCACACCCTTCTTGGCCAATCCGGGGCGATCAATATGACTTGGGCCCGGTCTTGGCGTATCTTCCTCACAACCCGAGGAAGCAAAGGTATGGGGGGAAACGCGTAAAGGAGTTGCGAGTCCCAACTCAACTGAAACCCGTCCCCCAAGGCTCCCTGCATCGGAAACTGGAGGCTGCAGAATGACGGGCAGTGAGCATTCTCGCGAGTGGCAAACAGGTCCACCTGAGGAGTTCCTCACGTCCGGAAGATGTGACAAACCAACTCCGGATGAAGCCTCCACTCGTGGTCGGCAGAGAACTGCCGACTGAGACAGTCTGCACGAACGTTCAGAACTCCGGCCAGATGATTTGCCATCTGACAAATCTGATGGTCCTGAACCCAGGACCAGAGACGCAGAGCCTATCTGCAGAGACACTGCGATCCTACTCCTCCCTGCTTGTTGACATACCACATCGCGGTCGTGCTGTCCGTCAGGACCTGAACTGACTGACCGCGAATGGAAGGGAGGAAGGCCTTGAGCGCCAGACGTATCGCCCGTAATTCCAGAAGGTTGATGTGAGGCAACCTTTCCTCTGGAGACCAAAGACCCTTGATCTCCAGGTCCCCCAGATGAGCACGCCACCCTAGAGTGGATGCATCCGTTATCACTGTCGCCACCGATGGAAAAAGTAGAAAAGGCTTTCCTTGAGACAGATTGCCTTCCACGCTCCACCAAGACAGATCCGCTGCAGTTTCTCTCTAGATCCTTACAGACTCCCTGAGATCTCCGCCTTTCAGATACCACTGCCTGCGGAGACACCACTGGAGTGCCCTCATGTGCCAGCGTGCATGGTTGACCAACAGAATGCAAGAAGCCAACAGACCGAGCAGGCGAAGGACCTTCAGAACTGGAACAACCGCTCCATTGAAAAATAAAGGAATCATTTCCTGTATGTCGCAAATCCTTTGAGGAGGAGGGAATGCACGACACACAGTAGTGTCCAGTACCGCACCTCTGAACAGCTTGCGCTGGGAGGGCACCAGGTGAGATTTGGGTACATTTATCGAAAAAACCAACCTGTGCAACAACTGAGTTGTTTCTTGCAGATGATGGAGCACTATCTCTGGAGATTCTGGTTTGATCAGCCAATCGTCCAGATACGGGAATACTGGAATCCCCGACCTTCTGAGATGTGCTGCCACCACAGCCATCACCTTGGTGAAGACTCGAGCCGCAGCAGTAAGACCAAACGGAAGGACCGCAAACTGGTAGTGTAGCGATCCAACCGTGAAACGGAGATACTTTCTGTGCGACTTCAGGATTGGGATATGGAAATGCGCATCCTGCAAGTCGATCGACACCATCCAGTCTTCTTCCAGCAGCGCTTGAAGAACCTGTGCAAGGGTGAGCATCTTGAACTTCTCCTGCTTCAGGTAAAGGTTCAAGATCCTGAGATCCAGGATTGGACGGAGCCTGCCATCCTTCTTGGGATCAGAAAATACCGGGAGTAGCATCCCTGACCCCTCTCCTGCTCTGGAACCACCTCTATCACACCCTTTCTGAACAGAGCCAGGACTTCTTCCTGCAGGAGCAGCAGATGGTCCTCCGAACAATAACCCTGGCAAGGAGGGTAATTTGGGGGAAATTCCCGAAAAGGAAGAGCATACCCATTCTCCACGAGATTGAGAACCCAAAGATCCGAAGTAATCAATTCCCAATTTTGTAGAAAATGGGTAAGCCGGCCCCCCACTGGGCCCACATGATCCGGAATAGCGGATCTAGGGCTGCTTTGCCGCGGTGGTAGGGGGCTGGGAAGGGGAAGAGGAGGAGGAGGAGGCTTGACGACCTCTAGGACGAGTCCGCCGTCTTCCTCTGTACGACTTGTACAGCATATTTTGCTGCTGTTGCCACAACAACCTCTTCCCCTTCCCAGCCCCCTACCACCGCGGCAAAGCAGCCCTAGATCCGCTATTCCGGATCATGTGGGCCCAGTGGGGGGCCGGCTTACCCATTTTCTGGCACGGCTGATTCAGTGGCGAGAGTCATGGTCTCTTCGGTGGCCACTAGGAGAGCTGCATGGCTAAAATCATCGGAGTTCTCTGCAGATGTTCAGTCTGCTTTGACGGACTTGCCCTTTGATGGGTCAGGATTGTTTGGCAAGAAGGCTGACGCTGCCTTAGAACGTTTTAAGGACAGCAGGGCCACGACAAAATCTTTGGCAGCAGCTGCGATGATTTATAGGAACGAAAGGAAGACCTGCCAAATCCTCTGAAGCGCCTTCCAGTAGTACCCCTGGTCTGAAGACCCAAAGATTTCGTCGTGGCCCTGCTGTCCTTAAAACGTTCTAAGGCAGCGTCAGCCTTCTTGCCAAACAATCCTGACCCATCAAAGGGCAAGTCCATCAAAGCAGACTGAACATCTGCAGAGAACTCCGATGATTTTAGCCATGCAGCTCTCCTAGTGGCCACCGAAGAGACCATGACTCTCGCCACCGAATCAGCCGTGTCCAGCCCACTCTGTATCACTTGTCTCGCAGCAGCCTGAGTGTCCGAAATTACCTCTTGAAAATCCTTTCTATCCACCTCAGGAATTTTTGGCACTAACTGCTTCACGGAATCCATCAAGGCATGGATGTACCGCCCCATCAGACAAGTTGCGTTAGTAGATTTTAATGCCATACTGGCTGAGGAGAAGACCTTCCTGGCAGCCTGATCTTGCTTCCTGGATTCTTTTTCCCCAGGAACCTGCGGAAAAGCACCCGCAGACTTCTTAGAACAGGCAGCCTGCTCAACCAGACTCTCAGGCAGGGGGTGTGTCGACAAAAAGTCCGGGTCACCAGGTGCAACCCTGTACCTTCTTGCCACAGCCCTTGAAACCGCAGAAGCTGTCAAAGGCTTCTTCCAGACTTCATAGATGGGTTCAGCTAAAGCATCATTAAATGGCAGCATCGGCTCGATAACTGAAGATGGCGAGTTAAGGACCTCAGTAAGAATATTAGACTTGTACTCAGCAGTGGGCAGAGTAATATTCAACAAGCCTGCCGCCTTTTTAATAACAACGTGATATGGCATCACATCCTTGGAAGGCACATCTGACACAGAAGCCAAATCCCACTCAGGAGACAGTTCAAGCCGACTGGCCTCTCTCAGGTCATCAAAAGGATCATCAGAATCCTGTAACTCTCCTTCCTCCACGTCAGCATACTGATACTGTTCTTCCTCTAGAAGTCTCTAGGCTTCACGCAGAGACCTCACCTTCAGAAACGAAGTCGATGGATCCGGAACCGACTCCGCCGGGGTCGGAGCCGGCGTCGGAACCGAAGTCGGGCGAGGAAGTTTCACCCGAGGTCGAACAGGATCCTGCATCGAAGACGTGGGGACCGGCGTCGATGAAATCGGCGTCTAAGGCCTCGGCGGCGCCGGAAAATGCCACTGCGGTGCTAGAGCCGGCATGCTCAGACCTGAGTCCCTTGCTCACTTTGCCACTGGAGTCAAGCAAGCCCGGCTGAAGACAGCTGTAATGCCAGAAACCGGTCCTGGGAAGCTTGATTCCGGTCCAGGGAAGACATTGCCTGGCAGTTCGGCTGGACTGTTCCCATGAGGCACAGGGTCAGACTGATTTGCATATGGCCATATCTGAACTGGGGTGGTGGAGTGAGCTAAAGAACGGTGATGGATTAAACCCAGATCAGTTGACTGGGGGTGAGTGTTTGTATTGTCAACGCTCCGTCCATCATCACCTTTGGCTTTTCTCTAGAGCCGGCATGAAAGGCGCAGGAGCATAAGCCTGGGGAACGACCAAGTTGAACGCCATAGGACCCGTGGGACCAACAGGTGCACCAGAGGGGTACATAGCCCTGGAGTAAACCCTAAACATGGCATTCAGGAACTGGGATGGATCCTGACCTGGAGCCGGAAAGGCTGGGTAAGGGCCCCCAGGTTGCTCTCGAGGAGGCGGAGTCGTCACGACGTCGATCTCCTCCTCGGGCTGCGGTACCGGGGTCGACGAACCAGCAGGCACCGGAACCTCGCCTTCACCAACCTCCTCCACCTCACCTTCATCCTCCTGACCAGAAGGATTAGACGGATCCAGAGAAGGGTTCACCTTCTGCTTCGGTGATCCTGGCGAATTCGGACGCGAAGCCTCACCATCGGAGTCCAGGGCTTCCGACGCCGAAGCCCCCGCTTCTTTACGAAGTAGCCTCACTTGCGACTTCGGCCTCGAACTCGAGTCCTTCCCCGAGTGATGACCTGATTCATGGCTCCTCTTCCTGTGCTTCTTCCTCAAGGACTTTGAAGCATGTGCTGATGATGACTCCGAACGCGACCTCGATCGAGACCTCGACCTCGACCGCCGAGACCGAGACTTCGAAGCCTTCTTATCTTTTTTTATTTTTCAGCTTCCTAACAAGGAGCTTCGTCTCCCTCTCCCGAAGGGCCTTCGGAGTCATCTTCTTGCAAGATGGGCAATCCTCGACGTCCTGGTCGGAGCTCAGGCACCAGACGCAGCATTCATGAGGGTCAGTTATGGACATAGTCTTGCCACATTCTCCGCAAGCCTTAAAACCAGTCTTCTTCGAAGACATCTCGATAGAAGACAAAGATACAGTGAAAATAACCACAGAGTAACAAAGTTACTACAAAGCTACTGTACGATCCCAGAAAACCGTTAGCGTCGACGACGCGGAAAAAAGGGAACTGATGTCATCATGCCGGCGTGGGCCTATTATGGTGTCGGTGACATCAGCGGAGTTGCACGCGATGCCGTGCCTCTGTGCCGTCGTCCACGTCGGCGCAAAGCTACAAAAAGAATTTCCGAATGCTGCTGACGCAGGGGGATATTCACAAGGTGAGGAATCCACTGGCAGATGTATCTATCAGAAGGGAGTTTATTTAAAGAACCAATGGGAGTAGATATCCTTAAAAGGTATATGTACAGATCTTGAACACAAAAAATAAACACATAATATGTCCTCACCCCTAAGTCCTGAAGAACCCATGTATGCCTTCTCCTGATGGTACAGTTCCCTTTGTTGATTTGACAGTGGCAAATTCTGTCCTTTCGAATAGTAAGTACTGCAGTATCGAATCACTTGCTCAAAGGCACCCTTCATAAAGCAAATCTCTTGTTTATTCTGAGGAAGGAAAAGAATGTAACATTTCAAAAAGAAAGTTCACCACTTTTGCGCTGCTCAACAGTTTCAGCACTAATTAAACAGATGGCATGTCACAAGCAATAGTAAACAAAACAAGTACATAGTGCTGAAACCTTTCAACCCCTCACCACGTCAAGAGATCTGGGTTAAATCCATCGTTCTTTTGCTCACTATGCCACCACACTTTGGACCATATGCAAATCAGTCTTGCCCCTGCTCCTCATGGAAGCAGTGCAAACCAAACTGCCAAGCCAGGTCCTATCTGGACTGGAAACAAGCATCCTGGGACCAGTGTTGGGGTAACACCCCTCACCAGCCAGGCTATCTTGAATCCAGTGGTGTTGCGGGGATTCTGCTCATACACAGAACTGTGCATAGAGACCCAGGACCCCAGTGAATTGTGTTGTACCAAAAAACTCGCCTCAGTACCTAGAACCCCTAACCGACTAGCATCAGTGTCTCATTATCTCTCTGTCCTATAGCGAAATTACCAATGATTAGACAACCCAGAACATGCGACTTAGGTTACTCTCAGGAAGGGTGGGAATCAAGAACACTTTTGTTTGTTATTCTCATACCAGTACACAACGTGAGTAAATAGAGAAACGGAAAAGTTTAAAATGTTTATTTTAATGACGTGCTCTAAGATGCAGTATTCTGACTAACATAAGCAGGCATATGATTAAAAATAATATGATCAGCATTGTTACAATTCCATAAAACACAAATGGAGAAATCATATTATAATGATAGTGGAAACAGGTCCTATAGTTCCTTGTGTAACACCCTCCCCTGCTAGGAACTAGGTTTTATAATAATAATAATATAAGGTCTCTTAGGCTTGAATGGGGAACCTCATACCTCCAAGATCAGCAGAAGTGAATCACATCAGGATCAGCAAAGCTCTCTCTCTCCGGAAAAGGATTTTCTCCAAGTGCCCTAATCATGCATGCATTGCAATATTAAAGGCACTAGAATTTCAGTTAGCTGCAGCTGTGTATGTGGTGTCTAGAGCGTGGGCTGATCAGCCCAAATGAACAAGTTACTTACCTTCGGTAACGATATATCTGTAAGAAACAGTAGTTAGTATTAGATTCCTTACCTTAGAATATCCCCAGGCGTCAGTCTGGATCCGGAAACTTTTGCGTAGCAGTACCCCTGCGCGTCGGTAGGCGTCGTCTGCAGGCGTCCCCTGCGGCTCCGCGTCCGTCGTCGGCGTCGTGCGCCGTGATGACGTCGCTGGAGTATATAGACACCGCCTCCGCGCGCGGACGTCAGTTCTATGCACAGAGCTTTTCCGCGCCAGAACACGCAGAGCCATGTAAGAACCAACACTGGTGCCATGCGAAACTAGGGCCCTGAAGGGGATGACCTTAACCCTATGTATCAGTTCGCAGAACGGGGAGGATGGGTGGGGCGGTAAGGAATCTAATACTAACTACTGTTTCTTACAGATATATCGTTACCGAAGGTAAGTAACTTGTTCATCTGAAAGAAACAGGTTAGTATTAGCTTCGTTACCTTAGAATAGATACCCCAGCAATACCAACCCCGGTGGTGGGTCTGCGAACCAATACAGCTTACACCAGAAAGTCCTGGAGGACAGAACGGCCAAAAAAGCCATCCCTCCGGACTTGACTGTCCAGGCAGTAGTGCCTTGCAAACGTGTGCAGCGAGGCCCACGTAGCCGCCTGACAAATGTCCTGCAAGGGGACTCCCCGGCCCAGGGCAGTAGTAGCCGCCGTGGCCCGAGTGGAATGGGCCCTCAAGCCCAACAGGAGGCTCCTTCCGAGCCAAAGAGTAGCACGCTTTGATGCACAGGACGACCCACCGAGAGATGGTCCGTTTATGCACCGCCATTCCCTTCTTCGCACCCACGTAGCCAACAAACAGTTGGTCATCCACCCGGAACTGGCGAGTGCGATCCATATAAAATGAAAGCGCACGTTTTGGGTCCAGACGATGGAGCCGCTCTTCATCCTTTGAAGGATGCGGAGGCGGGAAGAAGGAGGGTAAGGTGATGGACTGCCCGATGTGAAAAGCAGAGACTACTTTGGGCAGGAAAGAAGGTCTAGTTCTCAGAACCACCTTGTCTGGATGAATGGACATGAAAGGAGGTTTGACAGGAAGAGCCTGGAGCTCACTCACACTCCTGGCAGAGGTGATGGCAACCAGGAAGGCCGTCTTTAAGTCAGGAGACGGAGAGGACAGGAATGAAGTGGCTCAAAGGGAGCGCACATCAAGAAGGTCAGAACCAGGTTCAAGTCCCACTGAGGCATCACAAACGGAACAGGTGGATACATGTGCGTGATGCCCTTCAAGAATCTCGTTACAATAGGGGGCTTGAACAAAGAAGGTTGATCAGGCAGCCTTAGAAAGGCCGAAAGGGCAGAAAGGTAGCCCTTGACAGTGCCCAGAGCAGAGCCCTGCTGGGCAAGAGAGAGAAGAAAGAGGAGAACCTCGGAGAGAGGGGCAGAAAGAGGGTCCACAGCCTTTGCTGTGCACCATGCCACAAATCTGTTCCACCGACAGGCGTATACCGACTTTGTGGAGGGACGCCTGGCTGCCAGAATCACATCACAAACTTCAGGAGGCAAGTCAAATGGCCTCAACTGTCGCCGCTCAATCTCCACGCATGGAGGTGGAGACTGGACAGGTTCGGGTGGAGGACCGTCCCCTGCTGCTGCGACAGAAGGTCCTCCCGAAGGGGCAGGCGGATCGAGGGACCGACTGACATGCTGAGTAGCTTGGGATACCAGTACCTTCGAGCCCAGTCCGGAGCCACAAGGATAACTTGGGCCCGGTCGCGCCTGATCTTCTTCAGCACTCTGGGCAGAAGTGGTATAGGCGGAAAGGCGTACAACAGACCGCAACTCCACTCGCTCCGAAAGGCGTCGCCGTGCGAGTGCCGTCTTGGAAACTCCAACGCGCAGAACTGATGACATTGCGCGTTCTCTTCTGTGGCGAATAGATCTAACCAAGGCTCTCCCCATTGCAGAAAGAGGCCTTTCGCCACGTCCGAGTTCAGACGCCATTCGTGATCCACCGAGCACCGACGGCTGAGTTCGTCCGCCCTGGCGTTCAGAGAACCTGCCAGGTGTTGAACCGTCAGAGTCACGCTCTGACGTTCCAGCCATTGCCAGAGACGCGGAGCCTCCTGGCAAAGGGTCCACGACCCCACTCCGCCCTGCTTGTTGCAGTACCACATGGCGGTGGTGTTGTCCGTGAACACCTGCACTACACTCCCGTTGACAAAGGGGAGGAATGCCTTCAGTGCTAGACGGATCGCCCGCAGCTCCAACAGGTTTATATGGAGTCGGGACTCTGCCGGAGACCAGATGCCTCTGATCTCCGCCTCTCCCAAGTGGCCTCCCAGCCCTGGAGGGACGCGTCCGTCACAACCACGTGCTCCGGTTGGGGAAGGGAGAGGGATCTGCCTCTGACCCAATCGCGGTCCGTAAGCCACCACTGCAGTTGTCTCGCAGTGCCCTCCGAGATCAAGACATGGTCGGACAAGTTGCCCTGATGCTGGGCCCACTGAAACTTCAGGTCCCACTGCAGAGCCCGCATCCGCCACCGGGCGTGATGCACCAGAAGGATGCAGGAAGCCATCAGCCCCAGCAGCCGCAGCGTCAACCTGACCGAAACCCGGGATAACGGCTGAAAGATGGGAATCAAGGCCTGTATATCCCGGACTCGCCGTTCCAAGGATAAACCCGAAACTGCGCCGAGTCGAGAACCGCTCCGATGAAAAGGAGCTTTTGAGAGGGACACAGGTGTGATTTCGGCACATTGATGGAAAACCCCAGCTCGTGCAGGAGGTCTGCCGTCATCAGAAGGTGGTGGACGACTGTCTGGGGCGAGCCCGCCTTCAACAACCAGTCGTCCAGGTAGGGGAAGACTGAAACCCCCAACCGGCGCAGATGGGCTGCGACCACCGCCATCACCTTTGTGAACACCCGTGGGGCGATGGTAAGGCCGAATGGGAGCACGATAAACTGAAAGTGCTCGTGGCCTACCCGTGAACCGCAGGTAACGCCGGTGGGCCCGCAGGACGGGGATGTGAAAATACGCATCCTGCAAGTCCAACGCTACCATCCAGTCTTGCGGGTCTAGAGCAGCCAAGACCTGAGCCAAAGTCAACATCTTGAACTTCTCCTTCCGGAGGAAGCCGTTGACGTTCCGTAGATCCAAGATGGGACGTAGGCCCCCTTTGTCCTTCTTGGGTACCAGAAAGTAGTGGGAATAGCAACCACACCCTACTTCTGGCCCAGGAACGCGCTCGACGGCCCCCTTGGCCAAGAGGGCCGTAACTTCCTCCTGCAGAAGTGTCAAGTGGTCCCCCGACACACGGTGGTTCTGCGGTGGCATGGCTGGAGGAGTGGTCTCGAAGGGGAGGGAGTAGCCCCTTCGGACGAGCTGCAGCACCCACCTGTCCGATGTGATAGTGCGCCAGCGGGAGTGGTGATGGCGAACCCTGCCACCTACTGGCGTCACATGGGCCTGAAAGCACGGACAAGGAGGATTTGGAGGCCGATGCTGCGGGGGGAGGTGTGGTCTGACCTCGCCGTTGTCCCCGACCGCCTCCACGGCAGACTCCACGGCCGCCACCGCGTTGAGAAATGTGTTGCGGCGCGTGGCTGGCAGCACGTGTGGGACCGCCCCTTCCTTGGCCACGAAAGGAGCGAAACGAACCCGTTTGCTGGCGCTGGGTCGAGAGACCCAAGGACTTGGCCGTGACCCTGGAGTCTTTGAAGCGCTCCAGCGCGTGGTCCGCTTTGTCGCCAAACAGGCGACTGCCATCGAACGGCATGTCCATCAAGGCATTCTGGACATCTGCCGAAAAGTTGGCGGACCTCAGCCAGGCGTGGCGACGAATCGTCACCGTCGTGGACATCGCTCTGCCCAGCGAGTCGGTCGTATCAAGACCACACCCAATGGAGTATTTTGCTGCGTCTCGGCCTTCAATCATAGCCTTGCCGAGCTTTGCCCGTACCTCCTGCGGGCATTCTGGCAGCAGGTCCGCGACCGTATCCCACAGAGTGGGAGTAGCGGCCCAAGAGGCATGCGGTGTTGCAAGACCGCAGTCCCAAACTCAGGGACGAGAAGACCTTTTTTCCATACTGGTCGTACCTCTTGGATTCCCGGTCGGGCGGGGCCGACGGGAATGCGGTCTGGGAAGTCGAGGCCTGGATCACCAGACTCTCAGGGGTGGGATGGGTGGACAGGAACTTGGGGTCATCCGGACACGGACGGTGGCGTCTGGCCACGTTCCTATCAACAGGCGAACCTGAAGCGGGCCTGGACCACGTGCCCAAAAGAACGTCAGACAAGGCTTCGTTGAACGGCAGCAGTGGCTCCTGTGGGCATGACTGCGGTTTGAAGACCTCAGTGAGGATGTTCGGCCTCACGGCCGCGACGGGGAGCTCAAGGTGTAAGGCCTTGGCAGCCCTCATCAACACCACTGAATAAGCAGCCCCCTCCTCCGAAGCCACGGTAGGAGGCGAGACAAAACCAGGATTAGGAGAGTCGTCCAGACCACTGGCGTCACCCAAATCACCTGTCCAGTCCACATTGTACTGACACTCGCGTGACAGAGGGTCCTCAGACCCCTCCCAACCCTCTCCGTAATCTACATCTTCACCATATTCGGAATCAACAATGTAGACCGGCTCCCCGGGGTCCACAGGCCCCATCGGCGTCGGACTCGGCGTCGGGCGACGCCGGTCCGACTCCGCGTCCGGAGTCTTAGAGGGTATGGGGCGGCGCCGCCCGGAGCCGGCGCCGGAGCACCGGCGCCGCGCAGGGGCGGCGTCGGGGGCAACCCCGATGGAATCGGCGCCGAAGATGCCGGTAGACCAGCCGGCGTCGACCCTGAGGGTCCCTGCGGCGCCGGGGTCGGAGCCGTCGGCGGCGCCGGAGCACCCGACGGCGTCGAGGCAGGAGCACCCGAACCGCTAGGGCCCCCGGACGGGAGCACAGGGCCCGAAGGCGCCGTCGGCCCCGTCGGAGGAGACAGTGCCCTCATGGCCATGAGGAACTCCTCTATCTCTCCGGGCGTCGCGCCTTGCCCAGGGACCGTAGGGTATGGAGCAGGCCGCGCCGGCGACTCACGCAGAGCCGCGGGGGTGGGGCCACCCGAACCCCCGGCTGCATCGCGCGAGCGTCGGGGGGAGTCGGGGGTACGATGACGACGCCCCGACTTCTTGTGTTTCCTACCTGAGGAACCAGAGGAATGGTGACGACTTCCGGAGCGCTTGTGGCGGCTCCGCGACCACTCCCTCGACCATTCCCTCGACCTCCAGCCACACCGGGACCGCTCTCGACGCGGGGCCGACACCCGCAGCTCGAGTAGCTTGCGGGACCGCTCCCGCCTAGCTTTACTCGTCAGGGCCCGGCAGTCGACACAGTCGTCCACGGCGTGGTCGGGGCCCAGGCACCGGAGGCAGAGTCGGTGATGATCCGTGACCGACATTGTGCGGTCACAGCCAGTTCTTAAAACCGGACATCCTACCGGCACCGTAAGAAGAATCAAGGATTCACAAAACTTTAGTCAAAAGACCGGAGTACTGCACTTCTCGGATCTGCGCTAACTGGCGCGGAAAAAAGAAAACTGACGTCAGCGCGCGGAGGCGGCGTCTATATACTCCAGCGACGTCATCACGGCGCACGACGCCGACGACGGACGCGGAGCCGCAGGGGACGCCTGCAGACGACGCCTACCGACGCGCAGGGGTACTGCTACGCAAAAGTTTCCGGATCCAGACTGACGCCTGGGGATATTCTAAAGTAAGGAATCTAATACTAACCTGTTTCTTTCAGATAACAGCTTACATTTTTATGGTAACCTTGGAGGCTTCTGCACACACTGTACAGACTGAGGTCGTGATGGAAGTCTAGGGATGGTGAAAACAAGCCTCTCTCATGTGAAGAAATTCAAGCAGTCTAACTTACAACAACAGTTACATGTAGTGTTGTGTGCAAAAGCTGCAAAATGGCGTTTAAACTTCTAATAAGCGTATGCTAACACAGCAATGTGTGCAAGTAGGGCCCTGCCTTCACTACAGTGGCACAGTGAGCAAGGGACCCTTGTCTGTGTATAGCCTTGGTCACTTAGGGCGAACATAGCAAACAAAACCAGATGATGGACAGAGTGTTGAAACTTTTCGAATCACTCACCCCCATGATGATGCTTGTTTCAGGTCCAGGGAGGGCTTGGCTTGGCCTGGCAGTTCGGGCTGGACATTTCCTGTGAGAACAGGGTCAAGACTGATTTGAAAATGGGTGGGTCCAAAATGGGGTGGCCCAGTGAGTAAAAGAATGATGGATGTTTGTCCTAACAAGCCAAAGGTATGCTCAGACTCAGATTTATTGCTTGCTGTGCCACCGGATTCAAGCTAGCCTGGCTGATGAGGGGTCATATCTGAAAACCGGTCTCACAATGCTTGGGAGGACCTGGACTGGATGTTCGGGCTGGACTGGTCCTGTGAGGAGGAGGGTCAAGACTGATTTGCAAACGGCTGGGTCCAGACTAGGGTGGCATAGTGATCAAAAGAATGATGGATTAAACACAGATCTTGAGTGGAGGTGATTTGTTGGAAAGTTTTCCCAGTCCGTCCATCATTTTGTTGTGTTTGCTATGCCACAAGTAATGCAATATAAATAAATCAATAAAATGATTCCTTTTTTAAAATAACTTGCGTTTTCTATACCATAATACAAACTGAAAAAAGCCCATCCTTGTCTGCAGCAGAAAGAAAAAAATACTTTTTAATATTTATTGCTCAGTCTTCCTTCATCAAAACAGTTGGGGAATTCAATCAAAGTGAGAATCAGAAAAAGCATTCTCAAAACAAAAGTTGTAGCTTTAAAACGTTATCAAAGTGACACGATTCATCACATCATTGTCTCGAGGGCATGTCTCATACCTGTGCGCACTAACGGGTCCAAAACAACAAGGGCCAATGAGTAATGAAATCACCACAACAGGAATTTGTATTGTGTTCTTCACCTTCTCCTTTTCTTCCCAACTTGTTGTGAAACAAGTATGACAGCCCAAACATACTGGGTTCCATAGCACAGAACCTTCTGGCAAAAATGTGCATCTTATCAGATGCACCTGGAGAGTGTTAAATATAAAAAGATGGAGGAGTGCCCAAACAGCTTCCCTACAAATGTATGGAACTGCGGTGGGGATAAAAAGTAATCAAAGCTGCCATAACTCTGGAAAAGTAAACAGGAAGTTTAAGGAGGGATACCACGGATCTTTTCATAAGATTCAGAAATGCAGAAGACAAGCCATCAGAAAATAGTGGATTGTGGTTACCTTGATCTACCATAGGTGATCACCAAACTGTCCTAAATTCTAAAGAGATTCCATCTTTTTAGAACAATTTAGTCTATTAGGCTCAGATAGGATGGAAATTAAGCAAGCTGTCTAACTGCACCTTGTTATTCATTCTTCAATTAAATGTGATAACCAGTCTACTCTGATACATCATGCTAAAGGATGTTTTAAGCATTAACAAAGATCCAGCAGCAGCAAGATACATCATAGCAGTAACTGTTAAATGCCATTAACTGGTTCATTTAGATCGTAAAGGGCAAAAACTGGAATGTGAATACGTTGGTACAATAGTGGTTACTTTTAAAACCCTATCTAGCAGAACAACCTAATTGCAAAATTATGTGCAACTAGAACATACCAGAGGGTCAAAAATTGAAACTGAAACACAGAAATGATACAAGGTACCTTACAACTAGGGGATAATGGGAGACTGGAGAGGAGGACAAAGTGGGACAGCATAGTAAGGGGGGGGTAAGTGAGGGAAAAGGATGGGGAGAAGAGAGGAAGACATGGTAGGTAGCCATGGAGTTGGAGGTGGGGAAGGAGGGAGAACAATAATGTAAGTGGAGGCAATATAGGGGTCATATGGGGCAAAATAGAAGTGTGTACTTGAGGGAAGGAATGGAGAACTAGACAGAAGGACAGAGTTGAAGTTAAAAGAGCAAGGAAGATGACGTGGGAGAAAAGGGACTAAGAAGAGACAGGGTAGTTAAGAACGGAGATGGACAAGGGAGGGTAAGTAAAAGCTGTACGAGGGTGACCGGCGAGTAGGGAAGGAGCTGGTGGCAAAATGTAAGAGGGGAGGGATGACAGGACTGAGGGACAGGGAAGGTGGGGCCTTTTTTCAGAAGGAGTTACAAAAATACAGGAAGATGGAGGGCAGGAAGCGGATGTAGAAGAGGTAGTGGGAAGAAGGAAAGGTGTGGAGGTAAGTGCAGGGAGTGTGTGAGAAGGAGGAAGTCAAGGTTAGGGAATGGAAGAGGCAAGGAGAGGGTCGAGATTACAGGGGAAAGAGGAAACTGGAAGTAAATGGGCTTGAGCAAGGAGAGAGGAAGCTTCAAGGGGAAAGAAGGGTAATATCACTATATGGGTACCAGGTCTTTCTGCTAAAGAAAATGTAACTATCCCTCACCGAAAGACATTTCAGAACGTCTGTTCAAGCTCTGGTATGTGGATGATGGTAAATCGCTGCTCATGGCAAATCGAATCCAGGGCCTGAAGAGCTATGACATCATCATCCACATACTTGATGGAACTCCACTGGCAGTTATTGAAAATCAGCTGCTGCATCATTTACAAATACTATGTCGATCAATAGCCTTTCTCATCTGGCAGGCAAGCTCATCATCTCTGGTGGCTCTTGGCATACCTGGAGCAGGATGTCATCCAGACTAGAGGGGAAAAAGTGCAATACATGATGTGGCAACAGGTCTTTTAAGACTATGTGCCTAGGATCTGGCACACCTTGTATCTATTAGAACCACACAAACTCTGAAGACAAGTATGAATTAGGACCACCCAAACTCTGAAGAGGCAACTTTTTAAAGAATACTACATAACAATTTAATTCCAGTCAACTTTTGCTCCGAGAATCCGCCTGCAGCTTCAATAACAGCAGCTTTGCCTTTAACACCCTACAGAGCTTTGCTGCCTTTTTGCTAGTTTTGCGATGTACAAATACCGGACACAAACTGAATAAAGTTACAGTATTGTTGAACAAGTTACTTATCTTCGGTAATGATATATCTGAAAGAAACATAGGTTGGGTTAATATTCCTTACCTTAGCATATCCCCCAGGCATCAGACTGGATCTGGAAAGTTTTCGTCAGCAGTAAGCCGTGTGCGTCAGTAAGTGGTGTTGGTTGACTCCACGTCAGTCGTCGGCTTCGTGGTCGCCGGTATGACGTCGCGGAGCTGACTTTGACGCTGCACTCACGTGCTGACATCAGTTCTGTACACGACTTTCCTCGCCAGGAACGCAGTGCCATGGAAGACACCGACCACTGGGTCACAAAACTAGGGCCTTGAAAGGATGTCCTTAACCCTAGAAATCAGTACGCAGAAGGTGGAGGATGGGGGGGGGGGCGGTAAGGAATCTATAACTAACCTATGTTTCTTACAGGTATATCGTTACCGGAGGTAAGTAATTTGTTCATCTGAAAGAAACAGTTATAGATGCCTTACCTTAGGATACCCCAGTAATACCAACCCCGGAGGTGGGTCTGCGAACCAAGATCACACCAGAAAGTCCTGAAGAACGTGAACGGACGAAGAAGCCGTCTCGCCGGACTTGGCTGTCAAGGCAATAGTGTCACGTAAAAGTGTGCAGCGCTACTCAGAAAGCTGCCTAACAGATGTAATTTTGGGGGACTCCCCGTTCCAAAGCAGCAGCAGCTGCTGTCGCCCTGGTAGAATGGGCACGCAGCCCCACTGGAGGCTCCTTCTTAGCCAAAAAGCAACAGGCTTTGATGCACAGAACAACCCACCTAGAGATGGTCCGTTTGTGCACGGCCCGACCTTGCTTAGTGCCCACGCAACCAACAAAGAGCTGGTCGTCGCCCCAGAATTGCTTGGTGCGATCCAAATAGGAGAGCGCACGTTTTGGATCCAGATGGTGTAGCCTCACTTCCTCATTCTAAGGATGCAGAAGCTTAAAGAAAGTGGGCAAAGTGATGGTTTGACCAATATGAAAGGACGTGACCACCTTTGAAAGAAAGGAAGGTCGAGTTCTGAGGACAACCTTGTCTGGATGACCTACCAGAAAAGGAGGCATGGAAGACAGAGATTGTAGCTCACTTATCCTGCGCGCAGAGGTGATGGCCACCAGAAAAGTAGTTTTTAGAGTTAAGAGTCTGAGAGGACTGTTATGTAGCGGCTCAAAGGGAGAGCACATAAGATAGGTTAACACCAAGTTCAAGTCCAACTGAGGCATTACGAAGGGAACAGGAGGAAAAAGATGAAGAATGCCCTTAAGAAATCTATTTACAAAAGGGGACTTGAAAAGAGAAGGCTGGTCAAGAAGCCTCAGAAAGGCTGAAATTGCCAAGAGGTAGCCCCTAAGAGTGCCCAGAGCAGAGCTCTGCTGGGCCAAAGAAAGAAGAAACAAGAGAACCTCAGAAAGAGGGGCAGAAAGGGGATCCACAGCCTTTGCTGTGCACCATGCCACAAACGTATTCCAACTGTAGGAGTATACCGTCTTCGTGGAGGGACACCTGGCTGCGAAGATTACATCACAGATTTTGTGAGGCAAGTCAAATGATGTCAGCTGCCGCCGCTTAATCTCCACGCAAGGAGGTGGAGGTTGGACAGGTTCGGGTGGAGAACCGTCCCCTGCTGCTGCGACAGAAGATCCTCCTGAAGAGGCATTCGGATCGGGGGCTCGATGGCCATGTTGAGTAGCGCGGGATACCAGACTCTTAATGCCCAGTCCGGAGCCACAAGAATTACTTGGGCCCGGTCATGCTTGATCTTCTTCAGCACTTTGGGTAGAAGTGGCATAGGCGGACAGGCGTATAGAAGACCGCAACTCTACTTGTGACGAAAAGAGTCGCCTAGCGAGTGCCACCTTGGAAATTCCAACGTGCAGAATTGCTGACATTCTGCGTTGGCGAATAGATATAACCAAGGCTCTCCCCTCCGCTGAAAGAGACCCTGCACCACCTCCAAGTGAAGACGTCATTCGTGATCCATCATGCACCTGCAGCTGAGTTCATCTGCCCTGGCGTTCAGTGACATGCCAGATGTTGAACCACCAGGGAAATGCCCTGATGTTCCAGCCATTTCCAGAGACCCCTTGACATAGGGTCCACGACCCCACCCTGCCTTGTTTGTTGCAGTACCAGATGGTGGTGGTGTTGTCAGTGAACACCTGCACTACTTTACCCCGGACAGAGGGAAGGAATGCCTTTAGTGCAAGATGGGTTACCCAGAGCTCCAGAAGGTTGATGTGAAGCTCCGACTCCGCCAGAGACCAGAGGCCTCTGATCTCCGCCTCTCCCATGTGGTCGCCCCATCCCAGAAGGGATGCATCTGTCACCACTGTGTGTTCTGGTTGGGGAAGAACGAGGGATCTGCCGTTGACCCAATCCTGGTTCGTGAGCCATCACTGCAATTGTCATGCAATGCCCTCCGAGATCTGGACGCAATCCGACAGGTTCCCCTGATGCTGCGCCCACTGGAACTTCAGGTCCCACTGCAGAGCCCGCATATGCCACCTGGCATGATCGACCAGCAGGTTGCAAGAGGCCATGAGGCCCTGCAGCCTCCGAGTCATCCTGACTGAAACCCAGGATAGGGGCTTAAAGATCGGAATCATTGCCCAAAGATCCCGGTCTCGCTGTTCCAGAGGATAAACCCGAAACTGCGTCGTGTCCAGAACCGCTCCGATGAAGTGGGGCTTCTGAGAGGGGGGTCAGGTGCGACTTCGGCACGTTGATGGAGAACCCCAGCAAATGCAGGAGGTCGGCCGTAGTCTGGAGGAGGGAGACGACTGCCTGTCGTGAGCCCGCCTTCAACAACCAGTTGTCCAGATAGGGGAAGACTGGAACCCCATATCTGCGCAGATGATCAGTAACCACCGCCATCTCTTTCGTGAACACCCGAGGGGAGCTGGTAAGGCCAAAGGTGAGCACGGTAAACTGAAAATGCTCGTGACCCACCGTGAACCGCAGGTAAGGCCGGTAAGCCGGCAGGATGGGGATATGAACAATAAGCGTCCTACAAGTCCAACGCTACCATCCAGTCTCCAGGGTCGAGGGCAGACAAGAACTGAGCCAGGGTAAACATTTTGAACTTCTCCTTCCAGAGGAAGAGGTTGACGTCCCTGAGATCCAAGGTAGGACCAGGCCCTTGACCTTCTTGGGCACCAGAATGTAGTGGGAATAACAACCACAACCTACTTCTGGGGCAGGAATGCGCTTGATGGCTCCCTTAGCCAAGAGAGCCGTAACTTCCTGTTGGAGAAGGTCCAGATGATCCCCGGACATGAGATGGTACTGATATGGCATGGCTGGAGGGATAGTCTCGAAGGGGAGGGAGTAGCACATTCGGAGTATCTGCAAAACCCACCTGTCCGACGTGATGGTGCGCCAGTGGGGGAGGTGATGGCGAATCCTGCAGCCCACTGGCGTTTGATGGGTCTGAAAGGTCAGACTAGGAGAGTTTAGAGGCTGCTGCAGAGGGAGGGGTGGTGGACGGGCCCGCCCGCTGGCCTCCAGAACCACGTTAGTGGTTCTCACGTACTCGTGAGGAGTGCTTGCGCGGGCCTGTGGCTCTGAAAGGAACGTGTTGGGGCACCCGTTCCGTGGCCATGAAAGGGGCGAAAAACAGACCATGCAGTAAACATGGGGGAGAGGCCCATGGACTTGGTCGTAGCCCAAGAGTCCTTGAAGCGCTCAAGCGCATTGTCTGCTTTGTCGCCAAATAGACGACGGCCATCAAGGGGCATGTCCATCAAGGTGTTCTGGACAGTAGTTCTCAAACCGGCGTGACGGCGAAGCTCCACTGACATTTAAATGGTCATACCCAGTGAGTTCGTGGTGTCCAGTCCACAGCGGATGGCGAACTTTGCTGCGTCTCTCCCCTCTGCAACAGCATGGAAGAGCACGGCCCGGGCCTCCTCCGGACACTGAGGCAGCACTTGTGCCACCGTATCCCACACGAAGTGGGAATAACAGCCCAAGAGGCATGCGGTGTTCACTGACCGCAGTCCTAAGCTGGATGAAGAAAACAACTTCTTCCCAAACTGATCCAGCTTCTTGGATTCCCTGCCCGGTGGTGCAGTAGGGAATGCGCTTTTGGACGCTGAGGCTTGGACTACCAAGCACTCAGGGGAGGAGTGTTGAGAGAGGAAAGGAGTCGCCCGGAGCTGGGCAGTGGCGTCAGGCAACCATCCTACCCACAGGAGCCCCTCTGGTGGGCCTGGACCAGGTGCCCAAAAGGATGTCCGTGAGGGCTTCATTAAAATGGCAACAGGGGCTACGAAGAGCTCGCTGTCGGCTGAAGCACCTCTGTCAGGAGGTTAGTCCTGACTGACCCAGCAAGTAGCACAAGGTTTGGGGCTTCTGCCGCCCTACGCAACACCACTGCGTAAGACGCTCCCTTCTCCGCAGCCAGGGTAGGAGAAGACAACATGCCAAGGTCTGGTGAGGTGTCCAGACCACTGGCATCCCCCAGTTCCTCTCTTCAGTCCGGATCATATTCGAGCTGGGCAGTGAGAGGGTCCTCAGACCCCTCCCAGTCTTCCTCACTCTCCTCTGGCTGCCAAATATCTGAAAATGGTCAGGGTGGAATGCAGGCATAAAAGTAGCCATCGGTGCCAGATCCGGCGTCGGTCGACTCCGTATCCACAATAGGATGGAAACGGGTTGACGCCGTGTGGTCCAGCCGGCGCCGGAAGTGGTGCCGGTGGATTCCGCACTGGTGGAGGGGTTACGAGGTCGACCGGAGCCGATCCGGATCCAGGCATGGATCCAAGGGGGCCCTGCGTAGCCGGAGCCGCCAGCGAAGGCCCAGGGCCCCCAGCCGAGTCCGCTGAGCCCGAAGGTGTACCAGCGGAGTCGGCTGCCCAAAGATGGCATGCATCACTTCGTAAAATTGAAGAAGCTGGGCAGGGGTCGCTCCTGGTCCTGGGAAGGACAGAGTCGACCCTGAATGGTCCGCACGCAGAGCCGCAGGAGTCCTTGCATCAGCCGACGGACGAGGGGAAGTCGAAGAGCGATGACGCCTCTTCGACTTCTTCTTGTGCTTCGACTTACCTGACCCCGAATGCGAAGACTTTGACAAAGAGTGATGATGGCTCCGCGATCGGTCCCGTGACCTCCAATGTGACCGGGACTTCGAACGACGCGGAGTTGACTGAAAGCCTCGAGGTGCTTTCGGGACCGCTCCCGCAAAGACTTCGGGACTATGGTCCGGCAGTCGGAGTATGACTTGGGGTCATGGTCGCGCTCCAGACAGTAGAGGCACACGTGGTGTGGATCAGTCACCTGTCAAGAGCAGGAACCGCAGGCCTTGAAACTGGGCATCCGTCGTGCACCAGGAGTCGATGTAAGATTCGAAAAGAAGTCAACAAAAAGTCGCAAAAAGTCAGTCAAAAAATGACTGGGGGTACTGCTCTCTCCAGATCTGCGCTTGCTCGCGCGGAAAAAGAAAGAACGGACGTCAGCGCGCGAGGGCGGCGTCTAAGTAACTTCTGTGACGTTATCCCGGTGACAAAAGACGCTGAGTCGACCGACGCCACCTACCGATGTGCAAGGGTACAGCTGACAAAATCTTTCTGGATCCAGTCTGACGCCTGGGGGATATTCTAAGGTAAATAATCTATAACTAACTCTTTCTTTCAGATATTAAGATCTAAACAACTTTTCACTAGTGAAGAGGGAGAAGTCGCTTGAGTAGAACAACTGCTTTGAGCTTGGGATCACTCAAGTGGAGCATTTCTCTACGAAATTACCAAGAAAAACCCAACAGTTCCTACAATGTTCTTAAAGCATCTTTGGAGTGATGGACACTTAAAACAACTGTTGCTATTAGTGGCTCCTTTCTCCACCTCTCCCTCGAAAGAGAGAAAGCTGGCTGCAGTTGCTTTCTGGGTCTGTTGTAAGGGTGAAAACACTTTCGGCATTTCATTTATTGTTGATTGCATTTTCTTACTGGAGAAGCCAGGTGCAGGGCATGTGAGATAGCCCTGCGCTGCTATCTCTCCAGTATGCTGTTGGACACCTACATCCTTTGTGAATCAAAAAGCATGTCTATTAGTCATGGCTGGACATTACCATAAAGTATAGTTTAGAAAATCCAGTCATGTATGACTAGCGCTACTCCAGACTGCATGGTCCATGAAAATACAATGCGATGAGCTACTTTTCCTGTTTTGCTGTATCCTATGACTAGAAAAGGATACACTCAGCTTTTCAGGTAAACTTACAACAAACAACTTTATCATCATCCATGGAGTACAGGAGTATTGTGCTATTAGGTAGGAGGCATTATGGGGGGCACCAGAGAGCAGCAGTCAAACTTCAGCGCGGCTCCAGTCCACCAGCCTTTAAATCCATCAAATGATTTATCTACAGATGTTCCTTCCATTAAATGTTGCCTTGAGCTGGACCTGCGGAGTCTCCGCCAAAGAATTGCTAGATTCCTCCCTGGTTTGAGGGATCGGGCTAGACTGTTTCTATTGGAGCAAGACAAACAAGTTACTTACCTTCGGTAACGATATATCTGTAAGAAACAGTAGTTAGTATTAGATTCCTTACCTTAGAATATCCCCAGGCGTCAGACTGGTTCCGGAAATTTTTGCATAGCAGTACCCTTGCGCGTCGGTAGGCGTCGTCTGCGGCTCCGCGTCCGTCGTCTGTGTCGTGATGACGTCGTCGGAGTACTTAGACGCCACCTCCGCGTGCTGAAGTCAGTTCTTAGACACAGCTTTTCCACGCCAGAAACGCAGAGCCATGTTAAAAACCAACACTGGTGCCATTGAAACTAGGGCCCTGAAAGGGGATGACCTTAACCCTAGATATCGGTTCGCAGAACGGGGAGGATGGGTGGGGCGGTAAGGAATCTAATACGAACTTCTGTTTCTTACAGATATATCGTTACCGAAGGCAAGTATTTTGTGCATCTGAAAGAAACAGGTTAGTATTAGATTCCTTACCTTAGAATAGATACCCCAGCAATACCAACCCCAGTGGTGGGTCTGCGAACCAATAATCACACCAGAAAGTCCTGGAGGACGGAACGGCCAAAGAAGCCATCCCTCCGGACTTGGCTGTCCAGGCAGTAGTGTCTTGCACACGTGTGCAGCGAGGCCCACGTAGCTGCCTGACAAATGTCCTGCAAGGGGACTCCCCGGCCCAGGGCATAGTAGCCGCCGTGGCCCGAGTGGAATGGGCCCTCAGCCCAACAGGAGGCTCCTTCCTTGCCAAGGAGCAACATGCCTTGATACACAAGACGACCAACCGAGAGATAGTCTGCTTGTGCACCGCCCGTCCCTTCTTAGCGCCCACGTAACCAACAAAGAGTTGGTCATCCACCCGGAACTGGCGTGTGCGAGCCAAATAGAAAGAGATCACACGTTTTGGGTCCAGACGGTGGAGTCGCTCTTCCTCTTTAGAGGGATGCGGTGGCGGAAAGAAGGTGGACAAGGTGATAGACTGCCCGATATGGAAGGCCGTGACAACCTTGGGCAGAAAAGATGGCCTAGTCCGCAACACAACCTTGTCCAGATGGACAGAAAGGAAAGGGGGTTTAGACGAAAGAGCCTGGAGCTCACTCACTCTCCTGGCAGAGGTGATGGCAACCAGGAAAGCAGTCTTCAGAGTAAGAAGGCGGAGAGGACAGTTGTGAAGTGGCTCAAAGGGAGCGCACATCAGAAAGGTAAGAACAAGGTTCAAGTCCCACTGAGGCATCACAAACGGAACAGGAGGGAACATGTGTGTGATGCCCTTCAGAAAACGAGTTACAATAGGGGACTTGAATAAAGAAGGTTGATCAGGCAGCCGTAGGAAGGCTGAAAGGGCAGAAAGGTAGCCCTCGATAGTGCCCAGAGCAGAGCCCTGCTGGGCAAGAGAAAGGAGAAAGAGAAAAACCTCAGAAAGAGGGGCAGAAAGTGGATCCACAGCCTTTGCTGTGCACCATGCCACAAGAACAAGTTACTTACCTTCGGTAACGATATATCTGTAAGAAACAGTAGTTAGTATTAGATTCCTTACCTTAGAATATCCCCAGGCGTCAGTCTGGATCCGGAAACTTTTGCGTAGCAGTACCCCTGCGCGTCGGTAGGCGTCGTCTGCAGGCGGCCCCTGCGGCTCCGCGTCCGTCGTCGGCGTCGTGCGCCGTGATGATGTCGCTGGAGTATATAGACGCCGCCTCCGCGTGCTGACGTCAGTTCTTTGCACACAGCTTTTCCGCGCAGAACACGCAGAGCCATGTAAGAACCAACACTGGTGCCATGCGAAACTAGGGCCCTGAAGGGGATGACCTTAACCCTATGTATCAGTTCGCAGAACGGGGAGGATGGGTGGGGCGGTAAGGAATCTAATACTAACTACTGTTTCTTACAGATATATTGTTACCGAAGGTAAGTAACTGGTTCATCTGAAAGAAACAGGTTAGTATTAGATTCCTTACCTTAGAATAGATACCCCAGCAATACCAACCCCGGTGGTGGGTCTGCAAACCAATACAGCTTACACCAGAAAGTCCTGGAGGACAGAACGGCCAAAAAAGCCATCCCTCCGGACTTGACTGTCCAGGCAGTAGTGCCTTGCAAACGTGTGCAGCGAGGCCCACGTAGCCGCCTGACAAATGTCCTGCAAGGGGACTCCCCGGCCCAGGGCAGTAGTAGCCGCCGTGGCCCGAGTGGAATGGGCCCTCAAGCCCAACAGGAGGCTCCTTCCGAGCCAAAGAGTAGCACGCTTTGATGCACAGGACGACCCACCGAGAGATGGTCCGTTTATGCACCGCCATTCCCTTCTTCGCACCCACGTAGCCAACAAACAGTTGGTCATCCACCCGGAACTGGCGAGTGCGATCCATATAAAATGAAAGCGCACGTTTTGGGTCCAGACGATGGAGCCGCTCTTCATCCTTTGAAGGATGCGGAGGCGGGAAGAAGGAGGGTAAGGTGATGGACTGCCCGATGTGAAAAGCAGAGACTACTTTGGGCAGGAAAGAAGGTCTAGTTCTCAGAACCACCTTGTCTGGATGAATGGACATGAAAGGAGGTTTGACAGAAAGAGCCTGGAGCTCACTCACTCTCCTGGCAGAGGTGATGGCAACCAGGAAGGCCGTCTTTAAGTCAGGAGACGGAGAGGACAGGAATGAAGTGGCTCAAAGGGAGCGCACATCAAGAAGGTCAGAACCAGGTTCAAGTCCCAATGAGGCATCACAAACAGAACAGGTGGATACATGTGCGTGATGCCCTTCAAGAATCTCGTTACAATAGGGGACTTGAACAAAGAAGGTTGATCAGGCAGCCTTAGAAAGGCCGAAAGGGCAGAAAGGTAGCCCTTGACAGTGCCCAGAGCAGAGCCCTGCTGGGCAAGAGAGAGAAGAAAGAGGAGAACCTCGGAGAGAGGGGCAGAAAGAGGGTCCACAGCCTTTGCTGTGCACCATGCCACAAATCTGTTCCACCGGCAGGCGTATACCGACTTTTTGGAGGGACGCCTGGCTGCCAGAATCACATCACAAACTTCAGGAGGCAAGTCAAATGGCCTCAACTGTCGCCGCTCAATCTCCACGCATGGAGGTGGAGACTGGACAGGTTCGGGTGGAGGACCCTCCCCTGCTGCTGCGACAGAAGGTCCTCCCGAAGGGGCAGGCGGATCGAGGGACCGACTGACATGCTGAGTAGCTCGGGATACCAGTACCTTCGAGCCCAGTCCGGAGCCACAAGGATAACTAGGGCCCGGTCGCGCCTGATCTTCTTCAGCACTCTGGGCAGAAGTGGTATAGGCGGAAAGGCGTACAACAGACCGCAACTCCACTCGCGCCGAAAGGCGTCGCCGTGCGAGTGCCGTCTTGGAAACTCCAACGCGCAGAACTGATGACATTGCGCGTTCTCTTCTGTGGCGAATAGATCTAACCAAGGCTCTCCCCATTGCAGAAAGAGGCCTTTCGCCACGTCCGAGTTCAGACGCCATTCGTGATCCACCGAGCACCGACGGCTGAGTTCGTCTGCCCTGGCGTTCAGAGAACCTGCCAGGTGTTGAACCGTCAGAGTCACGCTCTGACGTTCCAGCCATTGCCAGAGACGCAGAGCCTCCTGGCAAAGGGTCCACGACCCCACTCCGCCCTGCTTGTTGCAGTACCACATGGCGGTGGTGTTGTCCGTGAACACCTGCACTACACTCCCGTTGACAAAGGGGAGGAATGCCTTCAGTGCTAGACTGATCGCCCGCAGCTCCAACAGGTTTATATGGAGCCGGGACTCCGCCGGAGACCAGATGCCTCTGATCTCCGCCTCTCCCAAGTGGCCTCCCCAGCCCTGGAGGGACGCGTCCGTCACAACCACGTGCTCCGGTTGGGGAAGGGAGAGGGATCTGCCTCTGACCCAATCGCGGTCCGTAAGCCACCACTGCAGTTGTCTCGCAGTAAAATGTAAATGTAAATGTATACTTGTAAAGCGCACTGTTACTCCATCTCGGAGTGTCCTGGCGCTGTATACCACTGGGGAACCCGTCCTGGCTTTCCCTGTGAGATGGTCCCTCCTGGGCACCCCCAAGGAGAAGCCAGGCATCCCCGGCGCTGATAGGGCCGTTGTGGAGATTAAGCAAGCTATTGCCCAGAGTTACAGAGTGGGACCCATGGTTAGTTTAGGCACCTAGGCGAGAATTATCGAGTCCGCAGACATTGACTCAAGACCCTGCCGAGATGGGAATTGAACCCTGGTCCCGGGCCGACCTCTGCATCAGGGTCTGCCGCTCTAACCATTGAGCCACACTTCTCCAGTGCCCTCCGAGATCAAGACATGGTCGGACAAGTTGCCCTGATGCTGGGCCCACTGAAACTTCAGGTCCCACTGCAGAGCCCGCATCCGCCACCGGGCGTGATGCACCAGAAGGATGCAGGAAGCCATCAGCCCCAGCAGCCGCAGCGTCAACCTGACCGAAACCCGGGATAACGGCTGAAAGATGAGAATCAAGGCCTGTATATCCCGGACTCGCCGTTCCGGAGGATAAACCCGAAACTGCGCCGAGTCGAGAACCGCTCCGATGAAAAGGAGCTTTTGAGAGGGACACAGGTGTGATTTCGGCACATTGATAGAAAACCCCAGCTCGTGCAGGAGGTCTGCCATCATCTGAAGGTGGTGTCTGGGGCGAGCCCGCCTTCAACAACCAGTCGTCCAGGTAGGGGAAGACTGAAACCCCCAACCGGCGCAGATGGACTGCGACCACCGCCATCACCTTTGTGAACACCCGTGGGGCGCTGGTAAGGCCGAATGGGAGCACGATAAACTGAAAGTGCTCGTGGCCTACCGTGAACCGCAGGTAACGCCGGTGGGCCGGCAGGACGGGGATGTGAAAATACGCATCCTGCAAGTCCAACGCTACCATCCAGTCTTGCGGGTCTAGAGCAGCCAAGACCTGAGCCAAAGTCAACATCTTGAACTTCTCCTTCCGGAGGAAGCCGTTGACGTTCCGTAGATCCAAGATGGGACGTAGGCCCCCTTTGTCCTTCTTGGGTACCAGAAAGTAGTGGGAATAGCAACCACACCCTACTTCTGGCCCAGGAACGCGCTCGACGGCCCCCTTGGCCAAGAGGGCCGTAACTTCCTCCTGCAGAAGTGTCAAGTGGTCCCCCGACACACGGTGGTTCTGCGGTGGCATGGCTGGAGGAGTGGTCTCGAAGGGGAGGGAGTAGCCCCTTCGGACGAGCTGCAGCACCCACCTGTCCGATGTGATAGTGCGCCAGCGGGAGTGGTGATGGCGAACCCTGCCACCCACTGGCGTCACATGAGACTGAAAGCACGGTCTAGGAGGATTTGGAGGCCGATGCTGCGGGGGGAGGTGTGGTCTGACCTCGCCGTTGTCCCCGACCGCCTCCACGGCCGCCACCGCGTTGAGAAATGTGTTGCGGCGCGTGGCTGGCCACGAAAGGAGCGAAACGAACCCGTTTGCTGGCGCTGGGTCGAGAGACCCAAGGACTTGGCCGTGACCCTGGAGTCCTTGAAGCGCTCCAGGGCGTGGTCCGCTTTGTCGCCAAACAGGCCACTGCCATCGAACGGCATGTCCATCAAGGCATTCTGGACATCTGCCGAAAAGTTGGCGGACCTCAGCCAGGCGTGGCGACGAATCGCCACCGTCGTGGACATCGCTCTGCCCAGCGAGTCGGTCGTATCAAGACCACACCTGATGGAGTATTTTGCTGCGTCTCGGCCTTCAATCATAGCCTTGCCGAGCTTTGCCCGTACCTCCTGCGGGCATTCTGGCAGCAGGTCCGCGACCGTATCCCACAGAGAGTGTGGCCACGTTCCTATCAACAGGCGAACCTGAAGCGGGCCTGGACCACGTGCCCAAAAGAACGTCAGACAAGGCTTCGTTGAACGGCAGCAGTGGCTCCTGTGGGCATGACTGCGGTTTGAAGACCTCAGTGAGGATGTTAGGCCTCACGGCCGCGACGGGGAGCTCAAGGTGTAAGGCCTTGGCAGCCCTCATCAACACCACTGAATAAGCAGCCCCCTCCTCCGAAGCCACGGTAGGAGGCGAGACAAAACCAGGGTTAGGAGAGTCGTCCAGACCACTGGCGTCACCCAAATCACCTGTCCAGTCCACATTGTACTGACACTCGCGTGACAGAGGGTCCTCAGACCCCTCCCAACGCTCTCCGTAATCTACATCTTCACCATATTCGGAATCAACAATGTAGACCGGCTCCCCGGGGTCCACAGGCCCCATCGGCGTCGGACTCGGCGTCGGGCGACGCCGGTCCGACTCCGCGTCCGGAGTCGGAGAGGGTATGGGGGCGGCGGCGCCCGGAGCCGGCGTCGGAGCACCGGCGCCGCGCGGGGGCGTCGTCGGGGGCAACCCCGATGGAATCGGCGCCGGAGAGGCCGGTAGACCAGCCGGCGTCGACCCTGAGGGTCCCTGCGGCGCCGGGGTCGGAGTCGTCGGCGGCGCCGGGGCCGGAGCACCCGGCGGCGTCGAGGCAGGAGCACCCGAACCGCTAGGGCCCCCGGACGGGAGCACAGGGCCCGAAGGCGCCGTAGGCCCCGTCGGAGGAGACCGTGCCCTCATGGCCATGAGGAACTCCTCTATCTCCCCGGGCGTCGCGCCTTGCCCAGGGACCGTAGGGTATGGAGCAGGCCGCGCCGGCGACTCATGCGGAGCCGCGGGGGTGGGGCCAACTGAACCCCCAGCCGCATCGCGCGAGCGTCAGGGGGGAGTCGGGGGTACGATGACGACTCCCCGACTTCTTGTGTTTCCTACCTGAGGAACCAGAGGAATGGTGACGAATCCCAGAGCGCTCGTGGCGGCTCCGCGACCGCTCCCTCGACCGCTCCCTCGACCTCCGGCCGGACCGGGACCGCTCTCGATGCGGGGCCGACACCCGCAGCTCAAGTAGCTTGCGGGACCACTCCCGCCTAGCTTTACTCGTCAGGGCCCGGCAGTCGACACAGTCGTCCACGGCGTGGTCGGGGCCCAGGCACCGGAGGCAGAGTCGGTGATGATCCGTGACCGACATCGTGCGGTCACAGCCGGTTCTTAAAACCGGGCATCATACCGGCATCGTAAGAAGAATCAAGGATTCACAAAACTTTGGTCAAAAGACCGGAGTACTGCACTTCTCGGATCTGCGCTAACTGGCACGGAAAAAAGAAGAACTGACGTCAGCGCGCGGAGGCGGCGTCTATATACTCCAGCGACGTCATCACGGCGCACGACGCCGACGACGGACGCGGAGCCGCAGGGGACGCCTGCAGACGACGCCTACCGACGCGCAGGGGTACTGCTACGCAAAAGTTTCCGGCTCCAGACTGACGCCTGGGGATATTCTAAGGTAAGGAATCTAATACTAACCTGTTTCTTTCAGATATTTATTTCACCTGCAGGCGTATACCGATTTTGCGGAGGGACGCCTGGCTGCCAGAATGACATTACAGACTTCAGGAGGCAAGTCAAATGGCCTCAACTGTCGCCGCTCAATCTCCAAGCATGGAGGTGGAGACTGGACAGTTTCGGGTGGAGGACCGTCCCCTGCTGCTGCGACAGAAGGTCCTCCTGAAGAGGCAGACAAACCGGGGGATCGACAGACAGGCTGAGTAGCTCGGGATACCAGAACCTTCGTGCCCAGTCCGGAGCCACAAGGATGACTTGGGCCCGGTCGCGTTTGATCTTCTTCAGCACTCTGGGCAGAAGTGGTATAGGCGGAAAGGCGTACAATAGACCGCAACTCCACTTGTGATGAAAAGCGTCTCCGAGCGAGTGCCGCCTTGGAAATTCCAACGCGCAGAACTGATGACATTGCGCGTTCTCTTCTGTGGCGAATAGATCTAACCAAGGCTCTCCGCACTGCTGAAGGAGGCCTTGCGCCACGTTCGAGTTCAGACGCCATTCGTGATCCATCATGCACCGACGGCTGAGTTCGTCCGCCCTGGCGTTCAGAGAGCCTGCCAGGTGTTGAACCACCAGGGTCACACCCTAATGTTCCAGCCACTGCCAGAGGCGCAGAGCCTCCCGGGAGAGGGTCCACGACCCCACCCGCCCTGTTTGTTGCAGTACCACATGGCGGTGGTGTTGTCCGTGAACACCTGCACTACACTCCCTCGGACAGAGGGGAGGAATGCCTTCAGTGCTAGACGAATCGCCTGCAGCTCCAAAAGGTTGATATGGAGCCGGGAATCCGCCGGAGACCAGAGGCCTCTGATCTCCGCCTCTCCCATGTGACCTCCCCAGCCCTGGAGGGACGCGTCCGTCACAACTACGTGCTCCGGTTGGGGTAGGGAGAGGGATCTGCCGCTGAGCCAATTGAGGTCCGTGAGCCACCACTGCAGCTGTCTCGCTGTGCCCTCCGAGATCAGGACATGGTCGGATAGGTTGCCCTGATGCTGGGCCCACTGAAACTTCAGGTCCCACTGCAGAGCCCGCATCCGCCACCGGGCATGATGCACCAGAAGGATGCAGGAGGTCATCAGCCCCAGAAGCCGCAGCGTCAACCTGACCGAGACCCGGGATAAAGGCTGAAAGAGTGGAATCAGAGCCTGAATATCCCGGACCCGTTGTTCGGGAGGATAAACCCGAAACTGCGCCGAGTCGAGAACCGCTCCGATGAAGAGGAGATTCTGAGAGGGGCACAGGTGTGACTTCGGCACATTGATGGAGAACCCCAGCAGGTGCAGGAGGTTTGCCGTCGTCTGGAGGTGGCGGACGACTGTCTGGGGCGAGCCCGCCTTCAACAACCAGTCGTCGAGGTAGGGGAAAACTGAAACCCCTAACCTGCGCAGATGAGCTGCGACCACCGCCATCACCTTTGTGAACACCCGTGGGGCGCTGGTAAGGCCGAAGGGGAGCACGGTAAACTGAAAGTGCTCGCGGCCAACCATGAACCGCAGGTAGCGCCGGTGGGCCGGCAGGACGGGGATGTGAAAATAAGTGTCCTTCAAGTCCAACGCTACCATCCAGTCTCCTGGGTCCAGGGCAGTCAAGACCTGAGCCAATGTCAGCATTTTGAACTTCTCCTTCCGGAGGAAGCCGTGACGTTCCGTAGATCCAAGATAGGGCGTAGGCCCCCTTTGCCCTTCTTGGGTACCAGAAAGTAGTGGGAGTAGCAACCACACCCTACTTCTGGCCCAGGAACGCGCTCGATGGCCCCCTTGGCCAAGAGGGCTGCAACTTCCTCCTGCAGAAGCCGCAAATGATCCCCCGATACACGGTGGTACAGCGGTGGCATGGCTGGAGGGGTCGCCTCGAAGGGGAGGGAGTAGCCCCTTCGGAAGATTTGCAGCACCCACCTGTCTGATGTGACAGTGCGCCAGTGGAGGAGGTGATGGCGAACCCTGCCCCCCACTGGCGTCACATGGGCCTGAAAACACGGACTACGAGGGTTTTGAGGCGGATGATGTGGGGGAAGGTGTGGACTGACCTAGTCGCTGTCCCTGACCGCCTCCACGGCCGCCACCGCGTTGGATGTTAGTCTGCGGTGCGTGGCTGGCAGCACGTGTGGGGGCGCCCCTTCCTTGGCCACGAAAGGAGTGAAAGGCACCCGTTTGCTGGCGCGGGGCCGAGAGGCCCAAGGACCTGGCCGTAGCCCTGGAGTCCTTAAAGCGCTCAAGCGCATGGTCTGCCTTGTCGCCAAAAAGGCGACGGCCATCAAACGGCATGTCCATGAGTGTGTTCTGGACATCAGCCGAGAAGTTGGCGGACCTCAACCAGGCGTGGCGACGAATCGCCACCGTCATTGCCATCACTCTGCCCAGTGAGTCGGTGGTATCCAGTCCACACCGGATAAAATAACGTGCCGCATCCCGGCCTTCCACAAGGGCTTGGCCGAGTTTAGCCCGTACCTCCAACAGGCATTCTGGCAGCACGTCCGCGACCGTATCCCACAGAGAGTGGGTGTAACGGCCCAAGAGGCATGCGGTGTAGGAAGACCGCAGTCCCAGACTCAGGGAGGAGAATACCTTCTTGCCGTATTGCTCATACCTCTTGGATTCCCTGTCAGGCGGAGCCGATGGGAATGCGGTCTGGGAATTCGAAGCCTGAATAACCAGGCTCTCGGGGGTGGGGTCGTGGACAGGAAACAAGGGTCGCCCAGGGCCGGGCGGTGGCGTCTGGCCACGTTCCTATCTACAGGCGAACCCGTAGCGGGCCTGGACCAAGTGCCCAAAAGAACGTCGGTCAAGGCCTCATTAAACGGCAGCAGAGGCTCAGCCGAGCTTGACTGCGGTTTAAGGACCTCAGTGAGGTTAGTCCTCACGGCCGCGACGGGGAGCTCAAGGCCCAAGGACTTGGCCGCCCGCGTCAGCACCACACTGTAGGTTGCCCCCTCCTCCGAAGCCACGGTAGGAGGGGAGGCAAAACCAGTGTCTGGCGAGGTGTCCAGACCACTGGCATCCCCAAGTCCACCTGTCCAGCCTTCCTGGGACTGACACTCACGTGTCAGAATTCTCCTCATCACCCATCTCCTGATACTCAGGGTCGTCAACCAATGGGGCCGGTTAATTGAAGTAAAACTCTCCAAACGGCATCGAGAGCGGCGCCCAGCGGCGCCGCTCTGGCGCCAGAACCGAATTGAGGGAGGCATTGGGGACGGCGCCCCCCGAAGACGGCGCCGGAGGGGACACCTGAGGGACCAGCGCCGGTGAGGTTGTTAGGTCAACCGGCGACGACCCGGATCCAGATCTAGTGGGGGGCCTGCGGCGCCGGGGCCGAAGCACCCGACGGCGTCAGGGCCGAAGCCCCTGACCCGCTAGGGCCCCCAGACGGGTCCGCTGGGCCCAAAGGCTCCGCGGAGCCTGTCGGGGGAGAGAGGGACCTCATGGCCATGAGGAACCGCTCAATCTCCTCCGGCGTTGCACGCGGTCCAGGGACCGGAGGGTATGGGGCCGGACGCGACGCCCACGACTCAGACGGAGCTGCGTGGGCGGTGTCACCCGAACCCCCGGCCGCGTCGGGGGGAGTCGGAAGAGCGATGACGTCTCTTCGACTTCTTGTGCTTACCTGACGACTTCAAACCTGAGGAGTGATGTCGACTCCCGGAGCTGTGATGGCTCGGCTCCCGCGTCCGGAGCTCGACTCGCTTGCGGGACCCCTCCAGCCTAGCTTTCGAAGTCAGGGCCCGACAGTCGGAACAGGTCTTGTCGTCGTGGTCGACGCCGAGACAGTGGAGACACCGACCGTGAGGGTCGGTGACCGACATCAGCCGATCGCAGTCCTCACAGGGTTTAAAACCTGGCATCCCTATCGGCACCATTCGGAGTCGAAGACTCGAAAAACAATGATCAAAAGGGATCAAAAAGTTTAGTCAAAAAATGACTACGGTACCACTTTTTCCGGATCTGCGCTGCTGGCGTGGAAAAAAGAAGAACTGACGTCAGCACGCGGAGGCGGCGTGTAAGTACTCCGACGACGTCATCACGGCGCCCACCACGCCGACGACGGACGCGGAGCCGCAGACGACGCCTACCGGCGCGCAAGGGTACTGCTGCGCAAAAATTTCCGGATCCAGTCTGACGCCTGGGGATATTCTAAGGTAAGGAATCTAATACTAACCTGTTTCTTTCAGATGAAGACTGATTTGCATATGGCTGGGTGTCATCTAAGGTGGCGTGGTAGGCAAAAGAATTATCAGTTGGAATGCTATCCCAAGCAATTGCCAGTGGTTAGACTTCTCGAAAGCGGTCCACTATTCACCTTTTGTGTCTTTGATGTAACACCCTCAGTGGGCAAGGGTATGGCCAAACATGTTCTAAGCTCAATACACAACTGGAACTAACCTGCACCTGACTGACAAGCCCCAATCTGGGTGGAACCAGTCTTGATTTGCTTGAGTTCCGGTTCAGAGAGAACCAGGCTTAGCAGTTCAGGCTGGCCTATTCCTACAAGAGCAGGACCAAGACTGATTTGCATACGGCTGGGTCAAACTTGAGGTTGCAAGCCAGGCAAAAAATAATGGGTTGGAATGCTACCCAGAGAGATTGCCAATTGTTAGACTTTTTGTAAGCATTCTTCCCATCACCTTCTGTGTGCTTGACAGTGCAATGTTTGGGCATAAAAATATACTGGGATGCAGAGAAGGTTGTACAGGACAGCTATAGGCCCATTAAAGATTAGATCGAGGAGAGAACCTTGGCATGGCGACCCCTACCGCTTTCTTTAGGACGCAAGAGTTGCAATTGTAAAAAAGATCTTTTACCCAAGTTATTGTATCTCTTCACCAACATACTTGTTGTGCTCCCGGGGCTCTTCCTTGAATGGCTACATACAAAATTCACCAACTTTGTTTAGGTGGGTGGGCAGCCTTGGCTAAGCTGGAAGGTGCTGACCCTTCCTACACAAGGGGTGAGTTTTCGCTGCCGCAAAGAGCACACTATTTTTGTGTAGCAGAGGCAAGGTGTGCGTTTCACTGGTATCGTCTCAAATATAAATCTCCTTCTATCATGATAGAAAAATATATTGCAGTCCTCTTCCTGCTACAGACTGACCTGACCAAGTCCTTGTATAGACCTAGTGCGCAATTACATACAATAGGTTGTGCAATATATGCATGGCATGAGCTTGCTAGAATTCTGGGCTTGGAGAAAGTATACTCAACTGAGATCCCCATTTGTAGTAACCCATAGCTGGACCTACATTAGAACTCAAAGCACAACAACAATTATTGCAATTGAATATAATAAAGCTGGGAAATCTCTATGTGCCTGGTGAATTTCTGTCTATAGAAGGCTGTAAAGAGATGGAGGAGATCCACATTGTAAAGATAAGGCTACTCCTTTTTCTTGAAGAAAACGTAGCTTTAATCAAAGGTAAATCTCCAGCTTCAGTTTCAGATCCTATCTCCTCACACTCTACATTTCAGTACCTGCCACAATGATGTCCCATTCCATTTCTCTCAGCATCATGGGCATTATGAAATACCCACACATGCTCCCCCGTTAATATCCATCATGAACACTTTGTCAACAAAAATAACTAAGGCATTTGAAAAACCTATTACACATTCTACGTTAAGACAACTACCCCATTCACTTTCCGGTGTACTACTTAAACAACCTGTATATCACCCACATCTAGTAACCTTGCCCACATTTCCCAAACTCAAGCTACACCCATCCTCCAAACCATTACACTACGATTGACACTCTCTGACTTCTTTACACCTCTCCTTTTGTTATTATATTGTTCAGGTTTCATCTGCATCCCCTTGACGTTTTCCTCACGATAAACACACACATTCCTTTTCCCACTCAATCACACAGGACATTCCTTTTTTCCAGGTTCTCTTCCTTTCAATGATACAAAAGGTGATACACCCGTCACTGAATGCAGAGCTGTCATATGTGCCCAGTGCATCTTTCTCAATTCCTTTCCCCACAGACGTCGATTGGCCAAGGACAGCTGAATATTCTCAATTACTAGGTTATTTACTCTTTCTACCAACCCATTAGCTTGGGGTCTAAAAAGAGCTACTCTTTCATGAACTATTCCCATTCTGGCAAGATAATTGGTCATTTCCTTAGAGATAAATTACACTCCATTGTCAGATACAATAGTCTTCGGTATGAACAATAGTTACTTACCTGTAATCTGTGGTTCTCCAGTATTGGTGTCTTTCATAGATTCACATGCCTGAATCATTCCCCGTCGTCGGAGTGGGAGTCCCACGGTATATAAAAAAGCAATAATATGCTATAAATACATAGTAAATACCAACAAAAAACAAACCAGGAAGTAAAGTAGCCAAGCTACAGAAGAAAAAACTTCCACATTAGTGACTATCCTTGTCATTTTGTGTAGCCCAAACTGCAGCCAATCAGGCGACAGCACCCACCAGAAGGTTCCCCCCAGAGGCTCAGGCTGTCAGATTTTGTCGCACGGAGTGATAGTAAACCAAAGTATGCTAAGAGCCTCTGAAGGGGAGGTGGGCGGGTTGCATGTGAATCTATGAAAGACACCAATACTGGAGAACCACAGATTACAGGTAAGTAACTATTGTTCTTCTCCAGTATTAGGGGTGTCTTTCATAGATTCACATGCCTGAATCAGAGTAGATAGCAGTAAATATCCTTGCTAGGCAGACGCCATAGTAACCCAGCTTGTCAAACTGTGCACATTATATGAATTATATATATATAAAATGTCTTAACATAGCCTGGAACATGATAAAATGCATCTAGTGAAGAATGTGCACTCTGAAAACGGTAGCAGAAGCGTCTGACTGCAGGAAAAAAGGAGGTGGGAACAGAGGCTCACCTTAGCTGAAAAGATTACATAGAACTGCTGGACACATGGAAACATTGGTCTTACTGGCTGCAACAAACAGTAGTGATTGGAGAAAGCAAGGCTGCCAACCTAGGTTGTCGCTCTGCCGAGGTGCTGGAGAAGAACTCCATCAAACAGAGCAGTTGAGGAAGACATTGGCCTGGTAGAGTGCGTACTAGGGGCAGCTAGCAAAGCTGTTCAACTTGTGCATGGCAAAATATCGATCGGAGCAAAAGATCAATAATGCAACTGTTCGCCCGGACCCTGTTGGGTTTTAACTAATCGTACCTTAGTAATAAATTGATCAGATCTGCGAAAACCGAACTATCCCTTGTAAACAGAACATTTGAAACCTTTTCTATTATCAAGTGTATGGAAAAAACCATTTTGTTGATAGTGGTGGAGGCAAAGATGCAGTTGAATTTACAGGCTCGATCCGAAAGAAATTCCGGAGGCACGTTAAGTATGAATTCCCGAGTAACTGGAACCACCATAGAGTTATAGAGAACTGTATGAAAAAGGCTAAAGAATCGAAAGATCTGAATCTAACTGACTCTAATAGAGGACTGTTAAAGACAAGAAAAAGAAAATGACACCTTTGTAAGTCATCGTAGATCATCACTGAGGAAAAGTTGAAAGGATATCACATGAACTGCCCTATTACCACACTGAGATGTCTCGATGGTAATGGACGAACTGGCGGAGAAAAAACAATCTGAAATTGTCTTGAAGGATTGAGTTATATTTTTTGAGGAATAAAAAGATGTGATCCCATCTTGTCGGCATCTGGAGCCGCTGCCAGTTAAGGCACTAGTAGAATTGCATGAGGCAATCCTGAACTTGACAGCTAAATGAGAACAAACTGGAAGATCCTTTCTATTAAGAGTAAAAGGATGAATTCTAACTGAACAATATCAGATACCGCAAAAACATTTGCGTTGGAGACCTTGTCCCTGTTATGGCGAACACTCCCTTGCAAACCGCAGGGATGTTTAGATAGGCGAACCAAAGGTAATCAGGGGCAGGCCACTGACCTCAAAGATGGCTGTTCCGAGTGATAAACCTGGCCGCTCCGAAAGAAATAGATCCGGAGGTGGACACGTCCGAATTGATTCGCACTCCGACTGGAAAAAAGGATAAACTCAGTAAACCAGTCTTGGCGAAGCCATGAGGGGTGAAGAGGGACACTCAACACCACTCCATTTTGTTCTTTCGGAGAACTCTGGGACCCAAAGGTATCGGTGGAAAATGGAATCAGATTGAGATCAGTTGGACAAGAAACGCATTTCCCTGTAAATTCTTGTGGTGATGCCAACTTGAAAAGCACCAGAATGTGCTGTTCTTCTTGGTCGCGAAAAGACCAGATCTGGAAGCACCCTACTGACGAAATTTGAATCCACATTCCGTAGAGGAAAAACTCACTCGAGAGTGGAAATTGTCGTCCTGCTGAGAGTGCCTGCCAGACCTGTCTTGTACCAGGAACGTGGAATCGCCAGAAAGTTGTGTGCGTTCTATCGCTCATGCACATAGATCACCGGCTTCCTGAGGCAACAAAGCTGATCTAGTCCTTTGTGTTTAGTGACATAGAGTACACCAGTTGTATTGTCTATGCGCCACAATACAGTTGTCTCCTCGAAATTATTGCGTAACAAAATTGGAGGGCAAGGAAGATGTCTCTTCGCTCCGCAGGATGATGTACCAAACCTCAAATGAGGGCTCATTTCCCGAAGACCTTCAGCCCCTAAATAGTGCTCCCCAATTCCTGAGGGGTGTGTCCATGGTGATTGCGCAATTTGATACCTTTTTGAGGGAAAAAACACACCTTGTGTATAAATGTCTGTCTTGGATTCACCCAAGAAAGAAAAACCTCTCGCATCGAGGAGGGATTGTAATGAGATCTTCAAATGAATCAGAGACGTGAAACCAATGTTTATGCAGTTGCTGTAGCATCGTTATCCTGTGCAGAAGGACACTCACTAATACTGGAGAAGTCTGGGTGTACTGGATTGCTTATTAAGAAGAGTGATCCTCTGTAAATAAACCTGTCTCAGAAATGATGAATGCGTATGTATTGCAGACACAGAACGGCTGCCAGAATCTACATAAGAATCACGTGGAGTGGACCGAGAGTCCTGACAAGATAGGCCTGTGATATAACTTAGAGTATAGATTAACCACGTCCCGTGCTGAGGAAGCATTGTTACCTAAACCTTGATACTCTGGAGGTCGAGTGCACATGTTAGGTCTCTGGCAGTAACATTTGAAAAACTTTCTTGAGGTACAACCTTTGAAAAATGTTTGCGCAGAGATGACAAAAATCCAGCGCTACATATCTGACCAGCTAGTTGAAGAGGATCTGAGAGGAAAAAAACCTAACTCCTTATTAGATTCAGAACCACTCCGACGGTCCCTGATGTATCCATAAGTCAATTTGTAAATGACTCGCGCAGAAGAGTTGAATGCGGTCACTATGAAGGCGTAGCATACAGGAAATTGCCCAAATTCTAGAGCATGCTCTTTTGACATTACAATTAGAATTTTCCATAGATAAATCGCAGTGGTGACCAAATGAAATCTTAGAGATATGCCATCCTTATCCCACCTGGAATGGAGTCATGATGGGCTTTAAAGTAAGTCGTAGTGTCCTGGAAAAATGACTTCCTGTATACGATTTAGAGTCGAATCATACAGTTGCATATCAGGTACTGGGTGGAACTTCTTGGATTAAAATGCGAAAACTGTCCTCGGGCACCCCGAAAGAGTTGATCCCCGTACTGTGGAGAATCGAAGGCGCGGTATTGTCTGGTCAATATGATGGCCCAGAAGTAACAACTATAAAAAGGTATGGCCATTATCTCAGTATGGACTTGTGGGCGAGGAACTAAGGGTTCCTCCAACCTTAACTCCGCAACACGATACTGCAAAACTTGGAGATGTAATGTATACTGCACGGTGTTTTGTTGATAATTATGTTTTGTCCATCCTTTTTTTTAAAAATTCTAGAAGCGCCAGTGTAGGGGTATTCAAGGATACGCACATTCTGTGCCCCCATGTTAAAATTGAACCTATCCAGAGAGCTAAAAGATTGCCCGAGAGTCACCAGCGCCGATCTTTTGGATGAAGCAGAGCTCAAAATTTCTGTCAATACAATATAGAAAGAGAAAGAAACCGTCCGCCTCTATCCTGGTGACAAGGGCTTGACGAAAGCGCGTCACCGTTCCTTACATGAGGAGGGTAAATCCGTCAACATCCACCGGAGGATAGAAGAATAAAGAATCATACAAGATCCCGTAACTTGCTAAAAGGAGGCTACGACTAATAAGTAGGGTAAAGTAACACTGTAATAAGCCCAACTGGACCAAGCGTCGACTAACCTGACCATGGACTGGGTCCAGCATCAGAGAGGTCAACAAGAAAACGTGACCCTCAGTGTCCAAATAGGAAACTGGTGCAGACTTAAACTACTGTGGAGGTGACTGCTGTCAGTCTACAAGTCCTCCGTAGACGTACTTCTTGCTGGTAACGAAAACTGATCCTTAACTTGGCCAACATTCCACCTAAAACTCACCATCACTGAGGATGAATGATGAATCGAGTAGTTTGTCAACTTTGAAAGTCGTCGACAAGCCTGCTAGTGATTAAGAGAACTGTCGTCAATGGGCCAACTGTGTACGGACCTAAAGCCTGCGTGGCAACTGCCGATGTGCCCACTGTTAATGGCCCCAACTGCACTGTTTATAGGCCCACTGTTGATAGCCTAGAGATGCCAGGTCCAATGCCAATGGCCAAGTGCCGATGGATCACATGTGAGAAGGGCCACTGTCAGTGGCCCACTGCTATTGAGCCAACCGTCACTGTCTGAACTGCTTAGGGAGCAGAGCAGCGACTCATGAATGCATGTAAATATTTCCAAAGTGAAGCAACACTTCGGAGATTGCCATCAAGATGGTCTGTGTAAAAGTCTATGCCTGTTCTGGGTTCCTTGAGCCTCTTGTTGTGATCACAAATCGATCATGTGCTCATCAATATTTATTCCAACAAATACGCACTTGTACTCATCTGCATTTATTAACACCAGTAGTCCCAGTGTATGTGCAAGCCCACGATCTCCAGACTGAAAGTGCACTGCAGTTATTGCTAAAATACAATTTATTTGCAAAAGTGTTAATAAATCTACATCTTTCGATATATGTCCAAATCATTTGAATGGGTTTAAACAGCGGCAGTTTCTGATGGGAGTAAGTATTACTGTCTTGACTATGTCAGCTGAATAGGCTCTCAAATGCCGACGAGACTCTTCACCGTCGATGACTGCTCTTCAGCGTCGACGAGGGACACACTGCTCCCTCGACGAGGCACCTCATCTCACCGTCGACGAGGCACCCCTCCGTCGACGAGGCTCCTCACCGTCGACGAGGCACCCTTCCGTCGACTAGGCACCCCTCCGTCGACGAGGGCCCTCACCGTCGACGGGGCTCCCCACCGTCGACGATTACTCTTCAGCGTCGACGAGGCATCTCACCGTCGACGAGGTCCTTCACCGTCGACGAGGCACCCCCCCGTCGACGAGGCTCCCCACCGTCGACAAGGCCGTCGACGATAGCTATTCAGCGTCAACGAGGGACACCCCTCACCGTCGACGAGGCTCGCAGTCAACGCGGCTCGCCGTCGACGGAGCTCCCTCGTCGTCGTCGACGCAGCCCCCTCGTCGTGGACGAAAGGTTCCCGTCGACGATGCCACCATCACAGTCGACGTTGCTCGTCGTCGACGCGGCAAAACTCGTCATCGAGGCTAGCATTGACGAGGCAAAATTGCATTCTGTGAAAAGGCTGTTGGTCAGCGAAGCTCTTTGTCGGCTGCGCAGCCTCCTGCGACTTACAACCAGTGCATTTGAGGGCTCTGTCAACAGGATCCTGTAGTCCTGTGACACCGTAGATCACCAGTGACGGCAGAGATTGCCGTCGTAGAATACCAAGAGCGTCTAGTCAGCAAGCTGGCATCCCCTCAGAAGAAAAATGCACAGAACGAGTCTAAACGCCTGAGAGTAAATCTCGTGGGCGTAGATGTGGGAGGCAGACTCGTAGCAGGTCAAAGACCCTTACCTTTGAAGCAACCTCAGCTAGTGAAGTAAAGCCATAAAAACATAGAAAATCCTCCCACATCAGAAGGGGGGTAGCCAAATCACAAGAACATCCCCTTCTATCCTACCATGTCAGCAACAGGCAGACAAAATGATCCATGGAAACGGTCTCAGCTTTCCACCAGTGACACAGGGTCAACAAATAGACTTCGTGTGAGAAATATCACAAAATTTAATAGATATATATAATATAAATGAAGAAACTGAGCAGAGCTCAGGGAGACTCCCTGCACACGACGTGCGGTAAAAAAAAATCTGACAGCCTGAGCCTCTGGGGGGAACCTTCTGGTGGGTGCTGTCGCCTGATTGGCTGCAGTTTGGGCTACACAAAATGACAAGGATAGTCACTAATGTGGAAGTTTTTTCTTCTGTAGCTTGGCTACTTTACTTCCTGGTTTGTTTTTTATTGGTATTTACTATGTATTTATAGCATATTATTGCTTTTTTATATACCGTGGGACTCCCACTCCGACGACGGGGAATGATTCAGGCATGTGAATCTATGAAAGACACCCCTAATACTGGAGAACTATTCTTCCACAAAAACCTTTGTCAAATTCAATTACTCCTTTCCAGACATTCATTTCCATAACCAGCGATTTGAGGGGTCCTCTTTCAGCCTTTTATAAAATTCCTTTTGAAAGTCACCCTCGCACACCACTGTGCTTATAAAGCACAATTTATCAATGTCCTTGGTAATGGAGAAGGAAGTCCAATGGAATCTTCAATGGCAAAATTGTGATAGGCTCTAGCAGTATTCTGGGGAGAGAAGTACGTTATAAAGCAGCAACTGTTATCCAAGTCGAAACTACAGAAACTGTTCTTCTACAAGTACTCTTAACAGAAGATGCTGCTGCCTTCTTGAAGACTTTTGACATATATGGTGGATTATTCTCCGATTAAATCCTCCTAAAATGAAATTCTAGCATCCATGAAAATACTGGGGCCTGAGATGGCCGCCTAACCCTAGAGCTCCGTGTCACCGAGCCTTCACCCCCACGAAATCCGGCACATATCCGCCAATTCCTGCACTCCTGAAGCAGCCCTGACTCGGCGATTGATGGGGGAATCCAGTGGCCCAATTCCGGCCCCGCTAGCTGCCTCCGGCTCGGGGCGGAGGGGCGGCGCAGGCGGCCTGCAGCATCAGGCGAGGCCCCGGCTTTGCGGCCTAGTTAGGGCGCGACGGAACCCGGCCCGGCCTTTGTGAAGGACCTTGGACTCTATCGGGGGACACAATAGCTTCCACGCTGCACCTGTGGGACCACATAATCCGCCCTACACCGCTGGGGGCCGGCGTGGAGGTCGAGGATAGGCCCATGCGAGGAGAGATCTGAGGCCGGTGTGGATTGGAGGGGAAGCCAGGTGCCGGCGGCTGCCTCTTCCTAGGGCGCAGTGAAAGACAGTACCACAGGGTGCAGTGAAGGACACCACCAGCGACCCTACAGAGGGCTCACTTGGCACAGGGGCATCTTCGCAACAAAAGGTGGGACCTAAAGGGCCTGAGAGGCGAGGACGGGATCCAGTCGGGGAGGCCCTGGCAGCCCCGTTGACCTCTCTGTGGAAGACAGTGGGCAATAGCGACAGCGTCTACACAGGCATTGGGGAGCCTCAGCTGAGTGAGAGGCTGGCAGGAGAGTGTGGGTATACGCGGCGTGTATGCCCCTGATGAGGCGGTGCCCAGGGACTGTGGCGGAGTTTGGCTACCACTGACCCGTAGTGGTGAACACATTGAGTGGACGACCGAGGGCCGGGAGCCCGGACAGCTGATACGGATGGCCCCACATGCCCCTTAAACGACCAGGATGACGGTGCGGTGGAGTGGCTGAGACACTTGTGGGGTTCGGCATACCCACGGAGGACATACGTAGTGCACCCGGACGGGTCGGTGTACTTCACGTGGCCGCGACACACGGGTGGAGACAGCCGTCATGAGGCCTAAACAAGGCACAACCTCCCAAACCAACAAACTGGACAAGTATACGGTCCAGAAGGGAACTCCACAGGCGATGGGTCCAACTGGGGATCAGACAAGCCCGAAGGAGCCGTCGTTGGCATCCATCATGGCGGCCATCCAGTCCCTTGGCGCCAACCTGGAGACAAAAATCGACAAAGTCTCCATAGAGGTTAACCTCCTTCGCACTGACCTTAATAAAACGTTGGAGAAGACCAAAGCAGGTATCAAGGAGCTACAGACGTCTACCAAGGCCCTGGAACATCGCGTAAGCGATCTGGTGCACCAACACCGTCAGATGGCCCTGAGGCTGGAGGACCAGGAAAGAAGGGCCCGAAGGAGCAACATCCGCGTGGTAGGCGTACCAGAAGGTTTGGAGGAGCCCACCATGGAACTCTTTTTGGAAGATCTGATCCTCAACCATCTTAAGCCCAAAAGTCAAACATTTTTACTATTAAGCGGGCACACCGTGCGCCTATCCCAAAACCTAAGCCAGGGGCTCCGCCCAGGGCAATAATCGCAAAAATCCTAAACTATAGGGATAGAGACGCCATATTGCAGGCTGCCAGGCAGGCGGTGGACTTGCAATACGAAAATACCACGATTCGGTTTTTCCCGGACTTTACTCTTCAGGTCCAGGGAGAGAGGCGATCCTTTGTTGGTGTGAAGGCGGCTCTGAGGGAGAGGGGCATCAAATACATGATGTTTTTTCCTGCCAAGCTCAAAGTCCTTGCTGGGGGCAAGTCCCTGTTTTTTACTTCACCATCGGAAGTGCAGGATTGGATTGACCGGGAGTCGTCGGGAGCTAGAGACCGAGCTGGTGGGGAGAGATGGAGAGACAACCAGGCTGCGTCACCTGAGTCAACGGCTGGGAGGTCAGAATTGGACGGCCGGAGTCAGCGCTCCTGGAGGTCATGGTCCACAAGCCTCCGCTGGGGAACTCTTCGAAAAGCGGCTGACCAATGAGAGTGATGGACCTGCCATGATGGACCGCTTCATAATGTAACGTATTGCTAGAGGTGATGCGGTAGGGTGGGTCAGGATCCACCTGGCGGGTCCGTTGGGGGTTGGGGGGGGAATGATTCGACCCTCTGATGCGATGGGGACATTGCTCCGATTAGTAGACATTGTTGAGGGCCCTCCCCTTTCTTCTTGCCCCAGTGGCCGGACAGCCCGTGTGGGGCTGGAACAGTACCGAACTGATTGGGCCGCAGACTCTAAATGGTCATCGTCCAACTGTCATGGAGTGTAGGAACTAAGGATACACTGTTCTCATCTATGTGGGGGGCACACGGCTGGCGGGTGGAGCTGGAGCCGGCGCATGCTCCTTGCAGGAGGTTCACCGGAAGGGAAAACGGGGGTTTTCGATTTGTTGCTTTCTTCCTTTTCCTAGGTTGAGTATCGGGCGAAAGGCACTCTGCTAATTGGGGATGTGGGTAGCTCGAAGCCTACGGAGCAGGGCAGCAGGGAGGGGGGCAGGGCTGGGGGATGTTGGGGGGTTCTGGAGTTCTGGGGGGGATGGGGGGCGGTTGGGGATGAGGGGAGTTGTTGAGAAAGGTCGCACCTGATGTGTAGAGATATGCACGGAACACATATTGGACTTCGCAGGGTTGACAACACACTGAAAAGTTCGGATGGCTATGAAGTGGGATAAGAGTGTTAAAATCCTGAGTTAGAACGTTAATGGGCTGGGGGACAAGCTCAAACGGACTTTTGTATTGCAATGTGTTAAGCGGCACCTCCCAGACGTGGTACTCCTGCAGGAGACACACTTGTTAGGAAACACGTGCCATGCTTTGAATAGATGGGGGTACTCGCTGGTGATACACGCTGGTTTTACTTCAGGCTCCAGGGGTGTAGGGATCCTTAACCGCCGGAACTTCCCTCTAGTCATTGACCACACTGATCCCGACCCTCTGGGGCGCTTTGCGGCGGTCTCGGGGAGGTGGGAGGGGCGCAGGCTCAACCTAGTCAGTGCGTACTTTCCGCCAGGCCTGCAAACCCACTTGTTTCAGGACCTGAGCAAGCTTCTCCTCTCCCTCCCAGAGGGGCACTTACTGATAGGAGGGGATTTTAATGCTGTAGTTTCAGGGGACTCGGACAGACACCCGCCTAGGAACATGGCTCCCGGACACATGTGGCTGTCTGATTTCCTGGAGGCGTTTGGCCTCCTGGACCTTTGGCGTCTACGGCACCCATCGCAAAAACAATTTACTTTCTTCTCTGGCCCGCACAGCTCCTTTTCACGCATCGACTACATCCTACCGCCAATGCACCGGGACACTGCCATTCAGGAGGTCACACACCTAGCAAGGAGCATCTCGGACCACTCCCCGATATGGGCTCACCTCACTGTCGGTAATCAGAGGGAGGGATGTGTGGCGCCAATTAATGCCTGGTACCTCCGCAAGGAGGAGACGAAAAGGCTACTCACTCTCTCCATTGACCAGTATTTCGAGCATAACGTGGGCACGGTGGAATCCTCAACGGTATTGTGGGAGGCCTTTAAGACAGTACTCCGGGGGGGAAGCCCTTTCAACGATAGCTGGCCGTCGTAAGGAGCGGGAGGCGCAGATGCTGACTGTTGAATCGGATCTCCTAGATTTGGAAAAAGAGGCACAAGCTGGAGGCGATCCAGGGAGTTTGCATAAAATGGAGTTCAAGGCTGCAGAGTTTAAGGCCCTTGCCACTGACGCCACAAAGACACTGGCTAGAGACAGGGAAGGTAGGATCTATGATCAAGGGGACAAGGCAGGCAAGCTAATAGCCTGGTTAGACAAAAAGCAACAAGCAAATAGGGTTGTAGCTGAGCTTCGTACTGAGTCGGGAGCCATTCTCACGGAGCCCCGTGAGATAGTCCAAGAGTTTGCAAGGCACTATCAGAAAGTCTATAGTAGAGGGTCTGACCGGCCGAAGGAAGACTCAATCAAACTATTGACTGACATTGGACTCCCTTCCCTCTCGGACGCCGAGCGTGATACTCTAGAGATGCCACTTACTGTAGAGGAACTTTGTGGGGCCATGTGTGCCCTCTGTCCACGGAAGGCCCTCGGTCCCAACGGTTTCCCGATAGAGCTGTACAAGCTTAAACCTGACAGCGTTGGCCCGCACCTCAAACGAATGTTCGAGGAGAGCAGAGATAAGGGTATACTGCCAAAAGATCAGCTTATCGCCACAATTGTGGCTATCCCTAAGGAAGGAAAACCGAGAGACTTGTGTGCCTCCTACAGACCAATATCCCTGCTAAATGCCGAACCAAAGATTCTGGCCAAGGTCCTTGTTAACAGGCTTAAACCAGTCTTGAACACATTGTTCCATCCAGACCAATCGGGCTTTATGCCCCACCGTAACACGGTGCTCAATTTGCGCCGTCTCCACGGAGTAATCGGACGTAGTCATACGATACAGGAAGATGCTGTTGTGGTGTCGCTGGACGCCGCAATGGCGTTTGATACGCTCGAATGGCCGTTTTTGATGGCGGTCTTACGGAAACTGGGGTTTGGCCCTAATTTTCTCAGTTGGGTTCGTCTCCTTTACTCGGAGCCCTTGGCCCAAGTCACAGTCAATAACAAGACCTCTGAGCCATTCCTCCTAGGAAGGGGGACACGTCAGGGGTGTCCCTTCTCACCATTGCTATTCGCCCTCTCACTGGAGTCCCTTGCGGCCTGGATCAGGCAGGACCCTTCGCTGAAGGGACTTCGATGGGAAGACGGCTGAGGACAAAATTTAGCTGTATGCGGTTGACATCCTTCTGTACTTAACAAAGCCTCGTAAGTCCTTCATAGTGGCCTTGGATATTTTCACCAGTTTCGGGAGGAACTCGGGGTAAGTCCCTCCTTCATGTCCTTCACGGAGCCCCCCCGATTCTCCCGCGTAACTGCCCGATCAGGGTAACTACAGATGGATTTAAGCATCTGGGTATCTTTGTTTCCAAAGAAAATGCTGTTAGATACCAAAAAAACGTACTGCCGCCTCTACAGCGGCTCAAAAGAGACTTTCACATGGAAGACGCTCCCGCTCTCTCTGCTGGGCCGGGCAGCGCTCTTCAAAATGATGGCGCTGCCGTGCTTCCTCTACGCTCTCCAAAACCACCCAGACCTGGTCCCGCAGTCCTACTTTTCTGCCATTGAAGCCGCGCAGAGAGATCTGTTATGGACTGGTACCCCCCCATAGCCTTACAGAAACTCACATTAGGATGGTTTGACGGGGGTATCGCACTCCCAGACATACGGAAATATTACTGGGCCGCACAACTCTCGGCCATAAACCAGGGCACACATTGTGATGGGAACGATCCTGGATACGGGATGAACAGGTGGCTCCTCCCGTGCAGGAATTTTGAGGCCGCACTTTATTCCAAACCAGGCAGATACTCTCTCACTGGACCCACGCAGCATTCAGTCCAGCTATGGCACATTGTCCAGCGTAAACTAGGATGGGCAGACACCCTCACGATGGCTACTCCGCTATGGGTCACAGAGCGACTGGGCAAGCTGGGCCGCACTAAAGGGTTGCACAAATGGGACCTAATTGGAATTTCACACATTAAAGACTTGTGGGGCCCCAACGGTGTTGTGCACTTTGACTCACTCCAAAAAACCTACGATCTGGCGCCAACTGAATACTTTAGATACCTACAGGTTCGGCACTCCCTTCAAACTCACATCCCGGCGTGGACCGTACCCCCAGAGTCCTCCCCCCTGGAGGACAGACTGTTAGATGGCCACCTACCAGAACATGCCATTTCCCTCACATATAAGAAGCTCATTAACCATTCCCCTGACCCCCTGCTCACCCTAAAGAGGAAATGGGAGGCGGATGGACTAGAGATAGACGATGAGGAATGGGGAGGCGCACAAGCATCCCCGAAAAAGAGATAGCAATATTAGCCAGGCTCAGATTGATCACATTGAAGATACTCCATCGGGTTTATGTATCAGGGACCAGGTTAATGCTGATGGGCCGAAGTGGGGATGGTCTCTGCAGAAGGGGGTGTGGAGAGGTGGGAACCTTCTTCCACATACTATGGGAATGCCCTATGTTCTTGGCCTATTGGAAACGTGTGCACGACTGTATGCAAGAGGCGTGGAGGTGGAACTGCGGATGGAAGCGAAGAGATGCCTTTTGAGCATCTGGGAGCCCACTGATTTGCCATTGAGGGGGAGACTCTGGGTGACCCTGGGATTGGAGATTGCGAAACGCAACATTGCTAGGCTTTGGGGGGCAGTGACGCCTCCAACTCTCAATTCCTGGAAAAATTATATGGACTGGTGCATGCTCCAAGAAAAGACTGTGTATGTGGCTCGAAGCTGATCTCGGAAATGGGTGGCGGTGTGGGCCAACTGGAATGAATATCGAGGTACCCTGTGTGAACCCACATGTATCAGGCCCATTGACGACCTAACTAATGTAAATGATTGATATACTAATGCAGCTTTACAATGCCTAATACCGGACAAATGCTCTGTCTAGTGTGTTTTCCAATGATGCTTGTGTAACACTGTATTTCTGATGGTGCTGACCTCCCCTCATGTTTGACAAAATAAAAAAAGAATAAAAAAAAAAAAGAAAATACCGGGCTCTCCTACCAAAGTTGTTATGTTGATAGCAAATCTGCAGCTCTACATTTTGGATGAAAAACACCATTTCAAAAGAAATTAATGTTTGCAGGCACAAATATTATGGTTGTGGATGCTACCTAGTTTGAGGCACTTCTTGTGATGCACACTGGATGTTTGTTAAAGCATTATGGTATGAGATATGAACCTGCACCATGAGCATAAAAGGTCTTTTACATTTAAAGCATTTAAAAAAAACAAATCACCTAGTTGATTGAATCACCATGCACCAAAAAAATATTTGATTTGAAAATCTGTTCAAGCTGATTTAAACATTTGTTTTCCCGCAGTACACAAGCATTTAATCAAACTATCATATTTAACATTTAGAGAAATAAGCTGGCTAACTTCAACATTGGACTGAATGAAGAAATTTTTACCTGTTGTGTTCTGTGCACACTTTTGACAGCCATCCATTTTTGATCCGAGCTGAAGGGATACTCCGCTTTTTTGATGTAGTCTTGTTGGAGACCTTCAAGTCCCATCTATAAAAATAAGTAAACAAATTACAGCCTGATTCACAATGGATTAAACCTTTTCCACCTTACCACCAAGATATGGTTGGAATTGGATGTATTATAGAGTAGAGTTGGGAAACAGGAGGAGTAGTAGATCTTCGAAAGCATTAAAATATCTTCAGATGATTAGTTTTACAAACATTTTTTGACAACTGCAAGTAGCTCTGCTCATGAGAATCAAAACCTAAATGTACCCTAGCGATGCCTGTTGTGCAATCATCCACAATGTTCTAAAGTTGAAATGGCCTTTGTGTCTGCTATCAATTTCCTCCATCAATATGCTCCTTATGAATTTCTTTCCCTATTAAACGCATCTCCGGAAAAGAACTGAAGCAAGAGGCAGATGTTGAAGAAGGACCCATGGCCAAATGGATAATTTTGCGGCAAAAACACACAATCAGATTGACCTAGGCTGAATCACTATATTGGCACAACCCATTTTCCCATTAGAGTTGTTGCTGGAGGGGATATAGGAGCTGCAGAGAGGGTATGCATGTCACAACTTTACAGTTCACAATCTCAAAACTACAGTGTTCCTCGGGACTTGCCCTTAAGCCCTACCTTGTTGAACATATACATCCAGCCTTTAGCTCAGGTTGTAGAATCTTTTGGGCTTAAGCTGGTATCATATGCGGACGATATCCAGCCTGTAATTTCATTCATGGACACTTCATCACTTGACATGGACAATTTCCAAAAAGGCATGCTTGGGGTGGCGGAGTGGATGACTAGTAACTGCCTAAATGCTAACAAGACCGAGATTCTTCTTGTTGGCAAACATAGCCCTGTTTGGGACGAACATTGCTGGCCCGCCTCCCTTATGCCCCCCCTCAACCCAAGTCGTCTATTAAAAATCTAGGACTCTGGCCTTCAAGGTTCAAGCTAAATTTGTTGACGGCACTTGCTTTGGTCTCCTGAGAAGTCTTAAACCTATTCTGGGGCTTTTTGACCCCCCTTTTCATCAAATTATATTCGGCAGCCATTGTGTCTTTGTTGGACTATTTTTAATATTCTATACTTGGGTGCCAATCGATCTGTTTTGAGAAGACTCCAGCTAGCCCAAAATACAGCTGCTAGGATAACTTTTTTCTCTTCCCATGTTTAGCTCTGCCTCAGGCCTTTTGTGCAGGGTACATTGGCTTCTGTGGAGAAACACATTCAGATACAGATTTTAAGGCTCTTTGCGTCGCCCAAAAGATTTTATATTCCCAGGGGCCCCGTATTCTGAGCCAGTTTATTTCATCCTACCAGTCCACACGCTCCCTGGTTCCGCCAACCCGAGCTTGGCTATAGTTCCCAGAGTCAGGAGATTCAGGGGGGGTTGGGGGCGGGGATACTCTTTTCGTGCTCTGGCCCCCTTCCTTTGGGACGCTCACCCCCTCACTATCAGAAATACTCATACCCATCTTCTGTTTAGTAAATCCCTCACGACTTGGCTTTTTTCAATCTACCCTCTTCCCCTTCTTTTCTTGGGGGCTGTCAGCAGCAGTTGTGTGCTTTAGGCCTAGTGTTGGCAAGTCCCATTGTGGGGGCAGCCATGCGCTCTATACATCTCATAACATAACAAAACAATTACATAAAACATAAAACCTAACATAACAAACCACAACAAAACATAAAACCTAACATAAAATATACCATAACAATACATGACACGCATCATGACAGAACACAACATATAACAACATATAACACAACACATAACACAACACATAACACAACATATACCATATAACAACATATAACATATAACATATACCATATACCATATACCATATAACACAACATATAACACAACATATAACACAACATATAACACAACATATAACACAACATATAACACAACATATAACACAACATATAACACAACATATAACACAACATATAACACAACATATAACACAACATATAACACAACATATAACACAACATATAACACAACATATAACACAACATATAACAACATATAACAACATATAACACAACATATAACACAACATATAACACAACATATAACACAAAACACAACATATCACACAAAACACAACATATCACATATAACACAACATATCACATATAACACAACATATCACATATAACACAACATATCACATATAACACAACATATCACATATAACACAACATATCACATATAACACAACATATCACATATAACACAACATATAACACAACATATAACACAACATATAACACAACATATAACAACATATAACACAACATATAACACAACATATAACACAACATATAACACAACATATAACACAACATATAACACAACATATAACAACATATAACACAACATATAACAACATATAACACAACATATAACACAACATATAACACAACATATAACACAACATATAACACAACATATAACACAACATATAACACAACATATAACACAACATATAACAACATATAACAACATATAACACAACATATAACACAACATATAACACAACATATAACACAACATATAACACAACATATAACACAACATATAACACAACATATAACACAACATATAACACAACATAACAACACATAACACAACATATAACACAACACATAACAACATATAACACAACACATAACACAACATATAACACAACACATAACACAACATATAACACAACATATAACACAACATATAACACAACATATAACACAACATATAACACAACATATAACACAACATATAACACAACATATAACACAACATATAACACAACATATAACACAACATATAACACAACATATAACACAACATATAACACATAACACAACACATAACACAACACATAACACAACACATAACACAACACATAACACAACACATAACACAACACATAACACAACACATAACACAACACATAACACAACACATAACACAACATATAACACAACACATAACACAACATATAACACAACATATAACACAACATATAACACAACATATAACACAACATATAACACAACATATAACACAACATATAACACAACATATAACACAACACATAACACAACACATAACACAACACATAACACAACACATAACACAACACATAACACAACACATAACACAACACATAACACAACATATAACACAACATATAATTCATCTGGTTGTGTGTCTCAATTTGAGTCATTTTAGGGGGTGGCTTTAGCAAAAGCGTACACTGGTCATAAACATAGGGAGTATTTCCACTTGCCAGTGCAAGTTTAAGATTATGGAAGGGAGCGTAGATCCTTGGTATATGCCGCATGATAATGACCAAGACAATAAATCCACAGAACCAATTGTTATTTTTTGTGTATGGTTGGACATTAAACGTACACAGACATCTACTGGATTTTTAGTCCTTCCAATGGCCACCATATTGAAGGCCATGGATAGATCAATACAACAGCATTTTACAGTCTTCATTCTTGGGAATGAATAGGCTTCTCTGATGTTGACTGCGGCAGATTGCACGCTCCTACCAGATGTGGACCTTGAATGTTGGCCATGGGGGAGATATTTCCATTTTTTCTCATAACTTCTCTTTCCATGATTTTGCTTGGATTGGTTAGGTTAGGTTAGTGATTACTTGGAAATTTGGCAGGCCTTTATTGTTGCTGATATTTTTTGAAGAGCCTGATACTGGCGACATATTTTAGAGGACTAGTAAGTACAATCTTTAAAAAGAAAGTGTTTGTGGTAACCCCAAAAAATTATGAGGAAAACTGTACTAAGAATGTGGCTGGGCATAGTTCCATAAATGAGCTGAATGTTTTTAGCTTAGTGACCAGAGTAAGCATTTAACCAAGCTCTCTCAGTCTGAAAGCTGTGAAAGTGGACTGGGGAAGAGGTTGAAAGGCATGCAGCTAGTGACTTTGGTGCTGGACTGATGGGAGATGAGGCAGTTGCATGTTGCTTATTTTGAAATCAAAGATTTGCAGTTGATAACTACATTGTTTTTTTGTTTGAATATCTTTTATTGGTTTTTTGTATGATGCTCACAGTGCATAATATAACTTCAAAATGAAATTGTTACATTACAGTTGATAACTACATTGTTGTTGTGAAACCCAGAGGTTGTTTTTCAGGGCATTTGGGATTAACAATTCCTGAAAGATGCTGAAAATCTTTCAGGTTTGGTTGGTAAGCTATTTTAGTCCTTTTGTTTGGCTTTTGGTATCCTTTGTCCCTCCTCACCGAACCTAGCCTTCAATCAACACAGACTTGTACCAATGACACTCCAGGCTGCACTTAGTTAATTTCAACTCAGCTAATTGCTTGTTGAACCACTCAATGGTGCACAAGTTACTTACCTTCGGTAACAATATATCTGTAAGAAACAGTAGTTAGTATTAGATTCCTTACCTTAGAATATCCCCAGGCGTCAGTCTGGATCCGGAAACTTTTGCGTAGCAGTACCCCTACGAGTCGGTAGGCGTCGTCTGTGGCTCCGCGTCCGTCGTGGGCATCGTTTGCGCCGGGATGACATCGCCGGAGTACTTAGACGCCGCCCTCGCGCACGGACGTCAGTTCTTATACACAGCTTTTCCGAGCCAGAAACGCAGAGCCATGACAAAAATCAACACTGGTGCCATGAAACTAGGGCCTTGAAAAGGGATGACCTTTACCCTAGATATCGGTTCGCAGAACGGGGAGGATGGGTGGGGCGGTAAGGAATCTAATACTAACTACTGTTTCTTACAGATATATTGTTACCGAAGGTAAGTAACTTGTGCATCTGAAAGAAACAGGTTAGTATTAGATTCCTTACCTTAGAATAGATACCCCAGCAATAACAACCCGGGTGGTGGGTCTGCGAACCAAGATCACACCAGAAAGTCCTGGAGAACCAAAAGGCCGAAAAAGCCATCTCTCCGGACTTGGCTGTCCAAGCAGTAGTGTCTTGCGAACGTGTGCAGCGAGGCCCATGTAGCAGCCTGACAGATGTCCCGCAAGGGTACTCCCCGACCCACAGCAGTAGTAGCCGCCGTGGCCCGAGTGGAATGGGCCCTCAGCCCAACAGGAGGCTCCTTCCTTGCCAAGGAGTAACATGCCTTGATACACAAAACGACCAACCGAGAGATGGTCCGCTTGTGCACCGCCCGTCCCTTCTTAGCGCCGACGTAACCAACAAAGAGTTGGTCTGTCATGTATTCCTATAGGTTCTGAATCGATCCCCCTATTCCTGACCCTATTCTGGTTAAACTAACTATCAAGTTAACTAACAGTCAGCCCATGAGGCAAGAAAAGCCCCCATGATGCAGATACCGTTATCTGACGCAGTCACACTACGGCACAGGAACGTGTTATCTGATTAGGTCATAACGCTTGAGATCTAATTAGACAAGCGACATTCCTCCAGCCCCTGATAAGGCATACGACGTTCTCATAACAAATCAAACCTATGACAACCTGGAAAATCCGTGCGGCCATTGTTTTGATTTCACAGAGAACTTCAGTAAAAGAATGTGCTAACGAGCAAGTCGTATGACATCTTTATTGACGTATCTATGTCCATCCTTACGTCAATCTCGGCACCTTTAAGGTATAAATATTGCCGATCTTGCCCTATGCAAACACACGCGTGGTGACGAGACGGAGCAGCCATACTTGCCGAAGCCCAGAAGCAGAGCAGACCCCGCTGGCAGCAGCCCCGCCTTCCTGACGCGCTGAGAGACGCGCTGCTATCTCAAGCCGAGAGACCCAGCACCGGCACTTCCGGGTAGCCCTCGCAGGCAGCCTGGAATATCGAGAGCAGAGAAAGAGATACCATTCCTCATTCATCCTAACTTCCAGGTACAGAACTGAATAACCCCTCACAGAGAATTCGTTAGTTATTCACTTGGCAAAAACTAACTTAACTTAAACTGTAACTTTCTATTCCCGCCCACGCATTAGACTTAGGTCAGGTACACGGGGTAGGCGTATTTAGAAACACCAGTTGAGTACGTTTAGTCAAATGTATATGTGTATGTAAATATATTTTAATCATTTTAAACATCATATGGCTCAGAAACCATATCAATGTTTTTACAGTATTATTTTATACTATTGCTTTTAATGTATGCACTTTACTTAACTATAAGTATTGCAATAATATCGATCCATTTCTCTTGTACGAGAAAAGAGACTGATCAATAAATAACACCTTTTTATTGAACACGCCCGTCTCTTCCTTTTCTCTACAATCTGATGAGACTAAGAATGCACGTACTGACTGAGTAAAATAATTGCCTTGTGCTCACACGACTCTGGAGATACACTCTTGATTAGGGGAGAGCAAAGTTGTCATGTTCTATGGTTGTCAGAAACTAAATCCCTTCTTGTCTAATCAGGGAAGTTAATTCCTCCTTGAACATTCGAGAAAGTTTCTAGCGAACTCTGAGCTACGCTGGCAAACCCAAAACTTAAGTCTAGTATCGACAGTAGTAGACCTAGTTAACGTCTGGCCTAGGCCTTTACTGCTGTAGGTATTATTCCAATGCGCAGAGCCTATTGGGAAGATAGGAGCTACACTACATGGCGCCCAACGCGTTTGGAAAGGGCGATAAAACTAACGTAAGACATTTAGAGTAACTCAGTCGTGCTTTCTCACTCAGACCCCTTTTCCCAAATACTCCAAAGACGTCTGGAGTGGGTGAAAGGTAATATCCTCCAAAACCTCGCAGGAGGGAACTCCTATGTATGGTTCTTGGTATAGTCAACGTTGAAGGATAAACAGTTCCAAAATATTGTGCATCTAATCTTTGTTCCATAAGAAACCTGATCTGCAAACAAACAAAATAAGCTTCCTGTCGGTAAAATGGCAGAGAGTGATGATGAAAGAGAGGCAGTTAGATTAGCAACTGAACTCGCAGATGCTGATGCTACCATGCAAGCAGCAGACGCGGATATAATACTCATTCCGGTCATCAAAAGGAGATCTATAACTCTAAAACTTATAGAAAATGGACTGACACCTAGAGGTGGCACAGTCATATTCGTAATTGAGGCACACGAATATCGGCAGACAGAGGTATACTATTCATGGATACATTTTCCAGCAGCAAATGCTGTAACAAAGTACTTCCACTATTACAAAATAGAGGAACATCCTAATGAGTACACTCCTTTCGAGGAGGTGGAAGTACCACTCAAATTCCAAGAGCATTTGCTCTTATTTGATGGCGCCCTAAAAACATAATAATCACATCACCAGGCTCGGTCCTTTAGGTAGACCAGGAGCAACGTGGCCGGTCTTAGCCGGATACACACCACACCCAGACATCGAAGGAATGTCTACAGGAGAGCTGTTAATACAGCTAAAACAATTACTAAAAATTCATAGACAATTAGTCCAGTATGTAATGCGGACTTCAACAATTCAGCCAGCGATTAAACTTCCACAGCTGACCCCTCACCAGGGGAACACAAATAAAATCACACCACAGAACATCCAATCCTGCCTAGGTAAGGTTCCGGCTAAACGGGAACAGATACCATTCTGGTTGGCACAGAAAATCACCCAAATAGAGGCGGTGTTTCCTGACACCACCCCGCTAGAAAAACACAGGATTCTGACTATATGTCTCCCAATGGGAATCGCACCACACATAGAGGACTGTGACACTTGGGGTACAGTCTTTGCTTCAATCTACACAAAAACGCACGGTGTTCCATCTATTTCGGTAATACCAGAGGTGCTAAAACAAATTCAAGATGAATACGGTCCAGAACCTGCTTTAACCCTTGGTATGAAATTACTGAAAGACTTCAAGCAGGTCTCGGCTATATTATTAGCCAACATAAAAGGTGAAGCAGCAAACGTGGCGATCCGCCAGAGGTTAAAAGAGACAGATATAGCAGACCAACCAGCTGAAATTGCCAGAATCATAGAAAAATCCTATGAAGAACTAGGTAGAGATAGTTTAGGTGGAATACCAGTAAAACCGCAACTGACTGAAAGTCCAGAAAAAATATTTTTTAACAACAATTCACCAAAAAAGAACTGGGATGGAAACAAACAATCCAATCCAAAAGAAAAGAAATTCCAGTCCCGAGGAAGGTCTCCTAGGCGAAGGGAGAAATCTCCGAACCAGAGACACAGGTCACCCCAGAGTGACCCCTCTGGGAAAAGATATAACCTTAGAAATAGGGATAATATTAAAAAACCTGATAGATATCAAGACATTGATACACGTCCCTCTCAATCTTTTCAGACTTCCTCGCAGAAATCGGAAAGAAGAGGACGATCAGAACAAAGAGAAGAGCACGCCAAGTCCAAAGACAAGGAACCTGCTCAGCAAAAAAAGAAATTACAATTTCCCAAAAAGAAGGTAGCCAGTATCAAGGTAGTTAACAATGCCGAGAATACTGAGGACACAACTGAAAAACGGAGAGTGGGCTCAGACAATGCTAGACAGCGCAGCAGAAGTGAGCATAGCTCGCAAAGTCCTTATGAATCATCTGGAGACAGTGGACACGAATGAATATCTTCAAGTGGAAACTGCAGACACCAGAGTTAGCAAACCCCACAAGATATACGAGATAACATTACGTATAGAGGGAGATAAGACTAGGAAAATAAGGGGACTATTTTGGGATAACCTTTCCAAGGGTTATGACATCCTTCTAGCTGAAAAAGACTGGCCACCAGAGTTTGTCAGGGAGTGCCCTCATGACGAAGAAGTAATTATGCCTGCCTTCTCGAATCAAATCCCGATTCATAAAAAATACACACTTGCTAGAAAGTGGGCAGTGGCCTTAGCACCTGCTTTATATAAAAATCATGTAGGATGGGATGAGGATTCTCCTCCTCACAAAATCCAGTTAAAATCACAACCTACTGCACAAAGGCAGTACCCAATTAAGCAAGAAGCTAAAAAACAGGTAAATGAAATACTAGATCAGCTAGAATACCAGGGGGTGATTGAAACTTGCACCTCACAAATGAACAATCCTTTGTTTCCGGTCTCCAAACCAGACAACTCATATCGTCTAGTTTTGGATTACCGACACCTTAACACATGTTGCAAAACCTTTGCAGTGCAAAACTCACAGAGTGCTGCACTAATGAATAACATAGTGCGCAAAAAATACAAAACAACCTTGGACATCTCCAATGGATTCTTTTGTCAAAACATAGCACCAGAGAGCAGATATTTAACTGCATTCTCAGTAAATGGCACTCAAAAGCAATTCTGTCGGTTAGCCCAGGGGTACAAGAACAGCCCGGGGGTATTCTCAGCGAGAGTAACAGAATTACTACATCTATATGATGATGAAGCATTATCTTATGTCGATGACATTTACTTAACAGATGATGACTTGGAGACTCACTTGAAAAGAGTGAACACCATAATACTTGGGTTCGCAGCAGAGGGTTACAAATTCAACTTTAAAAAGTCCAGAATTGCCCATCTGACAGTCCTGTTCTTAGGATATGAGTTATCAAGTGAAGGTAAAAGCCTGGCAGACAATTTCCTAGAGAAATGTGCCGTAATCCAAGCTCCTAAAACACTAAAAGACCTACAGTCAATTCTAGGCTTCCTAAATTTCGGAAGAACATACATTGCAAATTACGCAGAAAGGGTCAAACCCCTTTATGATCTAATTAAACCAGACTTTAAAAGATCCAATTGGACTCAAACACACACAGAAATTTTGAGATCCTTACAAACAGACATGCTAATTAAAACAAAATTAGAAACACGTGATAACACACGCAATCTTGTGATTCGAGTCATCCCAGGGAGATGCGGATTCACATACCTAACCTCTAATGAGGGAGAAAAGGTACCAATTGCATTCAAATCACACTTGTACACTAAGGCTGAAATGAAATTCAGCCCAACAGAAAAAATTCTTACAGCAACACAGACAGCTATAGCAAAAGAACGAGCCCTGGCACAAGGTAAACGAATAGTAATTGTGACACCAATACCAGCCTTAGAGGCGGTAACAAAGGCAAGCATTCCAAATGCTAAAGCACTCCATCCGAGATGGACACAATGGGCTAATTCTCTTGCTGCAACAGACGTGGCATACGAATTTGATCCTTACTTAAAAACACAAGAATTTCTCCAATATGAATTTGAATGTCCTCCGCCAACCGAAATTCTGCCTCTAGATCACTACGGCTGTATAATATACACAGACGGATCAGCACAACCCGCAGTAGGGGGTAAACAAGCTTACAGTGCTGCGTGCGCGATTGTTAAAGGTCGTTGGCACGAAGGGAAATTTAAACCAACCCTCACTAAAACACAATCCCTAGGAGATTGTACAGCTCAGCGAGCTGAACTACTAGCATTCAAGATGGCGCTTGAAAATACCGATCGAGAATTCCCCACACTCAGTGTGCGATTCGTATTATTGCGTTCAGTCTTATAATGAATACTTGCAGATCTGGCTTCAGAACGGTTTCAAGGATGCGAAAGGTGGCACAATGAAGCATAAAATGCTCTGGGAACAAGTAGCTCTTTTACAAAAAGAACTACCAAAGACTCACGTGATACATACACTGAGTCATCAACGTGATGGCGTTCACGTTGCAGGGAATTCATTGGCTGATGAGGCCGCGAAGGCAGCTGTGCAAACGGCTTCCGTAGCTGCCGTCACCCGGTCAAAAACAAAAATAGACAGCGAAATATTACAAGCCGTCAGCGCTTCAGAAAAGGATTCGATAGAACCACTCCCTAAAGGCTTTCCAGTAAAATACTCATACATAACTGATGCAAACAATGTTCCTTTTGCTCGAATCCCAGGAGTGGGGGATAGGGCAATTCCAAACATGGAACATAGGTTAGGACTAATAATAGCGGCACACGAAGGGCTTGCTTCTATCCATGCTGGCGTCTCAGCCACAGTATCATTATTAAAACAGAGATACTGGTGGCCACAAATGAGAAGACAAACGAGGAACTATGTTCTAGCATGTGAAATATGTCAAAAAATGAAAGTATCAACGGTGAGACGTCCAGCGCAGACGCCCCTTCTAATCTCGGATAAACCATTAGCCTGTGTTTATCTAGACCACTGCGGTCCCTTACAAAGGGATGGTAACTATAAATATATCTTGGTTGCAGTGGACTCATGCACGAGATTTATATGGATGTGGCCCCAGCGAACGGCTGACGCCAGAACTGTTATAAAAGATTTGCGAGTCTTTATCGGCACATACGCAATTGGCATGCTGCATTCGGACAATGGTCCTGCTTTTAGCTCTCGGGCTTATAAGGAGGCCATGGTCAGCATGTACTCTTGTCCATTTCACCCTGAGGGGAACGGAATTGTTGAAAGAAAAAACCGTGACATAAAGCAATCTATAACGGCAAAGGTATTAGGTTCGGGAGCTGGGTGGGTCAAACATCTAATAAGTGTCCAACGTAGTCTAAATAACTTGCCAAGAAATTCTCTGAAGGGATTCAGTCCGTACGAATTATTTGGAACTAGAATGATTATCTCTGACCTCGACAGTCAGACTTCAGTGGTTAAAGAAAAAAGCTTTGATGTCAAAGACCGTTTGGCTATTTTGCAGGACTTAAACAAAACAAGAAAAGACCTGAGCAACATACAGTTGAAACAACAGCCAACAACCACTGAAGAATCACCACCTGTCCCAGCAAGACCTGTCTGGATTCCAAAAGTCGGGGATCTAGTCAGGGAGAAGATCGCGGTAAAGAAGGAATTTGGGCCTTCTTACAGAAAAGCAGTTCCTGTCTTGTCTGTCAACGGGACAAGATCAGTTGTACTACCGCCACTTGCTGGTAAAAAGGAGAACCGAGTTGTATCCATCGACCTGGTAAAACCACAACATGTGGCCGATAACAAACAGTAGGCCAAGTGGACTCCCAATAAGTAGCAGAACACCAAGGTTTGCTACCAGTACAGAGGTCCTAACAAAGAGGCTCATCACATTCGAAACGCCTACAGAAGAACAACAAGGACTATGCAACAATGCAATAGAACTCAGACCTCTGAAAACCCAAATAAAAACATTTAGCAGAGACACACCAATCTACAATGAAGTACCGAGTGAAAATGAAAGCAACAAAAATCCTGAAGCAATTGGAACAATTGACAGAACTGCATCCGGCTACTTCATCAACTTCGATGATTCCTCTGAAAGCCTCAGTGAATCAAAGACACAGCCATCATCAAAATCCTTTACAGACAAAGCTAAGGAACTTTTGAAACAACTGAAAGAAACATATCTGATTTCTCCATGGATTGAATTTTGGGTGGGTTTTGGTGCATTTATCCTCATACTTTGGCTCATCATGGTATTAACTTTGGGACGCTTCATTGAGGGAAAATATGCTAAAATGGACACAGCAAGTCAGAACATCAACTTGGTCCTCAAACCACACACATCTTCACACGTCGAGAAAGAGAGAACTTTCTTCAGCCAAATTCACAGCCAATCCGATACCTGGTGGGGTAGCCTGGGACAACACTGACTATGAAATTTATGGTCCGGTCGAGATCCTGAAATATCCACACCAAATCAAGATCTCCTTGAGTGACTTTGCAAAACCAAACTCATTTGCTGATGATTGGGACTTCGAAAACATTAATAACATGATGTCTGACTTAGTAATGTCTGCTAAATTTACAAAACATGATTATTTGCAAGGTTCTACAAATTATGACAGTATGTATTGCTATAACCACTATGGTAATCACTTTTTACATAAATCTGCACAACCTAGAAATGTTTTAAATTATAATCAATGGGAACATTGTGCAACACCTCCAAAAGGGAGCTCAAGAACCGTTTACGACAAATATTCATATTTTTCAGGTTTTAACACAAGTAATGCTGAAACATTCTATTTTAAATTGTCAAACAAGACAGGGATGAAAACCATGATAACCAACACAAAATTGATATATTCAGATTCATTCTTCGAAGAAATGAATACTTTTGGATTTGATTATTGGGACAAAAATGTTGATTTGAAAAGTGTTTGGGGTACAAAAGAATGGCAAGTACAGGGTTTAGAAGCTTTGTTTAGAGCTTGCATGATCCCAGAACAAATGATATTTTTAAATGACACTGTTCAACAAACCACCTGTCTTGGCTTAGCCAAAATTAAAGATTTAAATAAACCGTCTATTCCAAAGCCAACAATGTTTAGCAATAGCTCTGATACAGATGAAGAGATAGACGTAAACCATATATTAAAACAAAATAGAACACATCCTGATTGGAAACAGTGGTTAATCTGGCCCACAGATACAAATAACTGTCAAGACAGATTCCTGAACAAAACACAAGGTTTCAAAATGAACAGGCCAGACCCTAGATATCCTCAAAGACATCACCCAGGGATAATAACAACCTACAGTGTGGGCAAATTATGCCTTCAGTGGCTACAAACTTCCACACTGCCTGAAATTAAGCAACACCTAACTTTACTTACTGATGGTGCTGACTTGCGTGATTTCATAATGGGACCACGCAAACAGCGTCAAAAACGTTTCATAGCAGCCTCTGTATATGCAGCATACAATGAGGCCTGGAAGGTTAATCAAATTGAAACAGCAGAGAGAATACGGGAAATTGACCGTATTGATTTGGAAAAATCACTTTCTGTAGTGGACAATGGGTTAATGACTCTGTCCTCCAGAATTTTTTCATTGGACAGCATTGTGTCTTCAGCAATCGATATATTATCGCAAGACTTACTGTTATTACAACATGGTCAGTCACAATTGCGTTCTATTGTACAGCTTGGCTGGACGTTACAAAATCTGCGTTCAGGCTATGTGCCTTGGCGTTTAATCAACACAACGTCACTATTCCAAATCTTTAACCTTACTGATAGACAAATCGGTATGGCGCAAAAGGGTGCTGATTATACAATCTTGAGCATTGAAAAACTAGAAAGATTACCAATGACAATGTCAGAACGACCTGTCATTGAATGGATAATCCACGGAATCATAAATATTCCAATCTCAACCTTCAGGTTTCAATACTGCCAAAAATATATACAGGCTGGCATGTACGAGAAATTGGGGAAGGGGTACCTTAAAACAACTTGGAACCTGCCCTATTCACATGCATGTGTCAGTAATAAAGGACAGAAAGTGTTTCTTAGTGGCAACAATTGTGCTATGTCACTAAGCGGCACGCTTCTGTGTAACGGAATTAGTTTGCATGGAGCTTGTGAAGGGAATTCATACAACCTTTCATGTCACCAGCAAGGCGCACCTGCAACTGAAATAGAACCATTCTTTCAAAGACTCTATAATGGGAGTTACATTCTTATTGTAGACCGCAAATGTTGTAGTCTTATGCCCGGGACTCCTTATCTAGTCACTACGACTGCGAAGGTCAAGTGCTGTGGACGTTCTTTGTTCCCCAGCTCCTTTCCAGACAGGGAGGCAAGGGCATGGCCCAATTTGAAAATTACTTCTATTCGAATAGATACTTTAAGCAGAATGAAAACAGTGCTTCTTCAGACGCCTACAAGGCTCACGTCATCAAAAGAAACGTATGATCTACAAGTCGCAAGGACGACTGCAGAGATACATACATTATTATCAACTAATTCCCCCGTACATTTCGCGGAAATCCTGAGCGAAATCTTAAATATTTCTGATACCACTGGGGTCTCAAAGGTATTTAAGACAGTATTTTCGATGGCATCAACACCATTCAAAGCCATACTGGGTATTTTTCCAGATTTCGTCCATTCGATTTTTGGCGGACTTCCCCTGATCCTGGGACTAATTGCAGGAATCCTATTCTTAGTCCTTATTTTTCGTTATGGCAACCCATGTCACAGATCAAACTCTCGCGACAATGGAAGATACAATCCTAGCCATTGGATAGCGGGACCGGATATCAAAAATCCTGGGACTCTCCCGGCTTAGAGACCTGAACATGACTTGGTTTCTATCATTTCGACCAATGTGGCAAAGATGTGTTTTACCTGTATTGAGATGTCTGCTATGCGGAGAAGAATGCGTGTTAGACACCTGTCTGACGCTACAATCGGATGCACCAGTGGATGCAGATACATTGTTGGTTCCTACCAAGGTTCACGCTTTGTGCTGCCCTCAAAGGCTGCCAATCCTGATGACGGCATTCGTGGAATCTTCACCACTACGACTGAAGAGTAGTGAAGTTCAAGATGAAAGCAGCATTGATCAGGTACGACCTTCTGTCAGCAATGCGAATCAGAATGTCAATGGAGACAATCATGCGCACGAATGCATGGTTACACCTATTTCCGACTTAGTGGAACTTTCCCATGAAGCTGTTGACAGTTTTTTCGAAAGCCTTAATGATATGATGTTCTCTCCAGAACAGAAATAGAGACTTTTGAGCAAGCTCGCACACGGCGTTCCCTGAATTCGGCCTTCAACTTTAAAAATAAAGTCACATGAACAATTTTTCCCACCAGTTCACGGACAACAATTTTTTAGCAGCCCCAAATTATTTTTACAAAAATTTCGGAACACTTATCTTCTGCTTAAAGTAAGAAACTATTCCTAGAGAACTAAGATTTCTATTTTTAGATACTTTATATACTTTAGTTGCCCGCTGGTATGTTCACAAATATTTTATTATGTGCTGAAATGGTCTCGAACTTTCTTTCTGTATAGCCATATTAAGAGCCATTTCATGTGTATTTCTCATATACCATATGAGCAATAATGTCTACAAATGCGTGTTTACTTTAGCATTTAATTCATAGCTTAAGTGCATACAATGTATATGACTGCAATTTTTTCAATATATTTGAAATTTCAAAATGCATTTATGTATTTTGGGGTGGTAAGGTATACACTATACTCTATAGTATGTTGTACTATGTTATACTATGCATAGATTAGTAAATATGACTATAGTTAGCGTGGAGTGGGTGTCATGTATTCCTATAGGTTCTGAATCGATCCCCCTATTCCTGACCCTATTCTGGTTAAACTAACTATCAAGTTAACTAACAGTCAGCCCATGAGGCAAGAAAAGCCCCCATGATGCAGATACCGTTATCTGACGCAGTCACACTACGGCACAGGAACGTGTTATCTGATTAGGTCATAACGCTTGAGATCTAATTAGACAAGCGACATTCCTCCAGCCCCTGATAAGGCATACGACGTTCTCATAACAAATCAAACCTATGACAACCTGGAAAATCCGTGCGGCCATTGTTTTGATTTCACAGAGAACTTCAGTAAAAGAATGTGCTAACGAGCAAGTCGTATGACATCTTTATTGACGTATCTATGTCCATCCTTACGTCAATCTCGGCACCTTTAAGGTATAAATATTGCCGATCTTGCCCTATGCAAACACACGCGTGGTGACGAGACGGAGCAGCCATACTTGCCAAAGCCCAGAAGCAGAGCCGACCCCGCTGGCAGCAGCCCCGCCTTCCTGACGCGCTGAGAGACGCGCTGCTATCTCAAGCCGAGAGACCCAGCACCGGCGTTTCCGGGTAGCCCTCGCAGGCAGCCTGGAATATCGAGAGCAGAGAAAGAGATACCATTCCTCATTCATCCTAACTTCCAGGTACAGAACTGAATAACCCCTCACAGAGAATTCGTTAGTTATTCACTTGGCAAAAACTAACTTAACTTAAACTGTAACTTTCTGTTCCCGCCCACGCATTAGACTTAGGTCAGGTACACGGGGTAGGCGTATTTAGAAACACCAGTTGAGTACGTTTAGTCAAATGTATATGTGTATGTAAATATATTTTAATCATTTTAAACATCATATGGCTCAGAAACCATATCAATGTTTTTACAGTATTATTTTATACTATTGCTTTTAATGTATGCACTTTACTTAACTATAAGTATTGCAATAATATCGATCCATTTCTCTTGTACGAGAAAAGAGACTGATCAATAAATAACACCTTTTTATTGAACACGCCCGTCTCTTCCTTTTCTCTACAATCTGATGAGACTAAGAATGCACGTACTGACTGAGTAAAATAATTGCCTTGTGCTCACACGACTCTGGAGATACACTCTTGATTAGGGGAGAGCAAAGTTGTCATGTTCTATGGTTGTCAGAAACTAAATCCCTTCTTGTCTAATCAGGGAAGTTAATTCCTCCTTGAACATTCGAGAAAGTTTCTAGCGAACTCTGAGCTACGCTGGCAAACCCAAAACTTAAGTCTAGTATCGACAGTAGTAGACCTAGTTAACGTCTGGCCTAGGCCTTTACTGCTGTAGGTATTATTCCAATGCGCAGAGCCTATTGGGAAGATAGGAGCTACACTACAGGTCATCCACCCGGAACTGGCGTGTGCGATGCAGATTGTATGAGAGCGCACGTCTTGGGTCCAGACGGTGGAGCCTCTCTTCCTCTTTCGAGGGATGCGGACGCGGAGAGAAGGTGGGCAAGCTGATGGACTGCCCGATGTGGAAGGCTGTGACTACCTTGGGCAGGAAAGAGGGTCGCATCCGCAACACAACTTTGTCCGGATGGACAGAAAAGAAAGGAGTTTGTGAAGAAAGAGCCTGGAGCTCACTCACTCTCCTGGCAGAGGTGATGGCAACCAGGAATGCAGTCTTAAGAGTGAGGAGACGAAGAGGACAGTTATGAAGTGGCTCGAAGGGAGCGCATATCAGATAAGTTAGAACAAGGTTCAAGTCCCACTGAGGCATCAGGAAAGGAATAGGCGGAAACATATGAGTGATGCCCTTACAGAACCTATTTACAACTGGGGACTTGAAAAGAGAGGGCTGATCAGGGAGCCTTAAGAAGGCAGAAATGGCAGAGAGGTAGCCCTTAAGAGAGCCCAGAGCAGAGCCCTGCTGGGCAAGAGAAAGATGAAAGAGGAGAACCTCAGAAAGCGGGGCAGAGAGTGGATCCACAGCCTTTGCTGTGCACCATGCCACAAATTTGTTCCACTTGCAGGCGTATACCGATTTTGTGGATGGACGCCTGGCTAACAGAATCACATCTCAGACTTCAGGAGGCAAGTTAAATGGCCTCAACTGTCGCCACTCAATCTCCACGCATGGAGGTGGAGGCTGGACAGGTTCGGGTGGAGGACCGTCCCCTGCTGCTGCGACAGAAGGTCCTCCTGAAGAGGCCGACGAATCGGACGATCGACTGACATGCTGAGTAGCTCGGGATACCAGTATCTTCGTGTCCAGTCCGGAGCCACAAGGATGACTTGGGCCCGGTCGCGCCTGATCTTCTTCAGCACTCTGGGCAGAAGTGGAATAGGCGGAAAGACGTACAACAGACTGCAGCTCCACTCGCGACGAAAAGAGTCTCCGAGCGAGTGCCGCCTTGGAAATTCCAACGCGCAGAACTGATGACATTGCGTGTTCTCTTCTGTGGTGAATAGATCTAACCAAGCCTCTCCCCACTGCTGAAAGAGACCTTGCGCCACGTCCGAGTTCAGATGCCATTCGTGATCCATCATGCACCGACGGCTGAGTTTGTCCGCCCTGGCGTTCAGGGAACCTTCCAGGTGTTGAACCACCAGGGTCACGCCCTGATGTTCCAGTCATTGCCAGAGGCGCAGAGCCTCCTGGCATAGGTTCCACGACCCCACCCTGTTTGTTGGAGTAACACATGGCGGTGGTGTTGTCCGTGAACACCTGCACTACACACCCCTGGACAGAGGGGATGCTTTCAGTGCAAGCCGGATCGCCCGCAGCTCCAGAAGGTTGAAGTGGAGCCGGGACACCGCCGGAGACCAGAGGCCTCTGATCTCCGCCTCTCCCATATGGCTCCCCCATGCCCAGGAGGGACGCGTCCGTCACAACTACGTGCTCCGGTTGGGGTAGGGAGAGGGATCTCCCGCTGACCCAATTGCAGTCCGTGAGCCACCACTGCAACTGTCTTGCAGTGCCCTCCGAGATCAAGACATGGTCGGACAAGTTGCCCTGATGCTGGGCCCACTGAAACTTCAGGTCCCACTGCAGAGCCCGCATCCGCCACCTGGCGTGATGCACCAGAAGGATTCAGGAGGCCATCAGCCCCAGAAGCCGCAGCGTCAACCTGACCGAGACTCTGGATAAAGGCTGAAAGATCGGAATCAGTGCCTGACTATCCCGAACCCGCTGTTCGGGAGGATAAACCCGAAACTGTGCCTAGTCTAGAACCGCTCCGATGAAGAGGAGCTTCTGAGAGGGACACAGGTGTGACTTCGGCACATTGATGGAGAACCCCAGCAGGTGCAGGAGGTCAGCCGTAGTCTGGAGGTGGCTCACAACTGTCTGGGGCGAGCCCGCCTTCAACAACCAGTCGTCGAGATAGGGGAAGACTGACACTCCTAATCTGCGCAGATGAGCTGCGACCACCGCCATCACTTTCGTGAACACCCGAGGGGCGCTGGTAAGGCCGAAGGGGAGCACGGTAAACTGAAAGTGCTCGTGGCCTACCGTGAACCGCAGGTAGCGCCGGTGGGCCGGCAGGACAGGGATGTGAAAATAAGCATCCTGCAAGTCCAACGCTACCATCCAGTCTCCCGGGTCTAGGGCAGCTAAGACATGAGCCAGAGTCAGCATCTTGAACTTCTCCTTCCGGAGGAAGCCGTTGACGTTCCGCCTGTCCAAGATAGGGCGTAGGCCCCTTTGCCCTTCTTGGGAATGAGAAAGTAGTGGGAGTAACAACTGTGAGAAGTTGGCCTGATATATGATGCTCACTAGTTCTAGTGATCACCTTGTATCAGTCCAAACAACCCTTACGGTGATTGGTTGTAAGTCAACCTTATAGACCAGCTATCCTAATGGTAGCATGGACAAAGCAGTCTTAGGCTAAACTCTTTTGGCATGTGAAGCCAGCTGTTTTACCATATGTAACCCCTTGAATACCAGATGAAAGGACACCACACAGGTTGTTATGAAAATAAACAACATATTTATTAATAACAAACACCTCTGAACTCTTTATGAGGTCAGAGGGCTAAGCACATGACAATCTCTTGGAAAAATACGATAAGTTGCACAAAATTATAATGGTGCCCTAGGGGCACGACAAACCATATACTAAGTAAATGGTATAAGGAAATCGATAGAAGGAATGGAGCTGTCCAGAGGCTGTAGGTTCGCTGGGACTACACTATCCTAACCTCAGGTAAGTAATAGGAGGCCCACGGGACGCGTGTGAACTCACACGCGGGATGCGTAACAACGTCTATGGACAGTACAGTTCAAGAAAAAGGTGAGTACGGACAATCCGGACTGGTTAGGACTAAAACGACTGTGAATCTGGACACTAGGAGAGTCAAGCTACCCTTGAGCACCGAAATGCTCTTGCTACCTCACCCACGGGCTGCGGGTGCATAGGTGCGAAGTCGTGTCGGGTTTCTGCGTTGAAGTCTATGGAGCCTGGAAGAAAAGATGCTGCAGGCGACCAGGAGGAAGATGTCCGGTGCGATCCACGGGTGGTTCGAGGAAGAAGAGGACCTGAAAGCAGAGGGGACAGTGTTCAAAGTCACTAGCCAGTGACCGGTGTGGAACCAGGAAGGAACCAGGTGCTGTCGTCGCGATCAGGTGAAGAGTGGACGCTTGTCTCTGCAGCCACGTGGAACAGGAGGTGTCTTTGACGACCAGGATGGAGGCACGAGCTGTCCCACGCAGGCTCTCGCTGTCGGCGGTGTCAGATCCGGATTTGGAGTCAACAGGACTTGGCAAAGGTAACCCACGCGGTGAGTGGAAACGGCGTCTGGAGTGGACCAGGAGGGTCCGGGGTGCCCCTCTTTTGGAAGGGAGCAAGGGCCAGTCTGGAGCAACCAGACCAGCAGTGAAGATTTCAAAGTTCGTCGTCTAGGAGGGCACTAGCCAGCCGGCAAGTGACCAGACAACGCGTCGAGTAGCAACCAGGCAGAAGGGCCCCACGCAGATCTCGTGGATGCTGGAGGGCTGATCTTCGGTGCAGGAGCTGCTCGGGGCTGGGGCTTCTCAATCCCCAAAGCACTTGGTCGAGTTTACCTCAGGAGTCGTGCTAGAAGCGAAGTGCAGTTTCTTTCAAGATGGCCGGTCCCACGAGTCTCGTCGCACCCACGGATCCCAGCTGTGCTGCAGATGTGAGTTGAGGTCGGAGAGGTCTGGGAGTCCGGGTCTCGTCGAGCTCTGAAGTCTGGATCCTCGAGGGAAGACGACAAAGTGAAGTCGCCGGACGCTTGATGGTGCCTGCAGTTGCAGGGTGGACACTCCTTGCACACAAGGGAGATTCTTCAGTCTTCTGTGGAGCAGAACGTCGAAGTCCAGAGTTTCTTCTTGTAAAGTTGTTCAGGATAATCTAATTTGGAATGGGACCAGCTCCTACCTTTATTCTCCTAAAGGGGGCTGCACAATTGACTAGGTCCCTCCCATGGGTGGGACCAGGAAGGGGGGTGGCTACACCCCCTATCCTTTGTCCGGTTTCGCGCCAGAGCTGGGGCAGGAATGCCCCAGCAACTGGTTTGAACTGGTGTATGCACAGGACACCTTGTGTGCCCCAGGCACGTCTCATTCCTTTCAGGCCTGTCCTACCCAATACACAAAATCCTGTCTGGGGTGGTGCTAGCACCTCCCAAGGCAGGAAACCCTTTGTCCAGGCCTCCCTCGCTGGAAGGACTCCCAGCAGCAGGACGTCAGACTTGTGTCTGTGGTGGCAGCATCCATTTTGTGATGCTTAGGCTTCGTTTAACTTTAACCGGGGTTCACAGTTACATACATGTCGTGTCCCTCTAGAAGGGTGGAATGCTACCCCCGTCGCCAGAACTGGCGAGGGGGTAGTATTCCAATTCGTATGACACCTTACTCGACATGTTTTGATAATGCTATACCAAAGTTAGCATTTAACCGCGAGAATTATAATGCACTTAAGAGTATATGGTAGGGGAGGAGCTTGGCGGGCATCCGTGATGGCCGCGTGAGCACAGCGCTCTCCGGACCCCCGCCACTCCCGGCATGATATCCTGAACGTATCCTGATTAATTACAAGGACTCTTGTAGAGGAACCTGGGCTGATCTTTATACTGCTTTTGGATTTCGAATTGGACCAGGGGCACCGAAGCTACGTCGACTCGAACTTTCGGGGCCCGCCCTGGTGGTGTGCCCGGGACTTGGTGAGGCTCTGTTGCCGTGTCTGAGTTGAACAACAGCGGCAGGGGGATTCGACTTGTGGGTCCCCCTCTTAACTTTCGGTTTCGATTTGACTCGGACTACATCTTCCAGCGGAGGTGTCTGGCCGGTGTTGTGATCAGCGGCGCGAGGTCGCAGTTGCACCTTTTGCCTGCTTTGTGTCCTCCAGGCCGGTTCACACCTCGATGTGCCCTCGCGGCTGACTTTTGGTTCCGGCACACTATCTTCCTGCGGCCATTTTTACCAGGTCGCGTGGGTCCCTCGGGGACGGGGTCTCCACTATGACTGGCAGAGGGGACCAAGAGAGGCGAAAGACCAAGACGCCCCTTCGCGGGGGCCAGGTCCAGTCTCATATCATGGACCGGTACACACAATCGAAGGGGTCCCCGGGAGCCGCCTTGCCTGGCCCAAGTGCAGTGGGGCACTCTTTGGAAGCTTCGGCGGAGCCGTCCCTGCAGGACATCATGGGTGCCATCTCTGGCATGAGAGAAACAATCGGCCAACAGTATGAAGCTCTGGCCCACAAAATCGATACTGTGGCTATTGACGTGAACTTGATCAGGGCCGACTTATCTAAAACCAATGAGAAGGTGAAATCGTTGGACCTCAAGTCATCTAGCCTCACGGCCGACGTCTCGGAAATACAGACGGAGATTGGCAACCTCAGAAAAGCGAATGATTTCATGACTCAGCGCTTGGAGGATTTTGAAAACAGAGCACGGCGTTGCAACGTGCGTGTGGTTGGTGTTCCGGAAAATCCTGACCCACATTCTGTTGATCTCCTGGTTGAGGACTTGATACAAAACTACCTTTCTCCATCTGGATTGAGCAAATTCTTTGCGGTGGAGCGTGCCCATCGCGTTCCGGGTGGCCAGGGCAAGCCGGGCGCCCCTCCAAGGCCCATTGTTGCAAAACTTTTTCACTATAGGGACCGAGACGCTATCCTGCAGGCCTCGCGAGTTAAGGGCCCGGTGGCCTTCGAAAATGCCACGGTGAACTTTTATCCTGATTTCTCACAGCTTGTGCAGAGACAGCGAATGGGCTTCCGTGGAGTCAAGAAGCGTCTTCGGGACTTGGGACTGCGATATGCCATGCTTTTTCCTACCAGGCTGCGAGTTGAGTACATTGAACGGACCCTTTTCTTTGATCGGCCTGATTCGGTAAATGACTGGCTGGACTCTTTGCCGGGCCGGCCTAATTTGACTGAGCCCACCGAGCACCCGGGTGGTGCCGAGGGTGGCGTAGAGAGCTGAACTTACTGTCTGAGCCCCTGTTTCCATGTAATGTGCTTCTTCCTGGGTTCTATACTTGAGCGCCTCTATTTTCTGTTTCTTCTCTTCTCTCTTTATCTCTGTCGGGGTGGCGGGTGGGACAGGGCCTTTTCCTCCTCCGGGGTCTTTTTGTAGAACGGGGGTTTCTGGGCGACAGGCACACTGCATGTTGGGGTGGCTTTTTTGCTTACTGCAGGGGTGCAGGGTGGGGGGTGTTTTCTTGGATGTTGGGGGGTGGATTGGTGGGGTGTTTGAGGTTCGTGTTTTGTTTTTTCAAGGCGATTCTATCTTGATAATGGAATTTTCAGTGTCATGCTCATTGGGGGATGGTTTCTGCATCACTTTGTGGGATGGGGGGTAGCGGGTTGAAGTTTATTTCATGGAATGTCAATGGTCTAGGGGATCGTATAAAGCGGGGGGTGGTGTTGCGATGCCTGCGACGTTTGTCTCCCGATATTGTCTTTCTGCAGGAGACACATCTAGTGGGCAATACTTGTCATGCAATGAATAGGTGGGGCTATCGTCTTATTGCGCATTCAGGGTTTACTACGGGTTCCAGGGGGGTGGGCATCCTTGTCCGGACTTCCCTTCCCCTTGCGATAGATGATGTAATCCTCGATGATCGAGGGCGTTATGCCGTCCTCGTGGGACGATATGAGGGGCAAACCCTTTCTCTGTTCACCGTCTATGTGCCCCCCGGCTTACAGACCTCTACCTTCTCCGATTTGGGCCGAGTGCTGTTGGGACTCCCTGATGGTGCTCTTTTCATGGCTGGCGATTTTAACTCTGTTCTCTCCGGCCTGAATGATCGTTACCCCCTAGGGACACTCCTTCGGCCCAATTGTGGCTGGGTGGCTTTTTGGATACTTTTGGTTTGGTGGACTGTTGGAGACTTATGCACCCCACTCAGCTTCAATACACCTTTCATTCTGGGGCCCATGGGAGTTTGTCTAGACTGGATTACTTCCTCATGCCAGCTGCACAGTCAGCGGCTGTCCGGGAGATTAGACACCTTCCCCGGGGCATCTCGGACCATTCTCGGCTCTGGCTTTGTTTTGATGTGGGGGTGGAGGCGGCGGGCCGGGTGGCCCCTATCAACCCTTGGTACCTGACTTCCCCTGGGACCCGTGGTCTATTGATTAAGTCCCTGGACAACTACTTCCTAGATAACGAGGGATCTGTCTCCTCTGCGGTGTCCCTTTGGGAGGCTTTTAAGACAGTGATCCGTGGGCAGGCCCTGTCTCTCATTGCTGAAACTAAAAGGGCGAGGAATCGGGAGGTGGTGGAACTTGAAATGGAAATCCTTGAGCTGGAGGCTGACCTGGAATCGAATGTTACTCATGACAAACTCCATGCCCTGGGTCTGAAGCAATTTGCCTATAGGTCTCTGGTCACAGATGCGGCTAAAATGATGTTTCGTGAGCAGCAGGGTCGTCTGTATGATGTTGGGGACAAAGCGAGTAAATTGCTTGCCTGGTTGGATAAGAAGGAGAGGGCGAATCGAGTAGTGCCTGTGATTCAGACTTTGAATGGTGTGACTGTGACTGACCCAGTTGAAATAGTGGACTGTTTTGCTGACTATTTTCGTGCGGTTTACTCCCCAGTGTCGGAACGGGATGCAGACGACTCTTGCCTCTTGTTGCGCGACATAGCTTTGCCCTGCCTCTCTGACTTGGAGCGGGTCTCTATGGAGGCCCCGCTCTCTACGGACGAAATAGCGACTGCAATTCGCTCTCTCCGTTCGGGCAAGGCTTTGGGCCCGAACGGTTTGCCAATCGAATTATATAAACTGTGTCCTGATAAGATTGCGCCCTATCTTCGGACAATGTTTTCGGAGTCCCGTGCGCGGGGCACTCTCCCTTATGACCAACGCCTGGCTACGATTGTTGTAATTCCTAAGGATGGTAAGCCCCGGGATCTTTGTTCGTCGTATAGACCCATCTCCCTGTTAAATGTTGAGCCCAAGGTTCTTGCCAAGATCTTGGCTACTCGCCTCCTAACGGTCATTAGTGACTTGATTCATCCGGATCAATCCGGATTTATCCCGCACCGTAACACAGCTCTGAATCTGCGTCGCCTCCACGGAGCCATCGCGAGGGCGGGGCTTCTGACGGAGCCGGCCATTTTGGCTTCTTTGGACGCCTCGATGGCCTTTGATACGATAGAGTGGCCCTACCTTTGGGCGGCTCTTGAGAAGTTTGGTTTTGGCCCGGGGTTTATTGGATGGGTGAAGCTGCTGTACACCGACCCCCTGGCGCAGGTTGTGGTTAACGGTCGAGTTTCTGTTCCCTTTTCCCTTGGTAGGGGGACCAGACAGGGCTGCCCCTCGTCTCCACTACTGTTTACTCTCGCATTAGAACCGCTGGCTGCGTGGCTTCGCTGGGAGCCTTCTCTCAAGGGTATACGTTGGTCCCCGGATTTTGAGGACCGTGTTTCGCTTTACGCGGACGACATTCTTCTTTACCTTACTTCCCCGTGTAAATCTTTGAATGTCTTATTTGATGTTCTCACCTCGTTTGGCAAAAATTCTGGATTGGTTATTAACTGGGCTAAATCCTGTGTTTATGTTATTTCGGGTGATCTGCCCCCATTGCCGCATAGAATTCCTATCCAGGTTGTTCAGTTCGGGTTCAAATATCTGGGGATTTTTATTACACTGGATTCGTCGCTCCGGTTTGAACGTAATCTCCTTCCCCCACTTCTTAGACTGAGGCTGGACGTGGCCCGCTGGCGTAAATTGCCCTTGTCGCCGCTGGGCAGGGCCGCCCTTTTCAAAATGATGTCCCTACCGCGATTCCTTTACGCACTCCAGAATTCCTATGATGATATCCCCGCTACCTATTTCCGAGAGGTTGAGAGTCTGCAGAGGCAACTGATTTGGGACGGGCGTCCACGTGTCGCCCTTGCGAAGCTCACCATCCCTTGGTATGACGGGGGCATAGCACTTCCTGATATCAGGAGATATTACTGGGCTACCCAACTATCTGCCATTAACCACTCAATGTATTCCCCAGGTCGGGACCCGGCCTTTGAAATGGATAGACTCCAACTGCCGGGTGGGGACTTTAATAGAGGGCTTTATTCTAGGTCGGCTGGCAGCCATCTTACGGGGCCTACCAGGATCGCGGTTAGTGTATGGCGCGCTGCGAATGTAAGCCTGGGGTGGGATGAACGAGTGACGCTTGCTACTCCGCTCTATGCATCTGAGCGTCTGGGATGTCTCTGGACGATGAAGGGGTTTGACCGCTGGGACATGATTGGTATTTGTAGAGTGGGTGATGTATGTATGAATGGAGCAGTGAAGTCCTTCGAGGCCCTTCGGGATGAATATGAACTGAGTGATAGGGAATTTTTTAGATATTTGCAGGTCCGTCATGCCCTCGCTTCTGTTCTGACTTCTGGTGCCGCTATCCCCGAATCCACCCCCTCGAAGATCGTATCCTGGATGGCCATCTCCCCGATAGCACTATCTCCTTGATTTATAAGAAGCTGATTCACAATCGCGCCGACTTGCTTGTTCGACTCAGGGAGGCTTGGGTCAGCGACGGGCTGGAATTGGATGACGAGGATTGGCAGTCGGCGCTGTCTTCTCCGAAAGAGGTCGCCATTCCTGCCCGCCTCCGTCTGGTTCAGCTTAAGATCCTCCACCGGGTGTACGTTACTGGTCCTCGTTTGGTTGTGATGGGGTTTTGCCCGGATGGCCGATGCAAGTGTGGGTGTGGGATGAGTGCTACGTTTCTTCATATTATTTGGGAGTGTCCGAGGGTGGCTGCCTACTGGACGGAGGTGCTTGCGGTGATGACTGATGTGACTGGAATTGCCCTAGTGCCAGAGGCCCGGAGATGCCTGTTGAATGTGTGGGAGCCTACCGACTATTCGGTGGCCCAGACCAGATGGGCGACCCTGGGATATATGATTGCGAAGCGAGACATAGCGCAACTCTGGGACTCGCATAGGCCCCCCAGTGTCTCTGTGTGGGAAGACAACATGGACTGGTCTATGTTCCGCGAGAAGACTGTTTACACAGCCAGGGGCAGACCTAGGGCATGGGCGAAGATCTGGAGTCAGTGGAATGCTTATCGCGGTGATATTTGTGCTCCTCCATTGGCTGAAACCCCTGATGTTACCCTGTCTCCCTAGGCCGACGTTCCTGAACTTTCTTATACTGTCCTTTGATTTGATTTACCTCCCCGCTGTCCCCCCCGCCTTGCCTTATCCTACTGATTGTGACTTCGGATTCCTGATTAGTGGGGTTCCCCTCCCCCTCCTGGGCTGACTCAGTTTATTATGCATTCGCCTTTTTGATGTTTTTTTTTTTTGTATGTATAAAAAAAAGAAAATTGTCTTCTCCTGTTCTATAGCGTGGGCGACACCCTGTATCCGGTTTGTGCCTGCCCACCGGAGTGGCTATCATTGTTTTTATCACATTGTGCCTTGTTCTTAGCGGCCAGCCCGTGCGGTTGTAGGCCCATCTCTGTAAATTTGATTTTGTTGCTCAATAAAAGTTTTTAACAAAAAAAAAAAAAAAAAAAAAAAAAAAAAAGTATATGGTATAGCGTTATCATGGAACAGCTATTAGGACTTGGTTCCGCAAGCTGCAGACAGGCTCAGCTCATGCCAGAGCACCATCTCACACAATTCCAAGCACTCTGCCTTCAGGATTGATAAGGCCTGCCACAGGAGTGACTGAAAGGAATATATGTGCCCATTTTATGGTTAGATATAGGTATACTATATCTATAGCAAAGGGTGATTACACCACCTTGCCCCTGCGGTCTTAGCAGCCAGTTGTGTCAGTTTTGGATGGCCATCGAGGGGGGGGGGCATAATACATGCTGCAGCCCCTGGTAGGCCCTGGGTACACCTATGCCCTGGGTACCTAAGGTACACTGTACAGGGACTGATAAGGTGGCCCAGTACCAATTGGTAAATGCACCTAAAGTACATGGATGTCAATTTAGAGAGAGAACAGCTAGGCTGTGGGTCTGATTAGCAGGCCCACAGCCAGGGAAAGTCGTAAACCAGTGAAGCAAAAAGCAAAAATCTGGGGTGACCATAGGATTGCAGACCCTACTCTCCTACAACAACCACATCTTACTTCTGGCCCAGGAACGCGCTTGATGGCCCCCTTGGCCAAGAGGGCTGTAACTTCCTCTTGCAGAAGTTGCAAGTGATCCCCGACACGCGGTGGTATTGCGGTGACATGGCTGGAGGGGTCGCCTCGAAGGGGAGGGAGTAGCCCCTTCGGACGATTTGCAGCACCCAACTGTCCGATGTGATGTTGCGCCAGTGGAGGAGGCGATGGCGAACCCTGCCGCCCCACTGGCGTTAAATGGGCCTGAAAGCTCAGACTAAGAAGGTTTTGAGGCAGAAGCTCCGGGGGTGGGTGTAGAATGGCCTCGCCGTTGGCCCTTGGCGCCGCCACGGCGGTTACTATGCTTGCCACCGCGCTGGATGTTAGTCTGCGGCCCGTGGCTGGCAGGACGTGTGGGGGTGCCCCTTCCTTGGCCACGAAAGGAGTGAAAGGCAGCAGTTTCCTGGCACGGGCCGACAGGCCCAAGGACTTGGCCGTAGCCCTTGAGTCCTTAAAGCGATCAAGCGCACTGTCTGCCTTGTCACCAAAGAGGCGACGGCCATCAAACTGCATGTCCATGGGGGTGTTCTGGACATCAGCCGAAAAATTGGCGGACCTCAGCCAGGCGCGGCGGCGAACCGCCATCGTCGTTGCAATCGCCCTGCCTAGCGAGTCCGTTGTATCCATCCCACATTGAATGGAATACCGTGCCGCATCTCGCCCCTCCGCAAGGGCTTGGGTGTGTTTAACCCGGGCCTCCTCCGGGCATTGTGGCAGCACGTCTGCTACCGTGTCCCACAAAGAGTGGGTATAACGGCCCAAAAAGCAAGTGGTGTTGACCGACCGCAACCCCAAACTAAGTGAGAACATCTTTTTTCCGTACTGTTCATACCTTTTGGATTCCCGATCAGGGGGAGCGGTCGGGAATGCGGTCTGGGAATTAGAGGCCTGGATAACCAGGCTCTCGGGGATGGGTGGACAGGAAACAAGGGTCGGCCGGGGCGGTGGCTTCTGGCCACGTTCCTATCTACAGGGGGACCTGTAGCGGGCCTGGACCAAGTGCCCAACAGAACGTCAGTTAAAGACTCATTGAACGGTAGTAGAGGCTCCGAAGAGCTTGCCTGCGGTTTGAGGACCTCAGTGAGGAGCTTAGTCCTCACGGACGCGACGGGGAGCTCAAGAGACAAGCGGTACAAAAGGGGGTGGTGATGGACGGAGTATCTGAACCAATCAAACACTCCCACCCAGTCAACAGATCTGGGTTTAATCGATCACCGTTCTTTAGCCCACTCTGCCACCCCAGTTCAGACATGGCCATATGCAAATCAGCCTGACCCTGTGCCTCATGGGAACAGTCCAGCTCGAACTGCCAAGCCATGCCTTCAAGAGACAAGGCCTTGGCTGCCCTCGTCAACACCACACTGTAGGCAGCCCCCTCCTTTGTAGCCACGGTAGGAGGGGAGACAAATCCAGTGTCGGGCGTAGTGTCCAAACCACTGGCCTACCCTAGTTCACCTGCGCAGTCCTGAAAAGACTGGCACTCCCGTGCCATAGGGTCTCGGTCCCCACCCAATCCGCCTCACCCTCCATCTCCTGGTACTCAGGTTCAAATGATGGGGCTGGATCATAGATGTATTGCACTTCTCTCGACGTCGAATGCGGCGTTGATCGACGCCGTTACTAAGTAGGAACCAGATCGAGGGGGGGGGGGAAATCTGGGACGTCGTCATCCGGGGACGGCGTTGGGGGCGACACCCTAGGAGTCGACGCCGGAGGAGGGGTCGTTAGGTCGACCAGCGGCGACCCAGATCCGGTGGGGCCCTGCGGCGTCAGTACCAAAGTCGCCGACGGCGCCGGGGCCGACGCACCCGGCCCGCTTGGGCTCCCAGTCGGGACGGCGGGGCCCGAAGGTGCCGCGGAACCCGACGGAGGAGCGAGCGACCTCATGGCCATGAGGAAGGCATCGATCTCCTCCGGCATCTAGTTCTGCCCAGGGACCGGCGGGTATGGAGCAGGCTGCGACATCTGCGGCTCCGGTGGAGCCGCGTGGGCGGTGTCGCTTGAACCCCTGGCCGCGTTGGTGTCGCTCGAACCCCTGGCCGCGTTGCGTGAGCTTCGGGGGGGAGTCAGAAGAGCGGTGTGTGCCTCTTACCTGATGATTTGGAGCCCGACAAGTGGTGTCGACTCGCCGAGCTGTGATGACTCCGGCCCCGCGACCGGTCCCTCTACCTCCTCCTGGACTGGGATCTCGAGCGGCACGGGCCGACTGCGGAGCTCTAGGTGCTTATGGGACCGCTCCCGCCTAGCTTTTGACGTCAAGGCCCGGCAGTCGGGGCACGACTTGTCATCGTGGTCGGCCCCTAAGCAATACAGGCACCGGCGATGGGGGGTCGGTGTAGGAGAGTAGGGTCTGCAATCCTATGGTCACCCCAGATTTTTGATTTTTGCTTCACTGGTTTACGACTTTCCCTGGCTGTGGGCCAGCTATTCAGACCCACAGCCTAGCTGTTCTCTCTCTAAATTGACAACCATGTACCTTAGGTGCATTTACCAATTGGTACTGGGCCACCTTATCAGTCCCTGTACAGTGTACCATAGGTACCCAGGGCATAGGTGTACCCAGGGCCTACCAGGGGCTGAAGCATGTATTATGCCACCCCTGGCTGGCCATCTAAACCGACACAACTGGCTGCACGACAGCTGGGGCAAGGTGGTGTAATCACCCTTTGCTGTAGATATAGTATACCTATATCTATCTAACCCTAAAATGGACACATATATTCCTATCAGTCACTCCTATGGCAGGCCTTATCAATCCTGAAGGCAGAGTGCTTGGAATTATGTGAGATGGTGCTCTGGCATGAGCTGAGCCCGTCTGCAGCTTGCGGAACCAAGTCCTAATAGCTGTTCCATGATAACGCTATACCATATACTCTTAAGTGCATTATAATCCTCGCGGTTAAATGCTAACTCTGGTATAGCATTATCAAAACATGTCGAGTAAGGTGTCATACGAATTGGATTACTACCCCCTCGCCAATTCTGGCGACGGGGGTAGCATTCCAACCTTCTAGAGGGACACGACATGTATGTAACTGTGAACCCCGGTTAAAGTTAACTCGAGCCTTGGCATCACAAAATGGATGCTGCCACCACAGACACAAGTCTGACCTCCTGCTGCTGGGAGTCCTTCCAGCAAGGGAGGCTTGGACAAAGGGTTTCCTGCCTTGGGAGGTGCTAGCACCACCCCAGACAGGATTTTGTGTATTGGGTAGGACAGGCCTGAAAGGAATGAGACATGCCCAGGGCACACAAGGTGTCCTGTGCATACACCGGTTCAAACCAGTTTCTGGGGCATCCCTGCCCCAGCTCTGGCGCGAAACCGGACAAAGGATAGGGGGTGTAGCCACCCCCCTTCCTGGTCCCACCCAGGGGAGGGACCTAGTCAGTAGTGCAGCCCCCTTTAGGAGAATAAAGGTAGGAGCTGGTCCCATTCCAAATTAGATTAATCCTGAACTGAAACTCTACAAGAAGAAACTCTGGACTTCGACTTTCTACACAGAAGACTGAAGAAATCTCCCTTGTGGGCAAGGAGTGTCCACCCTGCACAAGCAGGCACCATCAAGTGTCCAGCGGCTTCACTTTGTCGTCTTCCCTCGAGGATCCAGACTTCAGAGCCCGACGAGACCCGGATTCCCAGACCTCTCCGACCTCTACCTACATCTGCAGCACAGCTGAGATCCGTGGGTGCGACGAGACACGTGGGACCGGTCATCTTGAACGAAACTGCACTTCGCTTCCAGCACGACTTCTGAGGTAACCACGACGAAGTGCTTTGGGGACTGAGAAGCCCCAGCCCGAGCAGCTCCTGCACCGAAGATCAGCCCTCCAGCATCCACGAGATCTGCGTGGGGCCCTTCTGCCTGTTTGCTGCTCGACGCGTTGTCTGGTCACTTGCCGGCTGGCTAGTGACCTCCTAGACGACGAATCTTGAAATCTTCACTGCTGGTCTGGTTGCTCCAGTCACAGTCTTTTTAGTCCTAACCAGTCAGGATTGTCCGTACTCACCTTTTACTTGAACTGTACTGTCCATAGACGTTGTTACGCATCTCGCGTGTTCACACTCAGCACACGTGGGCCTCCTATTACTTACCTAAAGTTAGGATAGCGTAGTCCCAGCGTTCCTACAGCCTCTGGACAGCTCCATTCCTTCTATCGACTTCCTTATACCATTTACTTAGTATATGGTTTGCCGTGCCCCTATGGCACCATTGTAACTTTGTGCAACTTATCGTATTTTTCTTAAGAGATTGTCATGTGCTTAGCCCTCTGACCTCATAAAGAGTTCAGAGGTGTTTGTTATTAATAAATATACTGTTTATTTTCATAACAACCTGTGTGGTGTCCTTTCATCTGGTACTCAAGGGGTTATATGTGGTAAAACAGCTGACTTCATATGCCAAAAGAGTTTAGCCTAAGACTGCTTTGTCCATGCTACCACTAGGATAGCTGGTCTATAAGGTTGACTTACAACCAATCACCATAAGGGTTGTTTGGACTGATACAAGGTGGTCACTAGAACTAGTGAACATCATTTATCAGGCCAACTTCTCACAGTCGGTAACCGACATCAGTCGGTTGCAGTGGGCACAGGGTTTGAACCCAGGCATCCCTACTGGCACCGATGGAGTCATTCGACTCGAAAAACAGATCAAAAGGATCGAAAAAGTTTAGTCAAAAAATGACTAAAGGGTACCACTTTTTCCGGATCGGCGCTTGCTGGCGCGGAAAAAAGAGGAACAGATGTCAGCGCGCGTGGGCGGCATCAAAGTACTCCGGCGACGTGAGCCCGGCGCCAACGACGCCGACGACGGACGCGGAGCCGCAGACGACGGCTACTGACGCGCATGGATACTGCTACGCAAAAGTTTACGGATCCAGACTGACGTCTGGGGATATTCTAAGGTAAGGAATCTAATACTAACCTGTTTCTTTCAGCCAGACTAAATACTCACCGTTGGTTTCCTGTTTTGGATGAAGCCATTTGAATGAGGGTGGGGTCTGCCTTATTTAACGCCATCTTTATATTCCAAGAAAAGGCATTTATTTTAAAATTCTACATTTTCATGGGCCAGGTATCAAAGCTCAAAGGAAAGCTACAGGGCTGAGATGACTAGCCTGGCTGCTCTTCCGTATAAGCAAAGATTGAAGCACTCGAAGAAGGTGGAAACATGCTCTGAAAGGTGCAGCAGGAAGTTGAAGCAAATCATATGCATTGCCAGAGGTGAGAGCTTTCTGTCTGTTCAAAACAGCTTGTGCATTATTTGAGATTTGCAGGAGTCTGTGAGAAAAAACTTACAGCAATAACTTACACTTGGGGAGTACCAGTATTCCAGAGAATCCAAGCAATTTTGTTCTCCTTGGGGGCATGGCTTGGCGCGCGGCAAGATGGCAGCACAGTAGAGCTGCTCTGCCGGCCGCCGCAAGAAATCCTTCAAAATCCTGCCCTTAACGTGCCAGCCGAAACAATATACAGTGGGCGCTGTGTGGAGGGGGCTCTCCTCTGCAGAGTGTGAACTTTCAAGTGATAACGCAGGACCGACGCCCGAGAAATCGACCCCGGCAGTCCCGACCGCTGAGAAGCTTGCGGTCCACCGAGGGGTGAACGTGATTGGGGAACCCTGCAGAACCCCCCCTGACATCGTTGCGGGTGAGACTCAGAGCGGAGGACGGGACAAAGCTGGTGAGCTCCCTCTCCCCCCTAACCCCCCCCCCCCAGGATCCAATCGGGCCTCGATTTTGGCGAAGCAGGGGAGAGCTGAGGCGGCTGGGCTGCCCTGAAACGCGAGCGGCCGGCTCCGCGGCGGCTGGCAGGCCGTGAGTAGGCCACGGAGACCGGCGCTGGAAATTCGGCGGCTCTCTGACACGAGAGCTTATGACACCGCTCCTGCGGGTAAGACTGGCAGCAGGGGGCCTGCGCACATAAACGCTGTGGGGGAGCCTGCATGCTGAGGGACAATTACTGAGACTACTACACACGCTGCTGCGGACCGCATTTCCTCTCCCATCACCCGGCCATAGGTACGGAGCGCACTGCATTATAGACAGTGGACAGGCCACTACATCTGGGCTGCACATCGCGCTGCTCCACACTGCTAACTGAACTGCTGGGACCCTGTCAGTTCACTACCTGAACATTGCCCACTAACGCTAGGTCAGGCCTTCTCTATCACCACAGCGGGGACATACGTGGTGCGGAGCGAACAGCATTAAAGACCGTGTAAGGCCTCCCCATCTGGGCTGCGCATCGCACTGCTTCACACTGCTTACTGAACTGCTAGGAGTCATACAGGTCACTACCTGAACACTGTGTACAAACGCCAGGTCGGGCCTTCTCCATTACCGCAGCGGGGACACACGTGGAGGTCACGCCGACATATGGAGGCTGGAGCATTCAAGGGAACCATTTTAGTGTGCCACATACAGATAGTTATACTATAGGCAGAGCTGAGAGAGGATAAGTGGACAGGGCACTGTGAGCCTAGCGCAGTCAGGCGCGGAACAAAGAGGACTGCTGCGCTACACGGGAGCTGCAGAGGATAGAATTGCTATCGTCCAGAGCATGGAGATACTGCCTCGCGGGAACACAATGGGCAAACCGGACAAGTCACAGCCCAAACTGATCTTTGAGCTCCGCGGGGTAGCAAACAGACCAACCCTGACGCATCTGATGCAGACCAAGAAACCGCATCGCAGGGACCCTCCATGTTGGAAACAACTCTGGCAGCAATACAGGCAAGTCTCCAGGCAATATATGGGAAAATAGAGGCCCTGAATGGGCGCATGGACCAATTCTCGGCCAAACTAGATAAGCAGGCTACAAGATTAGGTGAAGCGGAGCAGAGTATCACGGACACGGAAGATGGACTACAGCAGGTTGCAGACAAGACATCAGAGATGGCTAAGCTCTTGGAAGTTATCCGGGCCAAGAATGAAGGCATCGAAGCGAGGTCGAGGCGCAATAATATCCGCGTACTGGGACTGCCGGAGTCAACCAATGTGGGGCGACTGGAGACGCATTTAATCAAACAAAACGAGGGCTCAATAGCACGTAGATGGGCTGGATATCGACTTGCCTCTTCTTAGTCTAGCTATGCCCGGGGGGTTCTCATCCTCATCAAAAAAGGTACACACTTTCAGCCAATAGACTCCTGCACGGATCGGGAGGTCCGCTGGGCAGTTGTACGAGGCAAATTGGGTAAGATGATTGTGACTATAGCTAACATTTATGGCCCTGTGATTGACGAACCAGCGTCGCTATCCTCTTTGTTTCAGGTGCTACGCACATGGCCGGAATCGGCACTAGTGATTGGTGGAGACTTGAATACACATCTAGACCCTCGGGTAGACAAATCCCCTTTGGTGGGCAGCCGTATGTCATAAACCGCTACCTGTATCCGACAGTTTATGGACGAGATGGGGTTGGTTGATGCCTGGCGCCTGAGACATGCGGGAGTTAGGGAAGGCGCACACATCACGCCGTGGCACAACACGTGGTCCAGTCTGGACTACTGGCTATTAGATGGATTGGCCAACGGCTGGGTAACTGAGGTCCGCACACTCCCTAGGACTATATCGGACCACAATCCGGTCCTGCTTAAATTTCAGGGCCACGCAATGTACGCCCCCCCTTCACGTGGCGGTTCCGAGCAGATGCCCTGCTAGATCCCGTATTTGATGACACTATCAACAAGGCTATAGTCCAGTACTTCGACCTGAATGTGGGAACGGTTGATAGTGCCGCTACCTTGTGGGAAGCGTTTAAGGTCACTATCAGAGGAGTGTGTATAGGCACATCGGCAGGCATCCTTCATGACCTGAGAGAGCAAATACGCCGCACAGAATCCAAATTGCGTGACCTGGAAGCCTCATATGATGAACTTCCCTCGCTGTACACGCTGGCACACATTGGGGAATACACTGAGGAACACAAATCCCTGGCAGAGTCGGAAATGAAGTACATATCAAAGCTTTTCGTTGTGAGAGCTTATGGGGAGGGTGGCAGACCGGGTAGGGTGCTGGCCAACTGGTTGCGGGAGCGCGCGAGCGCCCCTCCTATAGAGCACATAGGGGATGACGATGGCGCTGACCATTTCACCCCTGACTCTATACTGGGCCAATTCCATATATTCTACGAACATCTCTATTCCTCTCGAGGCGGCATGTCTGACTCGGCGCTTGCCGACTACTTGAAAGGTGGAGAAGGTGTCCTCGGTCAGAGTGTAGTATTGGAAGCTATCTGCCACCATCTTGGAGCGGTTCGGCGCTCGTGCATTCAGGCAGCGTCGGACTACTTAAGGCGGAACGTGCTGCGAGGTCAGCCTGGAGAAGGTGTCCTCGGTCAGAGTGGTGCTCTGCGCTATTGCGGACTAGTCGCGCGCATTTAGAGCGCTTACCTGCAACTTTTAAATCGCCTGTTTGGTATTTTATTTATCTTGTGTTTATTTTTCCCTTGTTCTTAAAAGCGCCGCATCAGCCCCTCACTTGCACCATAATCTATCCTTAAACCCACCGCAGCTTTGCGGGTCCGGTTCCGGGGAGGTGTGGGGGAGCGCCATCTTGGGATAGTATTGGAAGCTATCTGCCACCATCTTGGAGCGGTTCGGCGCTCGTGCATTCAGGCAGCGTCGGCCTACTTAAAGCTCCTCTTTCGCTACGCGCAGCGGTGACGCGCAGCGGGTGCGCCTTCCCTGCGCCTGAGTCGTGCCAGAGTCCTGCCCGTCTGCGCTCGTCAGCGTCTCGGAGGCGGTCGGGGCAGGACGGCTAGACTCCTACCTGTTATTTGCTGAATTGGTCAGTATGCTTTCTTATTCCTCGGCTGACCTCCTTTCCCTGCCTGGCTTTCGCGGCATGTGTCATCATGTCTTTCCGGGTAGTCGGGCTCTCAGGAAGGGATGCTCGGAGCGTGGCTGGCGTCTCCCAGTTTTGAGGGGTTCTTCTTCGGAGGCCTCTCCGCTCCACTGCCATTGTCTCCTTCTCAATACTAGGTCATTGAGTTGTCTCGCCCCTTAACATCTGGAATCTGCTGAGGGAGTCTAATGCATCCTGCTTATTCCTCACTGAGACCTGGTTGGGGGAGGGATCCGCCCCGGATTTGGCTAATGCCTTACCTCCTAATTATAACATCTTTAGGAGGGACAGAGAGACTGGTAGAGGAAGAGGAGTGGCATTGATCGTTGACAATCACATTCCCTGTACGACCTTTCCTGTAAATAACATTCAGGGCTGTGAGTCCCTAGGTTTTACTCTCCATCTCTCTCCCTATCAAGCTTGCACTGGGATTCTGCTCTATAGAACGCCGGGACCTCTGGGGTCTTTTTTTGATGACCTCCTGTCTTAGGTCAGAACAGTGTATTTTACTTGGCGATCTTAATTTGCATATGGACAACAATTTGGACCCAGATGTTGCGAAACTGGTCGATATTACGGCTCCGTTAGGGTTGTTACCTTTTATCCAGGGGCCGACTCATAACAAAGGTCACACCTTGGACCAGGTTTTCTCTACAAGATCGCTTAATGTGTCCCCTCCGCAGCCTGTTCTATGGTCTGACCATTTTCTAATTAATTTTGCGCTGCTCTTTACGGCTACCTCCCGGACGAGGCCTCTAAAAGATACCAAGAGGGCCTCTCGGGCTTTTCACCTGATTTCTGCCGATATGTTATCGGAAGCTCTCCTTAGTTTCCCTTGTCAACTTTCTGGCAATCTGGAAGAGAATCTTATTCTCTTCCAGAAATGGCTTACGGCCAGACTGGAGGTGTTGGCTCCTGAGAGGAGGGCTAAATCCACTGAGAGGCGTAGTTCTGCCCCATGGTTTACCCCACATCTGAGGGCCTTACGCCAGGAGTGTAAGAAGGCGGAAACGGCTTGGCGACGAGCCTATGACCCAGCCGAAAGACTGCAATACAGAGTGGTGACGAGATCATACCACAGGCAAATCTGGGCTGGGAAAAAAGTCTACCTGGAGCGCAGAATAGACGAGGCCGAAAACGCCAGTAAAGAGATTTTTAGAATTGTAAAGGATTTTATCTCTCCCTCCCTAAACACTCCTTCTCATTCGCACTCAGAGATCTGGATAAATCAATTAGCTGAGTTTTTTGTTCATAAAATTAAATCCATTCAGGATTCTTTTCCCTCCACTAGCCCCTTGTTGGATGTTAGTAGTTGGCCTCTCCTGTCTTCTCTGGATGGGACCGGTCCCTTTTTTTGTGAATTTCCCTTTATGTCCCTTACCACTTCTCTAGACCTCCTGTCTCGATTGAAGTCTGGCTCGCCGTTGGACCCTTGTCCGGCGAAGTGTCTGGGGAGAGTGGCGCCAGTCCTTAACACCATACTGAACCCACTTCTCAATTCTTCCTTGTCCACTGGTGTGGTCCCTCAGGCCTGGAAATGTGCCCTGATCCTACCGCTGATTAAAAAGCCAAACCTGGATCCTCTTAGTCATGCGAACTACAGGCCGATCTCTCTCCTCCCTGCACTGGCGAAAGTGACCGAGAAGCATGTACATCGGTCGATCTCCAATTTCATCGAGGAGAACGACCTCCTTCACATGTCTCAATCTGGCTTCCGTGCTAATTTTAGCACGGAGACTGCCCTTCTCGAGGTCACCGACGCCATCAGGGAGGTTTTAGACTCTGGAGGTAAGGCTATGCTGGTTATGCTTGACCTGTCGGCGGCGTTCGACACCGTTCCCCACGAGGGCCTCCTTGTAAGACTCTGGGAAATTGGCCTACGTGGGACGGTGTTCAGCTGGTTTAAATCTTTCCTTACCGGCCGCCGGCAAATGATCTGGGCGCCCCCTTATTCTGCCGATATGTCGCCGCTAGAGGTGGGGGTACCTCAGGGTTCCATTCTTAGCCCCATGCTGTTTAACATCTTTATGGCCCCTATGGCAGCGGTAGCGGAATCCTTTGGCGCCCAGATCATATCCTACGCTGACGATACTCAGCTTCTGTTCACTTGTGACAGAGGCGGGGCTTTCGACGGCACACGGATTAGGGGCCGTCTCGGTGCTGTCTTCGAGTGGTTCCGGTGTCATGGCCTAAAATGCAACTCCGATAAATCGGAGCTGCTTTTTTTTGGCTGTACCCCTGATCCCGGTTGGAAGGCTTGGTGGCCTCGGGATATGTTTCCCCCGGACAATGCCTCTTCCAAAGCGAAAAACCTTGGAATTCTGATTGATTGTGACCTATCTTTCAGGCCCCCTATCATCGGGCTTTCAGGGAAATGCTTTGGCATTCTCAGGATGCTTAGGAAATTTCTTCCTCTGCTGTCACTCCACCACAAAAAACCCATTGTGCAGGCCTTAATAGGGTCGCGTTTGGACTATGCAAACGCCCTCTATTTGGGTCTACCTAAATATCTTTTGACCCGCCTGCAAGTTGTGCAGAATTCCGCGGCCCGAGCCATCTTTGGGCTCCCGAGACGGGCTAGCGCCGCTGAGTTACTCAAAGCATTACATTGGCTGCCCATCTCCAAGAGAATTTTATTTAAGAGCCTGACCTTGGTTTTTAAAGCCCTCTATGATATAGGTCCCAAGTACATAGGGAAACGTCTTTCTTTCTACCTGCCCAGCAGGGCATTGCGCTCAGCTTCTCTGGCCAAAGTGGTTGTGCCTATCATCAAGCGTTCCAGAATCGGAGGCCAGTCTTTCCGGTATCTTGCCCCGCGGGGCTGGAACGAGCTACCTTTGTTTTTAAGAAAGGCCAATAGCCTTTTAGCTTTTAGGAAGGAACTAAAAACTTGGCTCTTTTCTGAATAGTGTTTTTCCGGTTTCTCCTCAGTTTTTAGCGGTTGTGTTGTTACTCTGTATCTAGTTCTCTTCGCCAAAGCGCCGGGATGCTCTTGTGAGTAGCCGTGCGCTATAGAAGAAAATAAATAACATAACATAACAGACACGGCCTGTGCCTGGTTGTCGGATGTCCACAGGTAATATCTCGGCCTCCCTTATTGACGAGGCAGATATCAAGGAGGCCATTCTTGCCCTGCCGAACAAGAAAGCTCCCGGCCCGGATGGGCTGACGGCGGAATTTTATAAGAGATATGCGGTTCTTCTGGCGCTCCACATCTTAGCCATGTATGCAGAGGCACACGAGGTAGGACATCTCCCTCCGTCTCTGCGGCAGGCGCTAATCATCACCCTACTGAAAAAGGATAAGCCCCCCACCAGGTGCGAATCTTATTGTCCCCTATCCTTGATAAATATAGATGCAAAGATTCTCGCAAAAACCCTCGCCACCAAGCTTCACCCTCTGATGCCAATGCTTGTGTTGCCCGACCAGTCTGGCTTCATCCCCGACCGTTCCACGTCCTGGAACCTCCGGACGATCTTCGCCATGTTCCATGTACTAAACCCGGATTTAAAGGCAGTGGCCGTGTTACTGGATGCGGCCAAGGCCTTTGATTCGATCGAGTGGAGGTACATGTTCTTTATCCTTCATAGGATGGGGTTCCCCCCTGTCTTTATCCGCTGGATACAGATCCTGTACACTGATGCCTCGGCGAGGGTGAGGGTAGGGGGGTTCACCTCTGAACCACTGGCTATCCTGCGCGGCACTAGACAGGGATGCCCCCTCGCCCCATTCCTCTTTGCTATTGTACTGGAGCCACAGGCGTGCATAATCCGGCAGGTACACAGAGCGGCAGCTCTAAACTTCAATAACAGGCCGGTGGGTATCTCTGCCTATGCAGATGAAATGGTTGTATACGTACGAGACCACACACCTATCTGCCGCGTGTAATTCGAGAGTATGTCCGCTTTGGCTTCTTCTCTGGATTAAGTATAAACTGTGAGAAGTCGGTTATAGTTCCCCTCACGCCGGCCACTACCGTTCCCACGTTGGAATACCCCCTGGTGTGGACGGTTGATCCGGTGAAATATCTTGGCATTTGGATCCATCGAGACCCCGCTATTGTCATGCGCGAGAACTATGGGAGGGCCTACACTGACTTAGTGCAGCAGGTGGATCGATGGGTGAATCTGCCTCGGTCATTGGCAGACCGCATTGCGGTCATCAAGATGGTGGTACTTCCCAAGTTCGTGTACTTATTCTGTAATGTCCCTATTCGCCTGAATAAACACTTCTTCGTGACAATACAAACACAACTAGTCCGCCTGGTGTGGGGTGCAAAACCTCCGCACATTATCTGGAATACACTAGCATTACCATTTGAAAAAGGGGGGTTCTGTGCTCCAGATTCTTATGTTTATTATTTATGCGGACTGGCCCACTTTGCATTCTTCTGGTTCCGACCGCATGGCTTTATCCCACATGTAGCAGTCAAAGAGGGGGATGCGGGTGATATTCCTCTACAGGGCATTATAACGCACGTACACAGGCACGCGCCTCGGTCGGAGATTAATACGATTGATGCCACGATCTCGGCGTGGCAGGAGATTGGTAGGCAGACAGATCGGCTTCCTCTATACGCGCCGAACATGTGTATCGCGGGACACAGCGCTCTTTCGGTGGCACAAGAACGTGGCCCAATGCTGTCGCTCACAGAAGCTGGCATCTCTGTTCTGGGAAGACCTATATAGAGATGGGACCTATGTGTCCGGGGATGATCTGAGCTATATCTCCAACTCCTCACCTCTGTTCATATACACATGCCTGCGATTACGTAGAGCTGTGAGGGATCACTCTCCCAGTTTTCCACAGGAACCTGCCGTCTCCAACTCACTGCAGCTGGTGATTACGGCCGCCACTAGGAAACATCTACTTACCAGACTATACAAGACAGTGTTCACAGAACTGGTTCTCCCAGAGGACCGCAGTCCAGCTGCTGGAATAGGGCTCTGGGTATACAGATCACGGAGGACATGTGGGTCCAGATTTGCTCGATCACTGGCAGACTATCATCTAACAGCAATTTACGTATTATACACCTGAAGTTCATTCATCAGACATATCACACCCCCACAAAGCTACACAGAATAGGTTACAGAGACAATGACTGTTGGAGGCGGTGTGGGCGGGCTGAGGCTGACTTCGTACACTTGTCGTGGCAATGCCCAGCTGTACACTCCTACTGGGTAGATGTTCTGAAAATGTTAGACGTTATGACGGGCCACACTTTGGACTGTACACCGCTTTTGGGTCTACTGGGACACGTGCCTGCGGCCAAAGGGGTCTTGGGCTGGTTTGTTAGAGTGGCTCTTTTACTGGCAAAGAGGAGGGTATTGTTCACATGGGACAGGAAGCATTGCCCTAAGGCATCCCGGTGGCTTAATGACATGGTCTACTGCCAGGAGCAACTACATCTGTACTCGGAGGAGCTTCCCAAGAGCTCTAGACCTAAAGATATATGGTCCCCGCTGAGAGACTACCTGCTGGCGTGCGGTGAACAAGGGGGAGACACCGAGGATGCTGTACATGACTAATATGATTTCGGTTCTTGATTCACTGTTACTGCGCTGACCGACTCTTGTGTATCTGGATATGGTTGCATTACTGTACTACTTCAACAATTTGCATGGGTGATTGAAACGTTGGTGATATTGCATGTTTCAAATTGCAGAATGTAGGGACCGGGTTGAGAGGACTGTATATTGCTGACAAAAGGCCACTATCCTCACGAATCCTCACGAATTATGTTGACTCACCATCCAAGAGTTGCTTTTCTTTCTGCTGTGTCACAGATTAAGTCTTCCCAACTCTTTGTTTAAGGTTACCGCACTATCACTTCTAAAGCCAGTATCAATGGGTTAGTACCTGGGTACCACTTGCCTATAATGGCATACACCATGCAGAATGTATACCTCGTATCTATTTCACCAACCTAATGGTTTGTTTCTAACAAATTTACTTGCATTCAGAGTGTAATTCTGCCCATTAAAAGGGACACAAGTGTCTCTTCGTGCTACCCACCTATTATATTCTCGCATTTAGTTTACTCCATGATGGCAGTTCCTCTGAAGGTACAACAAATACTGGTACATTGGTGGTGAGCTCTACATTTGCCAGGCGGTATGACATCAGTGTGGAGGATATAATCTCCTACACCACCCCATGGGCAGTGGGTTTGACATTACTTGGACACTATCACAGTTTGCACTGAATCCAGGATCTTCACAAAGCTCATTATAAGATTTTTTTATTGTATGGTGTATAACTAGAGATTACAGCTATGAGACATAAATGAACAAGTTACTTTCTGTCACACTACTTCTGGTGGATATGCTATCTATCTGAAAATTCCTAACCTTTAGAATACTCCCCAAGCGCCAGACTGGATCGTGCATGCCACCAGTGGTGTAGTTGGACTCCACGTAAGCGTTGTTCAGCCCTAAAGTGACAGATCTCTCAATTGGGACCTTTTAAAATGGTAAAAAAAAGGCCTCTCCCCAGAACGGGAAGTTGGTATGGGAGTGAGGAATCTGCAGTTATATAGAGTATCCACCAGAAGACCCATTAACAAGGGTGGTTAACTTGTGCTACTGATAGCTAGACCTAAACTCAGATTCCTCATTTGTTGAACTATACATCAAAGCAGTACCTATCAAAGGCAGAGAGTCTGTAGAATGGACTCCCACCATAACATCTTGCAGGACCAAATGCGTAAAATGCCCTTTCCTTCGTACCCGTTTATCAAGGAGTAGTGCTTTGTGAATGTGTGCACTGATGCAGCCGTCACTGCCTGACATAGGTAGCGTGACAGGCACTCGAGTGCCAGCAAAGTGGTGGCAGCCTTAGCGCTGGTTGAAGGCGCTCTCACACCTTCCAAAGGCTGCCAAAGCAGAACGCTATTCATCTTGACAGAGTCCTTTTCTGCAAAGTTTTTCCTTTCTTTTCCCCAGAGAAACCAACAAATAGCGGATAGTCCTTGGTATGATTGCTATAGAAATCTGGGGTCCAACTAATGGAGCTCCTCCTCTTTTTAGGGACGAGGCAGTGCCAAGAATGAAGAGCGACGGATTGCCCAACGTGGAAAGGAGTCACACTGGATTTTGTTTTGGGAGTCACAGAAAGACCGGCAAAAGTAGAATCGGAATTCCAGATCCATGTTAAAAGGCATAGAAAGAAAGGCATTAGTGTCTGCACAGAAGAGTGAAACTTAAATGTGGCTCCGCTTGGTCACTTCCGGGGCAGAACGAAGCCTATGGAGAGTTGCATGGCACCACCTAGTGCCATGCTGAAAAGAACAACAAATTGATATGATGTGACCGAATTATGCACTGTACGGGTCTGCAGATGTAACCACAGGTCACCAGGGAATTCAACTGTAGGAATGGAAGCTGATGTTGATATGCGTTGCTAAGATAGCCACTCATGTCACCCAAACAAATAAGCTAATCTGCATCTCTGATGAACACATTTAAGCAGGTTAACTAACACACTTTGTATCCGCACTGGTCTAGAAAAAGAGGGCAAGCGAGGATGCTTTGTTAACCATTGAAGAGTCTGGATTGTAGATGCCAGCCAGGACTTTTAGAAGGAAGCTCTCTAATTATGGAGCTCAATCATGAACAACAGCCTGGTGTTAAGTATGCATACCTTAGTTTTAGGATATTGGAAAAGAGGTCACTCTGAACCACTGAAAAACTAAAAACTATTGACCAAGAAAACTAGTTTTCTATTTAGAACAAGTGATAAACTCTAAAGGGCTTATCCAAAGGGGGTAAGTACTCGGGTTTCACATCATAAATGGTGTGCAATGTACAAAGACCACCACAGGCACAACAGAACTAATGATGGTTCTTCTGTTTCCTCCAATACAGATTACTTCACACAACAGTAAATTGTTTATTTGTCAAGTGCCAGTATACTCAAATTACCTATTCACCCCAAGTTAGAGAAACACTGGAGGCAGCACCAGCAACTTTAATCTTACTAACTTAATATCAGTAAAAAGCAAGGTGAGCGTGTTCTCATGAAAAAATATAGGATTTTATCGCCCAACCAACATGAGGATAAAAGGAACTTGTAAAAGTAATGGAGTGCAAACAAGCTGGGACATTAGCTTGGTCAACTGAACATTTTGAAAAAGACTGAAAATGCAGAAAAGTAATAGGTCCCAATTACCACACATTACTTAATTCAATAACCATTCTGTAGTTATATGATGTACCTTTTCACTACAGAATGCTTATTGAATTAATTTATTATGTCTTTTGATATGTATGGTTTACTTTACATCAGTGAAGTAAACACTTGCCATTTTTGTAACCCCAAAATTGTTTTGCTTCATCGGAAATAATATTCTTTACATAGAATTGGTAAACAGTCCATTAGATTTTAATATTACAACACTTTGGTAGTGGGCCCAAAAAGACTTGTTTTATTTTCCTTTGTTGAATACTAAAATTAGATATTTTTATTTAACTCCCATCTTGTTATAAAACAGGAACGAACACATCACTTATATGAAATGCTACAAGATAATGTAATATGGCTAAGATGTGTGTCTGTGACTCTCACTAAATCCATAGAGAAATTAACAAAAACAAAAGAAATCGGTCCAAATCCCAGATTATATATCCCCCCTTCACCCCACCTCATCATGTGAACCCCCAGCCACAGTGAAACCAGCCCCCCTGCCCCCTCCCCCCCCCCAGCAACAGGGATATTCTACATCAGAGGGTGCTTCTGTGAGCTGTTTAAACTGTGTTTACTAGGGACTGTGCACTTCGTTTTTTGGCCAGGAGAGGGAGTAAAGTTTTATTCAAAGAGTATTGTTAGATTTCAAGTTAGCGAGGCCTTTACCTGAAGAAGTCAAAAGTGTGTATTGAGCCTGCTAGTCTCCTAGGAGATTCTGAACAGGAGAAGCAGCTCCCCAGGCCAGCAGACGAGGACTGGGGATTGGCTATTCAGCTACCAGGCAACTCTAAGCCCTCCCCTCACACCTGCGCAGGCCCCTTAAGACTTTGCTGGGTGCAACCCAATTCATCCTCCTCCATCTCTTGTGAGTTGCAGCCTACCTGTGCCCCAGATTGCAGTGAGCAGAGTCCAGGAAGTGGTAATGAGGCAGACTAGTGCTGTCTCTTTCTCAAAACAAAAGTTATTAAAAAAACGATTTTCCCTTTCTGTGATTACTGTCTTTGCCTGTGGTTGTTACAGTTTAACATTGTAGTTTTAACCTGCCTGTAATTGCACATTTTATCACCTGTTTTGTGTTTTAAACTTGTGTTTTTTCCTAGCCATGGTTGCTTCCATTTAATGTGTTGAACTGTGGGATTTGCAGTCCAAACTCTGTAGTTTATCCCTCTCATTCCTGGTGACAATTCAGTTTTCCCTCCAAATTTCTCCTTTGCTCTGTGCTAAGACCTGTATGTTAAAGCAGTGCACCCCAGCCACCATTTTGTGTTCACAAGCCAGTGAAACCAGCCCTCCTGCCTCCCCCCTGCTTGCTCCCCCCCCTAGCAACAGGGATATTCTACATCAGAGGGTGCTTCTGTGAGCTTTTTAAACTGTGTTTACTAGGGACCGTGCACTTCGTTTTTTGGCCAGAAGAGGGAGTAAAGGGTTCTGATTGGTTTCTGGATCTGTGAATTGAATCACAGACCCCTAGTCTCAACCCTACATTGATTGCAATGTAGGGTTGAGACTAGGGCTACGATTTCTATATGGAAGTAGGGACAAGGGCTTCCTATGTTATTGGTTTGTGGGAGTAGGGTGGGACTAGGGATAGGGTTAGACCTTTAATTGGAAGTAGTGATTAGGGCTTCTGGTGTGATTGGTTGCTGGACTAGTTGTGGGACTAAGAGCAGGGTTAGGTTTTCTATTGGAAGTAGGGACCAGGGCTTCCTGTGCCATTGGTTGCTTGGACTTGGGTTAGGACTACTGGTAGGGCTAGGGCCTCTATTGGACGTAGAGATCTGGGTTTTTGAACTGACTGGGTGCATGGACTAGGGATAAGATTGGCTGTAAGGTCCTGGTCTCCAATTGGTTCTAGATTTTAGGGCTAGTGTTGTGATTGGATAGTATTAGGGCTAGGGTTCCCATTGGCGGAAGGGGTCACCTGATTACTGTGGCTAAAAGAGGCCAGAGTTAGGGCGTCTCAGCCCGGGCGTTGAGGCTAAGGGCAGAGAGGACAAGGGTCAGTGCCTGTTCGAGGATGGTCAGGGTCAGGAATGCTCCCCATTCTCCCATTCATTAATACCCACCCTATGTATTTGTCCCTCTGTATATCACTATAGATATGTACCTATCTTTGTATGAACATGTACAATAATTATGTTATAAAAACAAAAACATAAAATCATCTTTGGTCTACATGTACTTGCTGCCATTGTGCATCTATGTACCGCCATGTACTTGGATCTGTGCGTCTGTTACTTTTCTCCTGAAAAAGCATATCCAATGCACTACCCTATTTCTCAGCCTAAATTTCTCTCAATATATCTCCTAGCCCAACTTTCACACTCATCTCAAACTTCTTCCTGCTACTCTTTCCAATTCACAACCCTATCTCTCACCCTGGTCATCCATTATTAAATCCTTTACACCCACTGTCTCATTTATCCCAAACCCCATACCACTACTATGTTCCCAAAATAACCCTTTCTTGACTCTTTCCAACTCTACCCCTCCTTTAGTATACCGATCCCCTAAAACAAACCTTTCTAAACTCTTCCCTCTGACTCTTCCCCTCCAAAAACCTTTTTTACTCATCCAAAAGCCTCCTCCTACTGCTATGACCTAAAAAAAAGAAATCTTCACTCTTCTAGCCCTCCACTATTCTTTCCAATCAAAATACAGACTAGCATGTTCACTTACCTAATTCCATGTTCCACTATACTAATTAACCACTAATCCTTTATGGGTTCCAGAGTAGCGTGTTAGCTTCTAGAGTAGCGTGCTACTTGCCAACAAAGCCTCATCAGGGTTAAAAGCGCTATATAAATGCAAAGCTTTTTTCCCCCTTTCTATCCCTCCGCTATCCTTCACACTCCAAATAACTGACTAATATCCACCACGCAAATTACTTTCATATTTCACTATACTAATTTTCAACACTAATCCTTTATAGGTTCCGAGTAGTCTGCTACTCGCCAGAAAAGCGCTTCAACACCCCATCAGGGGTTAGAAGCACTATATAAATACAATCCTTCTTTCATCTTCTATCCTTCTGCTATCCTTCTGAATCCAAATAACGTACTAACATATCCACCACTTAAAATATTTACTTGCATGTTTCACTATACTAAATCAACACTAATCCTCTATGGGTCCCGGAGTAGCGTACTACTCGCCGAAAAAGCGATTCGACGCCTCATCAGGGGTAGTAAGCACTATACAAATGCAATTACAATACAATACAATCTAGAGAGATCCATGTGATGGAAAACAAAGTATCAACCAACAACACAAGATTAACTGGTGTCAGAGAATGAGGCCTAACATTTCATTGGTACCAGACAACTCCACCTAATATGAATGCCTTAAAGAATGAAAACGCTAATTATAACCAAAAAGGAATGATCCTTCCCAAACAACTGGTGATATTATCCTAAGAAAGTCATTTATACAGAGTCTCACTATGGAGTATAAATCACTTTGAACGGACTAAAAAAATACAATCAAATGAAGTTTCATTGCTGTTCAAGTACTAATCTTAAAGTAGTGATTCCGGCTTGTTGAAGTATACAAATACATGTTTGTGCCCTGCATGAGCTTGGACTACATGCTGAAAAGGGGAATGATGTCTCAACTCAAAAATAAACATTAGTAGGACTGTGTGCAAATTGGATATTCATTATCATTTCATTGAAAGTCCTGTGAAGTAGAGCTAAAGTTAAGATCACAATATCGCAGTGCTTTCCGAAGCTCTTTAATTAGGCAGTTCAATTCAAATATTAACAGTCAAGGTCAGCAATTTTTCAAGTGAATTAATGAGATTCAGAAAATGAAAATTGTTAAGTAAAAGTATCAAATAAAGGTAAACTATTCTTGTAATGTACTATGCTCTTTTTGGATTGCAAGCTCCACATTCTCACTATCAGGCTTTAGAAAATAAATCTAAGCAGAGAATAAGACTTGCCTTCATAGCAAGGGCAATCAAGGCTCCTTCTGTTGGCTTTCCCATCAACGTGCCACTCCTTATTTCAGCATCATTGCATACACATCCTGCCTAATGGGAGAAAAGTAATCTTTTAAAAAGGCTATGTTCAAAAAGAACATTCAGTAACTCAACATTAAGTACTTTAACAATTATAAAATACCTCAATAATGTTAGTGAATGATTTTATGCTGAAGCCATGAATAACTTCGCCTTCATGGATCACTTCTCCACTTCCATTGTAGCCAACCCCAGTGACCTAAAAAGGCAAAAGAAATAAATATTATGTTTCTACAATGCAAATAATAGGAGAAATTGTGAGCAGGTATCAAGCTCCAGATATTCAGAGACTGGAATACCCCCAAAAGTGCCTCAACGCGTCATTATAGTGCTAATAGCTTACATGCTCAAGTTTCAAGAATCCTTAGAACTATATTTGCACACTGATAGTTTCAAATTTATATTGGCAGGGGTAGCAAGTTCACACTTACTTGCCACATTCTAAAATCCCCAAAACGCAGCACCTTTTAATCGGACATTTGATTCAAACCAGCAGCTGTAGTATTAATTTGCTGACGTGAACAAGCAACATAACAGATATGCACATAGTACTACAAATGAGTTTAAAGTAGTTAGGGAGATCAACCACTCTGGCCTCTGGGCAATAAAGAGGAAGAAGTTGTGATATGTCGGGTACTCTTAAAACATCATTTGTGTGGGTCATAGGAAGGACTAGGCTTCCAATACGGGGGAACAAGGAGGCCATAACATATAACTGCTTTCAGGGCTGGATGGTATTCTCAGGATAAACAGCCCTGAGGCAACCCTGAGAGGGCGGCAAGGAAAACATTTGGCAAAGTAATTGGACATCGTTTTTCTTGGGGAGGAAAGACAGGAACAATAAGTAACTTACCTTCCGTAACCGTTTCTCTGGTGGTTGCTCTAGCTACCTTCAGATTACTCAGCTTAAAAGTCCCCCAGGTCCCAGACTGGATCTGGAAAATGTCCCATAGCCCCTACACACTAGTAGGTGTTGATATTGTCATGAACTGTGACTACATCTTGCTGCAGATGTCACAAAACAGAGCTATATATAGGTGCCAACTCTGCTCACTGATGCCAGTTCTCTTGTTTTACACACACTCAGATTTGGAGACGAGAATGCCCTAATTGAAAAGAAAATGGTAGTAAGTAAAATTTAAAGTGGTGTGTAATCTGCAAGTACACAGAGCATCCACCAGAAAGAGTGTTACAGAAGGTAAGTAACTTATCCCTCTGGTGGATATTTCTACTCACATATTCTTTACCTCCATAAACAGTACTAAAGCAGTTTCATTCAACAGAAGGTGGGTCTGAAGAGTGGATTACGCCTGGAAGTCCTGAAGAACTGAACAGGCACAATGTCGCTGCAGATCTTCAAATAAAGCAGAATTGCCTGGTTAAAATGTGGAGAGACTTCCAAGGAGTGGGGGAGATATTATGGGAAGCGTAATGGACTGGCCCATGTGACAGGGCAACAGTACTTTCAGAAGAAAGGAGGCACAAAGGAGCCAAAGAGTGTACCTTTGAAGCGGCTCAGTTAGAGCACACATCAGAAAGGTCAAGACCAAATTACAGCATAATGAAAGGAGCAGAAGAGAAGTGTGTGACAACTCGTTTAGAAAAACAATCACAAGAGATGATTTGAATGATGAAGATAGGCAGGCAGAGCTGGTGAATAACCATTAACTGTACCCAAAACATAACCTTGATGGGCCAAAGACAGAACAAGCAGCAGTACAATGGACAACTTTGCCGGTAAATAGTTAACACACCTCTCTGAATACCAGGAGACAAAGGCAGCACAGCAAACTGAGCATACAGACTTTGTGGAAGGCTGGTACACAGTCAGAATGACATGCACCAACTCAGGTGGAAGATCAAAGTCTATCCAATTGGTCTCACTCATTCCATAGAGACAACACTGCAGATTATGGCTGTTCAGTAGGAAAACCGAGCCCTGTTATTGCAACAACAAACCCTCATGAAGAGGAAGCTAAAGAGGAGAGAAGATGCTCAGGATCAGGAATTCTTAGAACCAAACCCTCCAAATCCAATCCGGGACCTGTGCTTGGTCCAACTTCAACTTCCTCAGGATGTGTGGTATCAGAGGCAGTGGTGGAAATGCAGACAGGAGGCTGAAGTCCCTTGACAGGCAGAATGCATTTCCCAGAAATCGTTGATGAAGGATACTGAAAGGTGAAAAAGGTGGGGCACCAAGCACCTCTGGATGTGGCGGAATCCTTGCCGGATCCTCTGAACTATAGGGTGGGGGTGCAATTTGTCAAGATTTGACAGTTCATCAAAACTGACAAGCTGAAGTGTGCTGGGCTCATCCACACTGATGCTGTGTGTACTTGCTACACACAGCAAGTACATGTAACGCAGACAGCAAGAGTTTGTTCAGCATTAGCCACAGCCACAACTGCAGAGCCTCCAAACACAGAGCGCTCAATCCCCCACTGCCCTGCTTGTGATTGACTTGATCCCGATTTAAGACAGAAGAGCCTTCAGGTATAACTTTATAGCATGCAGCTCCAACAGATTTATGTCACAGCACTGCTTCAACAGGGTCAGAAGACCCTGAATCTCCACTTTATCTAGGCCTCTTCGCCAGGCCCCTACCATCCACTTCCTCACCCTGTTGTTGAATGATGCAACAGTTACCAGTGTAACTAATGGCGAGGGAAGGCAGAAACGCCTATCGCAAGCCAGATAGATGTCCATCATTCAAACCTGCAGATCCAAAGAGGCATTCTTAAGGAGGCTGGGCCCACTGAATGTGCAAGTTCTACTGGAGAGCCCACATGTACCAAATGAGGAAAAAGTACCAACAGGAAGAAAGGGGTTAACAGGCTCAGCATCTGCAAAGGAAACATCACTCTCATAGACTGGATAGCCAGGACTCAATGAGGTGATGGAAAGACCCTCAAGATGCCAATACCAAGATATACCCAGATAAAAGCAGCCTGTGTATGGCTGGATATACTTGGACCCATTGACGGAGAACTACAGGCTGGACAACAGCAGCATCACCATAATCATCATGCTCCTCTGGTGGTCTGACAAAAGCGGAGTTTCAGGTGTACTGGGTCAGGGAAAGGCCCCAGTAATGAGCAGAGGCACAGTTGTTGCTGTGAACACTGTTACTCCAGGCCCCCTTTGCCAAGCATCCTTGCCTCATGTACAGACCTGCTCTGGCAAGAATGCATTAGCCAAGAAGCAGCAAAGCAGTTGAGTTCAGTATATTGGGTTTTAAGTACCAAGAGGGGAATTGTTGTGGGGCTGCAATGTGCCTTGGACTGAGCCCCCACTTCTGGGTTGACCTGGTATTGCTGCACCCAGAGTGTGTTGGTGTCTTTAAATGCAAGGGGGCCTGTGAACAATACATGTCTAGCTGTGCCGTGGGGGATCTGAAACACAGTGGAATGTAATGCGAGAATGATGAAAAACCGAGGATGGTGCTCAGCCTCATGTGGAGCAGAGAGCATTATTGCTCTTGATGTTTCAAGTCTTGCCCCAGGAAAGCACACCACAACTGCAAATGAGGCACATTCATCCATTGGTGGACCAATCGGGATTCCAAATCTGAACTCTGTTGAAACAGAGTCCTGCATCTGCATAATGAGGGCTGAGTAAGTTGTCTCCTACCTTATATTTTTCATCAACATGAATAAGTGCTGCAACCCTTTGACTGTGTATGAATCTGATCCAAGCAGGGCCTTCTACCACTGGTAGTATAGCATTGTAGAAGAAGCTCAGAGGCAGGTCTGGTGCGAGCAGACATTAGGTCCGATGTGACCCAGCACCGGAGCCAGGAGTTACCAGCACAGAAGTGGCCGGCATGAAATTTGGTATCAGAATGGAAGTCTGAACCGGCATCGCCACAGGGCCAGGTGTGAGCAAGGTGAGTTTAATTGACGTCAGAGGTGAGCTTTCTTGCAGAAATGCATCTGGTGGCACCTGTGACTTCATAGTGCCTGAAGGTAGCGTCTAAAAACTTTCAGCATGGATGATTTAAATGCCTCTATCTGATGCGGGTCAATGATTATCTAAGGAGTTTGGGGCGCACTGAGACCAGCTGTGGAACAGGCTCAGAGTCAGTGGGCCCTGGTGGAGAAAGGCCCTTGAGTGCTGATTACACTGCTTTTCACCTGGCTTAGAGTGGCACAAATGAGGAGGATCCCGCTGCTGGCACTTGTGCTATTCCATAGACTTCAACTTGTCCGATGACTTAAGAATAGTACCAAGGGATTTGGTGCAAGGATGGCCCTGTGACCTGGAGCAGTGCTGTGACCTGGAGCAGGACAGCTGCTTTGAACAAACTCTTATGTTCTGCGATGTCCAACCTTTCTTCCCACTAGCTGTTCACCTTTATGTGTATCGGGGCACACAAAGTGTGTGTTTCTCCACAAAGCAGAATCCAGAACTTGGTACCTTTGCCTTTTAAAACAGATGGTTGAAGGGTTCCTGGGTTCAAAGATAACTGGCTTAAAACAACAAGCATTTGCAATGCAATAAGTCTCGCATTTGCGAGACTTTGAGCTACTGACATTGTAAATGACAAACCTTTTATCTATGTGTTGGTTTTGAAAACAGATAAATAAAAGGCATTGTCATTTACAATGCCAATAGCTTAAAATTTCGCAAATGCGAGACCTATCGCATTGCAAATGCTTGTTTTAATTGGGAAGCATTTGACTTTTTTACTACTTTTACACTTAAAAAAAAAAAACAGATGGACATAAAAAAATACAGGCTAGCTGATGTCAAACCGCGTAGCTTTTCCAATCCACTCTGTTTAGAAATCCGGTACCTATTTCGGTTTCCTAGTGAAATAAAAATGGTAAGCAATGTTATTGTAAAATATACTACAAGAACTTCCATTCTCCTGTATCAATGAAGAGAAACTTGATGTTTACCATATAGCGTACAATCATCTTCACATATTCTTCTTCTATGTGGTCTTCCATGTGATATGACGGCTGTTATAAATCATGTACCACCTCAATCATCCATTGAACTTCATATGTAAATTCACTGTGTACGTTTAAAATCCAATTTAGCCTTCTCTTCACAAAAAATACAATCTATCAGAATTTTTAATGCTCTTTTGTGTTGCCATAAGTGTACATTTTAGCTACTCATCCAACATATAATCTTCTTTTTTCAGCTTTATCAGAAGGCTTGGCATCCCCGGACGTAAATATGCTTGGATGAAACTGAGTGTCACTCTTTTGCAACCAGAGAGGTGCAAATGCTAGTTACACGCTTACGAAAATGGAACATTTCACAAAAACATTCCTTATCACGGACTGTTTGCAATGTTTGGGAGTCATAACCTTCACGTGTATTTGGAGATAAACTAGCATGCATGCTGAGATGAAGTACACATAAGTGCAATACACTAGTACGCTTTTGAAAGTCTCTGTGTAGAGGATTGTTTCGTTTTCCAGTAATGAGTGTAAAGCTGAGCGACTGCAACTTTGTCTTTTTTTATAACTGCGAAGCTCGCAAAGTTTAGAACGAGAAAAACTGCAGCATTAGCAGGCCTTGCTGTAGCCAGAAACTCTTCCCACTGCTGTGACGTCCGCAGGTGGACATTTGTCACCCCGAGTTTGAAGACAGCCACTATGATAGTTATCCTGCACCTCACACGCTGTGCCTGAGCACCTCCAATCGCACCCAGTTCATCCACTAGAAGTGCTCACTGGCCAAATATTCCCACTTACTTCCCAGTGACATCACAGCTGTCCTGTGCTCTTTCTGCCCACACCCCGCTGAGGATGCGTCCCAGCGCACACCACCACCGAAGCTCACTCTGCTGAGGTCAGGGCCCCCATGCTGTGTTTGCGCGTTTCCAGCACTTCTTTCTTGCGGTGAAGGTTGGCTGCATTAATGCGCCAGTAAATGTGGGATTGATTGCCTGCTGTCGCATGTCCTTGATGCGCCCCTGGACGGGTTTATTGGTGCCTTGCGTGAAGTCAGGTGAATAAGAAACGTTTGACAGATTTTGTCAAGTGTGAAGTGCCGGACTTCGCCTGCTTTGTCAATGGAAGACTTCCTATCCTTGCAAGCAAAGTTGACACTTTACCCTTCCCTAATTTCCAGACACCGCCTTAACCCCTTCGGCGCTCATGACGAGCTCAGCTCCTCATGAGCGTAACGTGCCCTACGCTGATGACGAGCTGAGCTCGTCATGTAACGCGGGTTTTTTAAAATCGCAGCGCTCAGCGGGAAAACCGCTAGCGCGCATGAGGTTAAGGAACTATTGCCTTCATGTGACAAACAACAACTCCACAACCATCTGTTGAGCATGGAGTCTGCAATCCGGGAAAGAAGGATAATATGTTTTCACCTAACTCTGGCGCCTGCACCAGGCGCCTCTCCTCGAGTGTCTGCAGACAAAACAACCATTTACAATGCAAGAGGTATCGCATTGCAGTTGGATCGCGGCACTCACGCTTTTCTTTACACATCTTAAGCTAAAACGTGGGTGCCACCATTGGTTCAAAAGTAAAGAAATATATTTTTTCCTATTTCTTTACTTCTGGAGCACCTGCACTTTAGTTTGAGATGTACAGCACTGGTGCCGCGATCATAACAAAAGTAAACAAATTGGAAAAAAAATAGCAGACAAGTCCTTTTTTTCTATTTATTTACTTTAGTTACAATGGCGGCACCCAGCTTTAACATTTAACGCATATGATATTAAAAGCTAAAGCACGGGTGCTGCCATTATGACAAAAGTTAATTAATAGAAAAAAATCATTTGGGCACAAAGACAAGTGCGGCCGCAAAATTGAAAGCAGCGCGACCAAACACAAATGGTTAAAAACAAGGCGGAAGAGACGGGGATTAGTGACTTACCCAGAATCCCAGAACGGTGAGCCGAGTCAGATACTGCTGATGCCATGCAGGGTCCCTGGGACTACTGTGATGATCTGTAGCAGACGGGGGAGGGAAAGTGAAAGGACGCCATGCGCGCGTTGCAGGCACGCCGTGAGCGTGCACATCGGCATGGCCTGCGGCTTGTGCCCAGTGGTGGCGCCTGCGTACTGCGCCGTACTTGGAGTGCTGCGCGGCTTGTGCGGCCCAGGGAGGGGGCCGCCAAAGCGCCCAAAGCAACAAAAAACAAACAGTAGAAAAGTCCGGCGTGAGCCCACCCCGCCTTCATGAATGTCGCATGGTGCGGCCGAAGCAGGATTTCAGGCGGGCTCCTGTGAGCAAGACGGACTCACGTGTTGCTGCAGTGACCGGCTGAAGACAGAAACCACCGGAGGAGCAGCGCAGAGTCCCCACAAGAGCCGGTAAGTGGGGTGAGGCAGCATGCACATATAAACCGCACCACGCTTGGAGTTCGCGTGCGCATTAAAGAAAAAGTTATATTGCATGTAGCTTGCGTGGACGAAAGGGGACATGAGATGTGCACACCACATGTCTGTACGTGTGTGTTCACAAGCTCCAATCGCCCCTGCGCGTGCCCATCTCCTGTCTCCCTTCCTAGGAAAGTCAGCAACAATAGATCTTGCTGGCGACAGCCCTTCGCCCTGCATCGCCAGGTGCGAGACCTAAAAAGGAGATCTTTCAGGTGAAAGCAAAAAATGTCACGATTGGAGAGCCGTAAGAGACCGTCATCAATTGAATTCACAAGGGGATAGAAGAGGACCCTACAGTAGGTTTCTTTTCTGCAATTTTAAGGCATGCTACTTCATCTAAATTGAATAGGGACTGAACTGGACAACGGTGCAAACCACTGCTGACTTCAAGGGGTGAAGCCTAGGCCGTCTGTTTCAAACTGGCTTCTAGATAAATGGACAAAAGTAACAGAATCTTATATGAAGCAAATGCACTATGTACAAAGATTTTGATGACAGTGAGCAATGTGATAAGGGCTTGAAATATCCAACATACTATTGACTGATTTGCCATTGTGTTTACTATGCCACTGTAGTGTCGTAAATGTTTGTAAACATTAGGTTTTAAGTGTGGCTTAGTGTCTTGTTATTTTAAACTAGATCAAAATAGTTAATGCATTAGAGCTGTGTATTAAGGGTCTAGGATTTAACAATGTTCGCTTCTTATATTTTCCCCTTATTTAAATTTCTTTGTTACTTTTTTCTTGAGTTCTATGTGTGCATAGTCTCATTACGTTAGATTATAAATATGCTTCTTTAAGATATATGTACACCTTACACTTTATACTATGCTTAGTATTGCACACAGTGTTGGATCACTTGCAGCTTGTTCTTAGTCTTGCCGAGAAACCATCAGACTGCCATCTTTTCAACTTTCTAAGAATTTTCTTGCTATATATATGTCTTGCAAGATTATCCTTGCTTTCAGCTTATGTATCATTTGTTTAAAATGTGCAAGACGGAGTTCGCTACAGATTTAGACCACACTAGTCACGGGTCATAACTACACAACTAACTGCTAATGTAATTGGTTTAAAATGATTGCAGTTGTCTATTTCTACAGTTGTGCCACAATAGATAAAATACATGGCCTACTGTTCAGTGTAGTGGAGTAGTGTGGCTCACTGGTTAGAGGCGGCAGGCCTGAGAGCAGAAGTCAGCCCGGGACCAGGGTTCAATTCCCGACGCGGCAGGGTCGTGGACCTTGGTCAGCGGACTCGATAATTCTCGCTTCGGTGCTTACTCTAATCAGGGGTTTCACTCGGCAACTCTGGGCATTAGCTTCCCTAATCTCCACAACGGCCCCACCAATTCCGGGGATGCCTGGCTCCACCTTGGGGACTCCCAGCAAGGGACCATCCCACAGGGAAAGCCAGGACGGGTTCCCCAGAGTTATACAGCGCCGGGACGCCCCGTTGCTGGGGCAGCTGTGCGCTTTACAAGTATACTACATTTACATTTACATTTATTTACATCATTCAAAGGTTACATATGTGGGAGGAAACCAAAATGATAATCAAAGATCCAGTCTTCTTGTCTTGCCAAAATTGATCCCAATATGAACATTTTCCTTATGCTGAGAAAAATAGCTAAAGCACATTTTTAAATACTTTCCATAGGCACACAGAGATTCCCAGTAATAATGCACCCCCACGTGTGACTTATTCTAAATTATTATCTAGTGTGCCCCGTAGGAAAGTAGGATCTGCTTTCATGGTCACCCCCACTTTTTGCTGGTGTGATTATGTTTTTCTGACTAGTCTGACTGGGATCCTGCTAACCAGGACCACAGTCTCAGTGCTTCCTCCCTAAAGAACAAATTACTTACCTTCGGTAACGCTTTTTCTGGTGGATACAGTATCTGTCTGTGGATTCCTCACCTTGTGAATATCCCCTGCGTCAGCAACATTCGGAAAATTCTTTCGCAGCTCGTCACGCCGACGTGGACGACGTCACAGAAGCACGGCATCGCACGCGTCTCATTGACATCACTGAATCCATACAAGGACCCCGTCGGCGTGATGACATCAGTTCCGCCCTTTTTTCTGTGCCCTCAAGGCACACGGACGGACCGAGAACAGTATATATATATATATATATATATATATATATATATATATATATATATATATATATATATATATATATATATATATATATATATACACACACACAATATACACAGTTCAAAATAATTAAGGTAACCCACACAGAGTGAAAACAATGCAATAGAGCAAAAAGAAACAAGACATTGCTTTAAAAACAACATGCACAAAAGCAATAGCAACTGTTAAAGGTATACAAGGGTGGACAACGGGGAGGCGGGTGGGTCAGTGAGGAATCCACAGGCAGATACTGTATCCACCAGAAAAAGCGTTAACGAAGGTAAGTAACTTGTTCTTCTGATGGATACATCTGCCAGTGGATTCCTCACCTTGTGAATCAATTCCCACAGCAGTCCTGCTCCCGGAGGAGGGTGTCCACCCTTCTATATCAAGAAGTCCTGAAGGACGGAACAAGCAAAATCTCCGTCCCTCCTCACCTCTGCATCTAAACAATAATGCTTTGCGAAAATGTGGAGGGAGGCCCAAGTTGCCGCCCTGCAAATATCCTCCACAGGAACACCTCTAGACAAAGCAGATGTAGACGACTTTGCCCTAGTAGAATGAGCTCTCAAACCTTCAGGAGGTTCCTTACCGGCCAGAGAGTAGCATATCTTGATACACAAGACAATCCATCTAGATAGCGCGCGCTTGTGCACCGCTCTGCCTTTCCTGCAGCCAACGAAACCCACGAAGAGTTGGTCATCAATACGGAACTCCCTGGTTCGGTCAAGGTAGAAGCTCACAACCCTCTTAGGGTCCAGACGGTGAAGTTTCTCTTCCTCCTTGGAAGGGTGAGGGGAAGGATAGAAGGTAGAGAGGGTAATGGACTGCCCCAGATGGAAGGGAGTTACCACCTTAGGCAGAAAAGCAGCCCTGGTCCTGAGTACCATTCTTTCAGCATTAATAGTCAAGAACGGGAGTTTTGAACTTAGAGCTTGAAGCTCACTTACCCTCCTTGCCGAGGTAATCGCAATCAGAAAGACCGTTTTAAAAGATAACAACCTTAAGGGACACCTGTGCAAGGGCTCGAAAGGTGAGCCCATTAAGAAAGTAAGGACAAGATTCAAGTCCCGTTGAGGCACAATAAAAGGGAGTGGGAGGAAATTTATTCGTAAGACCCTTAAAACTACAGGTGACAAATAAGGACGGCTGGTCCGGCAAGCAAAGGAATGCCGACAAAGCCGAAAGATAACCTTTCACTGTCACTACAGCAAAAGAGAGTGCAAACTGAAGAATGTCAGACAAACGAGCCTTCAAGGGGTCAATTCTCTCCACACCATGAGACAAACTTGGACATCCTATAAGAATAGATAGACTTGGTGGCCTGGCTGATAAAATAACATCCACCACATCCGGTGAGAGAGAAAAAGAATTCAGGTTGCCCCGTTCAATCTCCAGGCATGAAGGTGTAAGCTCTGGAGATGGGGGTGTAGAACCTGCCCCTGCGACTGCGAGAGGAGGTCTGCCCTGAGAGGGAGACAGAGCGGCGGGCACGAGGAGAGGTGGAGATCTGTATACCACACCCTTCTTGGCCAATCCGGGGCAATCAATATGACTTGAGCCCGGTCTTGGCGAATCTTCCTCAGAACCCGAGGAATCAAGGGTATGGGAGGAAACGCGTAAAGAAGTTGTGAGCCCCAACTCAAGTGAAACGCATCCCCCAAAGCTCCCTGCATCGGATACTGGAGACTGCAGAATGACGGGGAGTGAGCGTTCTCGTGAGTGGCGAACAGGACCACCTGAGGGGTTCCCCACGTCCGAAAGACGTGACGAACTACCTCTGGATGAAGCCTCCACTCGTGGTTGGCTGATAACTGCCGACTGAGACTGTCTGCACGTACGTTCAGAACTCCTGCCAGATGATTTGCCATCAGACAAATCTGATGGTCCTGAACCCAGGACCAGAGACGCAGAGCCTCTCTGCAGAGACACTGCGACCCTACTCCCTGCTTGTTGACATACCACATTGCAGTCGTATTGTCCGTCAGGACTTAAACCGACTGACCGCAAAGGAAAGGGAGGAAGGCCTTGAGCGCTAAACGTATCGCCCGCAACTCTAAAAGGTTGATGTGAAGCAACCTTTCCTCTGGAGACCAAAGACCCTTGATCTCCAGATCCCCCAGATGAGCACCCCACCCTATGGTGGATGCATTTGTTATCACTGTGGCCACCGATAGAGGCAGATGAAAGGGCTTTCCTTGAGACAGATTGCCTTCCACGCTCCACCAAGATAGATCCGCCGCAGCTTCTCTGGAGATCCTCACTGACTCCCTGAGATCTCCGTTGTCCTGATGCCACTGCCTGCGGAGACACCACTGGAGTGCCCTCATGTGCAGGGTCGACCAACAGAATACAGGAAGCCAGCAGACGAAGGACCTCCAGGAATGGAACAACCGCTCCATTGTAAAAAAAGGAATAATTTCCTGTATGTCGAGAATCCTTTGTGAAGGAGGGAATGCCCGACACAGTGGTATCCAGTACCGCACCTATGAACAGGTTGCGCTGAGAGGGCACTAGGTGAGATTTGGGCACGTTTATCGAGAAACCCAACCTGTACAACAACTGAGTTGTAATCTGCAGATGATGGAGCTCCTTCTCTGGAGACTGTGCTTTGATCAGCCAGTCGTCCAGGTAAGGAAATACTGGTATCCCCAACCTTCTGAGATGGGCCGCCGCCACCACCGCCATCACCTTGGTGAAGACTCGAGGTGCAGTAGTAAGACCAAACGGAAGAACCGCAAACTGATAATGTTGCGATCCTACCGTAAAACGGAGATACTTCCTGTGCGACTTCAGGATTAGAATGTGGAAAAATGCATCCTGCAAGTCGATCAACACCATCCAGTCCTCTTGTTGCAGCGCTTGAAGAACCTGTGCAAGAGTGAGCATCTTAAACTTCTCTTGCTTCAAAAAAGAGGTTCAAGATCCTGAGGTCCAGGATTGGACGAAGTCTGCCATCCTTCTTGGGTATCAAGAAATATCCTGCTCCGAAACCACCTCTATCGCACCTTTTCTCAGTAATGCCAGGAATTCCTCCTGTAGGAAAAGTAGGTGGTCCTTCAAGCAAAAACCTTGACAAGGAGGGTAAATTGGGGGAAATTCCCGAAAGGGAAGAGCATACCCATTTTCTACAAGATTGAGAACCTAAAGGTCTGATGTGACAGATTCCCAATCCTGTAGAAAATGAGTAAGCCGACCCCCTACAGGACCAACATGATCTGGAATGGGGGATCTAGGGCTGCTTTGCTGTGGCAGGAGGGATGTGGGAAGAGGAAGAGGAGGAGGAGGAGGAGGAAGAGGAGGAGGCCTGACGTCCTAGACTACGGGTCCTGTTCAAGGCCCTGTACGATTTGTACAGGGAATTCTGCTGCTGTTGTTGTGACTGCTTGTAAGAACGAAAGGAAGACCTTTCGAAACCTCTGAATCTCTTATTTGAAGATCCTCTGGTTTGTAGGCCCAGAGACCTAGCTCTCGCCTTGCTGTCTTTGAATCTTTCCAAGGCCGCATCAGCCTTCTTGCCAAACAGACCCGATCCATCAAAAGGAAGATATATCAAAGTCGCATGTACATCAGGAGAAAACTCAGAAGACTTCAGCCAAGCAGCCCTTCTTGTGGCAACAGAAGAACCCATGACCCTTGACACAGAGTTAGCCGTATCCAAACTGCTCTGTATTACCTGACAAGCGGCAGCCTGCTTGTCAGCTAGAACCTCACTGAAGGTCTGCCTATCCTCTACAGGTAATTTTGTGACCAACTGCTTCGCAGAATCCATAAGAGCGTGGATAGAACGACCCAGAAGGCATGTCGCATTCGTAGATTTTAAAGCCATGCTGGCCGATGAGAAAACCTTCTTTGCTGATTGGCCCAATTTCTTTGATTCCCCATCACTTGGAACCTGAGGAAAGGCACCAGTAGATTTCTTGGAGCAGGCTGCCTGAACCACCAGACTCTCAGGAGATTGATGTGAAGACAAAAAGTCCAGATCCCCAGGAGCAACCCTATATCTCCTTGCCACAGTCCTTGATACTGCAGGAGAAGAAAAGGGCTTACGCCATATCTCCCAAACTGGCTCAGTAATAGACTTGTTAAATGGCAACATTGGTTCTACAACTGAAGAAGGGGAATGAAGCACCTCCGTTAAGATGTTCGATTTAAACTCTGTAGTAGGCAAACTCAAATCCAAAAGCTCAGCCGCTTTTCTAATGACCGTGTGATACGGTACAACATCCTTTGAAGGAGCATCAGAAGTCGAAGAAAGCTCCCACTCCGGAGATAATTCTAATCCACGTGCCTCTTTAAGCTCTTCAAAAAAGTCCTCAGACTCTTGTAATTCTCCCTCCTCAATCTCCTCTGCTCGATACCTTTGCTCCTCCAAAAGCCTTTGAGCCTCACACCTAGACCTCATCCTCGGGATCGGCGTCGATGGAGCTATAACCCACTCCGATGGAGCCGGAGCCGAGCTCGGATCCGGAGGAACAGTCTGGAACGTACAAGGTCGTGACTGAACAGGAGCCAGAGAAGATGGAATCGGCGTCGAAGACCTCGGCGCCGGGAAGTTCCAAGAAGGCGGCGCCGGCATAAAAGGCAAAAACGGTGCCAGTGCATAAGCCTGTGGAACACCAAGATTATAGGCCATTGGACCCATGGGACCAGAAGTTGCTCCAGAGGGGTACATGGCTTTTGAGAAGACGCCATACATCGCATTCAAATAATGCGTAGGGTCTTGCCCCAGGCCTGGAAAGGGAGGGTATGGACAAATAGGCTGCTCCTGTCGTGGCACAATAAGAGTGGGGTCAACCGGACCAGAGAGCGGATCCATCGGCATCGAAGACCCTTCATGTAATGGAGCTTCAACCTCCTCTCGCGATGGAGAGTGTGACGGCGCCGGAGAAGGATTTGAGACCGGCGCCGGGGAATGCTCTGGAGAAGCCTCAGGAGAAGGTTCACCTAGCGACACCAGATTAGATGGAACAGGAGAAGGAGAGACATAGTACTTCCGATGTCAATGCTTCGGAGACTTCGACTTCGGATCAGACTCTCTTCCAGAGTGACGTCGCGACCCAAGCTTCTTCTTATGCCTTCGTAGATCAAGAAGCATGTCCCGAAGTCAACCCCGAAGCCGACCTCGATCTTGAACGGGATCTCGACCGTCTCCTACCTCTCTTCTCCTTTATTTTCGCTACAAGTAGCTTCGCCTCTCTTTCTCGAAGTGCTTTTGAGTACATTTTCTTAGAGCTGGAGCATCCTTGGACGTCGTGGTCAGATGAAAGGCACCAAACGCAGTCCTCGTGCGGATCCGTGATAGACATCAACTTCCCGCATGCCCCACAGGGCTTGAAGCCTGAGTTCCTCGATGACATGGCAAAAGGAAAGAATATATCTCGAAACAAGTAACAGTAACAAAGTAACACACGAGCTACTGTTGATCCCAAGGAAAAACCGTTAGCGTCGACGACGCGGAAAAAAGGGAACTCATGTCATCACGCCGACGGGGTCCTTTTATGGATTCAGTGACGTCAGCGGAGCCGCGCGCGATGCCGTGCTTCTGTGACGTTGTCCACGTCGGCGTGACGAGCAACGAAAGAATTTTCCGAATGTTGCTGACGCAGGGGATATTCACAAGGTGAGGAATCCACTGGCAGATGTATCCATCAGAATTGGACATTGTGAGTACTGAGGTACACTCCAGATTGGCTACTGGTCGACCCAGATAAGTCCCTAGTATATGGTACTAAGGTAAGCAGGGCATAGGTGCATCAGGGGTCTCCCATGGGCTGAAGCATGTATTATGCCACCCATGAGAGACCGCTCAAATGGTGACTTTAGGCCTGCCATTGAACCCTGGGTAAGCTGGTGCTAGAACCACTTACGACAGATATACGTTTTCTTATATCTGAGGTCACTACACTTAAAACCTATAAGTCACCCCTAAGGCAGGTCTTTCAATCCTGAAGGCAGGGTGCTCTGTTCTAAACTTGAGGGTGCCCCTGCAAGAGTGAGGCACCCCCTACAACCTTCAGAGTTCATTCTCCTATGTTGTAAGTGCATCAGCTATAATTACCTATACAGTGGCGTAGAGCTAGTCTCTTACGCCGACGATACTCAACTTTTGATTTCTCTATCTCAAGCTCCCTCCTCTGAGGCCGAGAACTTTAAATCCTGCATGAGCAAGCTTGCAGCTTGGATGAACGAAAACTGCCTCAAATTAAACGGCACAAAAACTGAGGTACTCATAATAGGAGGAAAAGACACTATGTGGACGAAAGACTGGTGGCCTACCTGTCTAGGACCTTTACCAACACCTAGTCAGGATGCCAAGAACTTGGGTGTCTGGATAGACAACAAGCTTTCTTACGACAGCCATGTCAAAAAAACAGTAGGTAAGTGCTTTGGAGTCATGAAAACTCTTAATCGCACCCTGGACTTGCTCTCTCTGAACTCCAGGCGCACCATGACTCAGGCACTTATTACCTCCCGAATAGATTATGACAATGTGCTGCTGCTGGGCACATCGGACAAAAACATCAGAAAATTACAAGTTCTGCAAAATTCAGCCGCGCGCCTTGTGCTAAGACTTCCCCGTAGAGCTCCTTCCAAACCTTCCTTGGCCTCTCTCCACGGGTTGCCTATCGGGAAGAGGATACTATTCAAAGCACTTCTCTGGTGCCATAGGATCATCCATCAAAAAGCCCCCTCATATATGTCCGACTTAGCTATACCGTACGAGCCTAATAGATCCCTCCGTTCCAAGGGAATGGGGCAGCTTAAAACATCGCTCCCTAAAAAAGCTAGGATGGGTGGTAAGTCCTTTCGCACCCTTGCTGCTAGGAAATGGAACACCCTCCCTACGCCCATCAGACTTGAAAAAAATGAGGCCTCTTTTAGGAAACTGCTGAAAACGTATCTTTTTACCCTCTAAACTGCGAGTTTTCTTGTTCTCGGCCTTTTAAGACTCTCTCTCCACAGCGCGGGGACACGCCGGGAGGCGTCACCAGGCGCTTTATAAGCCCCTTTAATAATAATAAAATAAAAGTGGCAATACATCATTAGGCGATGACCATCTCTAAACTGGCTGTAATGAACCCTGTCATGATTGGTATCAAACAAGTTGAAATCATATCCCCACACTGTAAACGGTGTGGTGTGTATGCTTCCATGCATTGTAAAGCACCTCTGGGAGGCCCTCAGTGCTCCCGTTACCAGTCTCCAGAAACAGACAGCAAGCTAGGGCTACTGCCGACCAGAGACACTATTCTGCCCTCCTGCTGCTGAGCCAGGCGTGAGCAGGGGAAGGCAGAACAATAAGGGTTTAGTGTATTGGGGCAGGGTGGGGGGGGGGTGGCGCTTTCCAGCGCCACTGAGACTGCTTGAACAGCACATTTGGCGCCCTCATTGCATACTCCAGTTCAAACCATTTCAGAGAGCCGTTGGCTCCCACTCTGGTGTGAAACTGAACAAAGGACATCGGAGTATCCTCCCCACTGTCCAGCCCCTCCTCTGGGAGGGACCCCTGAATTGTCCCAACCCTTTCCTAAGGGTACTTAAGGGCTTACCTGTGGGTGGGTCCCTGGAGTCGTCGTGAGACAACATTCAGATCCCTTACCACTACAACTTCGACCATCTGGACCCTCTGGACTTTGCTTTGGGAACAGAGACTGCACCGGGGAAGATTCCTGATCTAGTTGTCCTGCTGGTCTTCTGCAACATCCGAGTAAGTGCTCCATATAGGTTCTTCACCAGGCCTGTGGACATCCATAGACACCTGAAGGACTCTCCCTTGGAGTGAAGGAGTCATTCCCCTGCATCTGCAGGCACCACAATGCAGCTGACCGGTCTGCTAATTCTGGGCTCCCACAGACTCCGAAAGGCTCAGAAACACAGGTGGTGGTTCTGCAAATCCCTTCAGGCCTGTACTGCCTTCCTACCGAATTTGAGGCCAGTATCACTCGTCTGAACCACGGGAAGAGAACCCCTATGCACCGCGTCGACTTGCCGTTGCCAAGACTCGTTGGCGCTCTCCTCCAGAGATCTTTGGGCTCCAAGAAGCTCCAACCTCAAGCAACTCCTGAAGCCAAGATTTTTGCCTTCACTGGTTCCTCTGCACCGTGGACCTTCTTCATTAGTGAGCTGCTCGAGGTCCTCTTCCAACTCCTGTGCCTTAGGCCCGTAGGTCCTCTTGAGGGTCTTCTTCTGCTTCACTGGGCTCCCCTGCTTGCTCAGGCCTGCGCTGACTTACCTGCTCGTAGTGGATCACTTGGAGCTGGCTGGTCCCAACACTGCACCTTTTCGTCAACTACGTTGCTTGCTGCTGCCAAGGCTTGTTGGTGTCCATGACTGGACACTGACCCCCTAGCTTTCGACATAGCTCGTGAACGGCTCCTGGTCTTCCAGAGCATTGTCAGGTCAACACAGCAGGTACAAGGGCACGGTTAACCTCTCATGCATCTGCGACATCGGTGAGCATTCCTCTTCTGTGCCTCCTTGTCACTCCTGAGTGGCATAAATGCTGTCCCCTCTGCTTGCAGGTTCTTCTAAACTTAAATCCACCTTTGGGTTCCACCGTTTCCTTCGTCTTCTTCTCCAGCAGCACCTTTCCTGAAGTCCTCCATTGTGGTCTACGGCTGTTTCCGACGTCACTTGACACCTACACACCCGGCTTCCCTGGTGTAGGTATCCTGGTTCCTGGGGTATCCAAGGGTGGGTGACACTCAAACCTTCAATTTTCCACGGAGTGTCTTCACGTTCCGCTGGGAAGGGCCCTTTTTCTTTAAAACTGCAACTTACCCATTGAATAACATTGAGTTCATGATCGTGTTCCCACTCTGCACACGACCTCCGTGGGGTACCTAGATACTCACCTTGGGTGGTTCCTGGGGTCTCCGGCTCTTCTACGTCTTCTGGGTCCACTTAGTCTTAAGTCGTGGTTCGCATTCCACTATTTTAGTATATGGTTTGGTCTCCCCCTGGAGACCATTGTGAATTTGTGATTCTTATGTGCTATATTTCCTAAGTATTGTGTTTATATCTCTGGGTAGGGGGTAATACATTGTGTTAGTGAGTGTTTGAAATAAAATACCTTTTTTTTATTACGACACTGCGATTCTTTTTCACTTAACCTATACCATAAGATTAAGTACTGGTAAAACAAGCTGCTTTACACTCTTTCTGGACTAAGCCTGAAGGCTGCTCTCCACAGCTACCACTTAGAGAGCGTTCTAAGGTTGTCTAAGACCACTAAAATCCCCACAAGGGTTGTCTGGATTAGCCAGCCTCTCATGCCCTAAATCCTATATATGCCTAGCCATTTACAGATGGACTGTAATCTCATCATTGGTGTAATTCAGTTCACGTATAGCACCCTCATAGTATGATCCATAATGGTGTCTTAACCATGTAATAACATACTATTCTTGATAAGTTACAGACTGTCACAATAAATCTAGAGGTATAATACTGGATATGTGCAGGCTATTAAGACACCAATTAAATATTAACAGCAAGGGGGTGGAGCTTGCCTGGCGATCAGACGGTCTGCGGGAGCCAGAAGCTCGGACCTAGTGACTAGGCCCAGTCGCACCCGGCATACATGCTGCGTGGCCACGTGCTGGGCAGAGAACCTGACTGTTGGAACTCACAGGAGAGAGCCCCATCATCACGGACAACTTATCTGGAGGCGGTTCGGGCTCTAGTCGACCTGCGGTGAGTTGGCTGCCTTTGTGACGCCTGCTGAGGCTCAAGTCAGGGAGAACGTGAGCAGGACGTGGAGTGAGAGGAGCGGCCAGGAGCACTGCCTGCGGGAAAGTGATTCCGCTCTTATCCGAGACCTGGAAGGAACGTGCAACATCAGAGGAGAGGCCTGTGCTCGCTTTGCAAGGAGCTGAGGCATGGGACACACTTGGTGATTGCCCCCGATTTCAATAGTACGGGTGTCTGAGGTCCACCTATGAGCTAGCCACGCGAAGACATCGGCTTGGGGGAATTGCCCTTCTGCTTATGGTCACTACTTACAGTTAGAGGAGGTCTGATTGAGCGGCGCTATATCGAGACTGATTTGGTGATTGATCCTGAAAGGACTGCTGATGGGGGTGTACGTGTAATTCGTGTCACCATACATTAAGCCACAAGAGAGTTTGAGTGGACCCCTGCAGGGCCTCCTATTACCCAAACCACCGCTGAGCGCTAAGACGCATACCGGTCCTCAAAAGGAGTGGGCTACTGGACAATCACAGGATGGCAAGAACGATAAGACTCAGTCCAAGCTCCAATTTGAATTGCGCAAGACCCCCAGGCCGCACAGGCCGACAACCTCTTTGGAGTCACAATTGGAGACCAACGACCTTCCCACGGACTCCGAATTGTAACAGATCCTCACAGCCATGTAGCACAGTTGACTAAGATCAATAGGAAAATAGATGCCCACTCATTTCGAATGGATAGAATGACGAAAAGGCAGGACAAGCATGCAGTGAGACTTGACACAGTGGAGAACAGTGTCTGATGCCGAATATGTATTAACAGTAGAGTCAATGGTGCACAAAAGATGGAAAAGGTATTGCACTTCCTGCAGGTGAAGGTGGAGGAATTGGAGGCGCACTCTTGAATGAACAACTTATGTATCGTGGGAGTTGCAGAATCAACCAACATAGATAACATGGAGCAATTCATGGAACGACTCTTGACAACCGTGCTGGGAAGGGACACTTTCTCTGAGATCTGTGTAGTGAAGCGGCACCGCTCTCTCGCGCCCAAACCAATTCCTGGGGTGAGTCTCCATCCTATCATAGCAAGACTCCTAAATTATAGAGACAGGGAACCTGCAATACGCAAGGCGTGTAACCTAAAAACTCTGCAATATGAAGGAAGGAGTATGTTCTTCTACCCAGACTTCGCACAGCAGGTACAAGAGGCGCGTTGGCTATTTGTCCCAGTCAAAAGGAAACTTTGCGATCTTCAGCTCGAATTTAGCGTGCTGTATCCAGCGAAATTGCATGTTAGATCGGAGGGGAAGGGGCACCACTTCACCGACCCGCAGCAGGTGTTCCATTTTCTCAAGCAGAGACAGGGGACCAGTAACAGAAGGAGATCTCGGCACAACATCTACGGGCAAGACGAGGAAGTAGATGACGTGGAGGAGCAGTAGAATCAATCATTGAGATATGGGACATTTCTAAAGCGGAGATGTGGGAATCTTCATTTATGAGACCTTGAACTAGCAGAGACTGTGATGCGACCCACCGCTAAGACCCTCCCTTACCGCACTCTTTAATAGTATCGACTGGATACTGGTGCCGGTCATGTCTTACCACACTGTGCCAGCACCTGAGACACTGGTAAGACTGTTCCAATTGCAATGTAAAAGAATCTGTCTCTATTTTGGGAAATGAACACAAACACAGCTGCATATCGGCAGTGCTCACACAAACAGTTGACCTGGTATTGCGTATTGCTTATAAGTAGAGGAACCGTTGCACTCCTAGGTAAATGACTAAGTGAATCTTCTTCCCAAAGGGTAAAAAAAGTAGGGTGCTAAAGAAGATCACCTCCTGTTCATAGAGGGGAGGAACTGAGAGCATACAAGGGTGCCCATCCCCGGGAAGGGTTTGGATCTAAAGCACTCCCAAGAGATGAAAATCGTTTCTCAAAAAATTCCAGCTAAGGTTGTAGCATCTTCAAAAATCAGAATTTATTCCTGAATTTATTTTTTCATATTGCGTCATATGAAATTATCCAATAGGCGTTTATACATTCCAAAGATGGTAAGAACATCTTGACAGGTATCGAAGGGTTTTAACAGGTCACCACATTGAAAATATGTCCCCGATGCATTTCGGGCATTTTCTGTAAAATGAGAGAAAGCAATGTATTCAGAATCCAAGTTTAAGCAAAATGGAGGGGGCTTGGCTGAGCCGGCGGCGAAGATAGCCGCCATCTAGAGAAGCTCCTGCGATCAGCCAGTTCCATCAGCGATTTACCCTGGAAATGTGTGCATATCTACGTTAAAGTTAGTCGCAGACGGTGGAAGTGGTGCGGCACATGGTGTTCTAAGTTCCGGGCGCCAGCTCCCCTCCATAGCAAAGGCTCAACGTGCCGGAGGAGACGGGGGTAGACCGGCGTAACCACATTTGGTGCCCCGGCGACATACCATGAGCGCACGCCCATCGGACAGACGACAGCGCTGCCTGGAACCCTCAGCGGAGGACCAGGTGAGTCGGGCCCGTGCGAATGGTGCTTCCCCCCCTCCCTTGCCGTGTAGGTCCGCTGGGCCGGCAGTGTAGGTCCGCCGGGCTGGCAGCTCTGCCCCGCTTCCCTACCTCGTTTAGCTGGGCATACGAGGGGACAGGACCCTCCTGCTTTTGCCATCAGGGGTTGGGCGCAGGCCTGGCGCTGCAGTGGGGGTGGGTGCGCGCCCGACTAGCGCTCAACAGTGGGAGCGGTGCTGCTCTCCTGCAAGGCTTCTCCGAGATGGGCAGAAACCCTCCATGTTGCCGCACGCCAATCTGTAACCATTCTGTCAGCGATGCCAGGGTGCCACATTACTGACTATCGCACAATCAGCAACTGCAGCACTGCGCTGTTTGGCAATCCGGTGCCAGTGAAGAGACCATGTACACCCTATCTGCACTGGTGCTCACAAGTTTGCCACAATAACACGTACATTACCCTGTGGGAAGCCGCCATTTTGTTTGCCTTTGCCACCAGAACACGGTCCTAGCTTTGACCAGGCACTGATGCTGGCCTGCTGCCCCGAGTGCCTGAGGCGCAACATCACACGACACAGTCATGGCTGATAAAGCGCCGGCTACGAAGCCACCTGAGCCCTTGGGTGCCTCTGCTGCCTCCCTGTTGCTTGAAATGAAGGCTGGATTTAAGGCGCTGGACTCCCGCTTCGACTCTTGACCAGACTATCGCATGCTTGGGCGCAAAAGTACAGGGCCACAACAGGCGCCTTGACGTGGCAGAAGCTCGTGTCTCAGACTTGGAGGAAGGGACAGCTCAATCTCTGAAGTGGCTGGAACGGCCTGCTCAAGGAAGTAGCCATCAAAAATGAGGACTTGGAAGCACACGGACGCCACAACAACGTCCGCATCATGGAGGTTCAGTAGACGACATCAACAGGCCGAATGGACCTATTCGTCGAGAAGTTGCTCACAGATCTGTTTGGCAGCGAGACTTTTACACCTGGCTTTGTGGTGGAGAGCGCCCACAGATCACTGGACCCCAGACCTATCCCAAGCCTTGACCCATCATAGCGTGATTCCTAAATTTTAGGGACCAAGACACCACGCTCTGTATGGCAAGAGAACGCGGCACAGTTGAGTGGCAAGGGTAAAAATTGTCATTCTATCCACACTTTACTCCAATGGTCCAGGAGGCAGCCGCACATTTCAGGGGGTTAAGGCTACGCTATGCAATCTTGGGCTCAAATATGGCATGCTATACCCGGCGAGACTTAAAGTGGATGTGGGCGGCAGGCCCCAAATATGTGACACCCCAGCAGAGGCCAAGGATTTCTGCTGCACGCACAAGACACGGAATTCGCAAAGCTTTTCGCAAAGCTTCCAAACCTCACAGCGGCTCTGACGCTAGTGCGGACCTATTTTCGAACACTGGTGCTAGATGATGTCTCTTGTAATATCTCATGTATTTAATAGGTTGCATAAGGGAAATCGCATTGTTTGTTTTCATTTTTCTCTACAGATACGGCACTGGGCCGGCTCGATTTCTGGCTGCCACCCTCCTCTGGTGTATCCACCGAGTTGGTTCATTTAATCTTGTGGCCCATTTATTGGACCTCAACTGCTAGCCCGGTGATCTCTAGGATTCCCGAAGCGGGTTAACTTTCTGGGGGTTGGCCACCTAAGGGTTGGAAGGCAGCTGGGTCTGGGGAGAGAGGAGGCGGGATAGTCCACATATTGCGATTGTTGTTCTCATTTTGGTTTAGCATTGCTTGGCAAGTTTCCATCGCCTTACAGTCCTGTCAGGAGAATGTCTATACAATGTTTGGAGGTCACGGTTAGGTAACATACAGGGGCCTTCACCTATCACCCTAATGTCCTGGAATGTCAGAGGCCCCAATAACACCCGGAAGAGGAGGCAGGTTATTCATTATCTTCTCCGACACAAGGTCGATATAATTTATTTACAAGAAACACCCCCCCCCCCACAGAATAGGCTCATTTTGGCGCCAGCTGGTGCACACATAGATACTTTTCAAATTATAGTTGCTACGCTAGAGGCACAGCAATATTGATACATAAGAGAGTCTCATTTGCCCTCAGATGTGACCCGGGATTCAGTGGGCAGTTTTGTGATCGTCACAGGCACTCTGTATGGCCACAAAGTCACTTTGATTAATGTGTATGCTCCCAATGTGGACGCCCCTGAGTTTTTCCATGACCTGAATGCCCTGATTGCAAAACATGATCCTCATGCGCTGCTTCTTGGGGGGACCTCAATCTACTGATGAACACCACATTGAATAGCTCGTCTAACGCACCCATCGCTAAGCCACGGGCGAGGTGGGCCTTGAGGGACCTCTATACTCAATATACACTGATAGACATTTGGCAACAGCGTAATCCCACCCTTACCAAACACCCTCATTATTCTGGCCCGCACGGCACCTGGTCAGGATAGACTATTGGCTGATCTCACCCAGTGTCACGGATTGGTTTGGCTCTCACACTACACTCCCCAGCACATATTCTGACAGCTCCCCGATAACCTTACATTTGCTGATTCCACGTCCGGAAGGGTATGAAAGACAATGGCGTTTTCCAAGTAAGCCCCTCCAAGATGATGTGTTCAAGGCCGAAGTGTGCGAGGCAATAGAGGACTATTTCGAACTCAACACAGGCTCGGTAGATACAGTGGCGGTGCTGTGGGAAGGTGTCAAGGCGGTTATACGAGGAATGTGCATCTCCAAACAGGCTGGAGTACTCCGGGATCTCCGTCAGACGATGGCCCCTATCGAACAAGGTATAGCCAAGCTAGACTCCCAGCTCGCGTCCCTCCCGGACACAGGGGCTTAGGCAGAAAGACTCGTCCTCCTGGTGGAATACAGGGACACGGCAGACAGGTAGATACTATATTTGGGGAAATATCAAGCAGCGCGACGATACGGAGAGGGCGAGCGGCCCGGCAGGGTACTGGCACAAATGCTGAGACCACCTTACAGCAAATCCTACATTACTGAATTGCACTCAGCTTCTGGCGCCACGCTCACCTCCACATCAGCCATTAGAGATGAGTTTCTGGACTATTACACAACATTGTACTCCTCCAGGGCAGAACCCGATGGCGCAGTCCAGACTGCATATTTAGATGAAGTCGCGCTGGTGCTTCTGGAAAAATACATTCTAGACTTTATGGCTGAACCCATATCTGTTACCGATGTCACACTGGCCATAGAAACCCGGTGAGGTTCTTCCGCCCCGGGGCTTGGTGGCTTCACAGGGGATTTTTATAAATAATTTAAGGACATTCTGGCCCCCCAGTTGATTGAGATTTATGCAGAAGCGCTAGAAAAACATTCCTCCACCCCCCCCCCCCACACTACGTGAAACCGTAATTATACTTGTTCCGAAACCTGGCAAAGACCACAAGCAATGCGGCTCATATCGACCACTATCTTTATTGAATCTAGACTATAAAATCTTGGCGAAAGTGCTCCCAAATAAGCTATCACAGCTGATGGAGCACATCATTTCCCCGATGCAATCCGGCTTCGTCAACCAACGCTCGACATCCCTGTAACTCCGTACGCTGTTTGCTGTGTAAAAGAAATCCAGTACTTGTATAGCACACGAATCACCCCCGAAGGGGTATCTCGGCGCTGGGGGCCGTTGGAAAGATTAAGCGAGCTATTGCCCAGAGTCGCATGGTGCTGGGCAGACCCCTGCCGCCAGAGCTGGGGATAGAACCGTGATCTCCAGCGTCCAGCGTCAGTCGCCCTGGCCGCTGCGCCACACCTCTCTCCTGTATTCTGTAATACACAGAATACAGCCTGACGTCCCAGCTGCGGCTGTATTTCTAGATGCGGAGAAAGCGTTTGATTCTTTAGAGTGGCCTTTCCTTGTGGAGGTGATGCAACGCATGGGTCTGCCTTATGGCTTCATTTCCACAGTCTCCCTGCTTTATAGTACTTATATAGAGCACGAATCACCCCCAAAGGGGTATCTCGGCGCTGGGGGCCGTTGGAAAGATTAAGCGAGCTATTGCCCAGAGTCGCATGGTGCTGGGCAGACCCCTGCCGCCAGAGCTGGGGATCGAACCGTGATGTCCAGCGTCAGTCGCCCTGGCCGCTGCGCCACACCTCTCTCCTGTATTCTGTAATACACAGAATACAGCCCAAGGTGATGGCGAACCCTGCCCCCCACTGGCGTCACATGGGCCTGAAAGCACGGACTAGGAGGGTTTTGAGGCGGGTGCTGCGGGGGAAGGTGTGGACTGTCCTCGCCGTTGTCCCCGACCGCCGCCACGGCGGTTTCCACGGCCGTCACCGTGTTGGGCATTACTCTGCGGTGCGTGGCTGGCAGCACGTATGGGGGCGCCCCTTCCTTGGCCACGAAAGGAGCAAAAGGCACCCATCTGCTGGCGCGGGGCCGAGAGGCCCAAGTACCTGGCTGTAGCATGGAGTCCTTAAAGCACTCAAGCGCATGGTCTGCCTTGTCGCCAAAAAGGCGACGGCCATCAAACGGCATGTCTATGAGTGTATTCTGGACATCAGCCGAGAAGTTGGCGGACCTCAACCAGGTGTGGCGATGAATCGCCACCGTCGTTGCCATCGCTCTGCCCAGTGAGTCGGTGGTATCCAGTCCACACCGGATAGAATAACGTGCCGCATCTCGGCCTTTCACAAGGGCTTTGCCGAGTTTAGCCCGTACCTCCAACGGGCATTCTGGCAGCACGTCCGTGACCGTATCCCACAGAGAGTGGGTGTAACGGCCCAAGAGGCATGTGGTGTTGGAAGACCGCAGTCCCAGACTCAGGGAGGAGAATACCTTCTTGCCGTATTGCTCATACCTCTTGGATTCCCTGTCAGGCGTAGCCGACGGAAATACGGAAATGCGGTCTGGGAATTCAAAGCCTGAATATCCAGGCTCTCGGGGGTGGCGTGGGGTGGGTGGACAGGAAACAAGGGTCGCCCGGGGCCGGGCGGTGGCGTCTGGCCACGCTCCTATCTACAGGCGAACCTGTAGCGGGCCTGGACCAAGTGCCCAAAACAACGTCGGTCAAGGCCTCATTAGACAGCAGCAGAGACTCAGCCGAGCTTGACTGCGGTTTAAGGACCTCAGTAAGGAGGTTAGTCCTCACGGCCGCGACGGGGAGCTCAAGGCCCGAGGCCTTGGCTGCACGCGTCAGCACCACACTGTAGGTTGCCCCCTCCTCCGTAGCCACGGTAGAAGGTGAGACAAAACCAGTGTCTGGCAGGTATCCAGACCACTGGCATCCCCAAGTCCACCTGTCCAGTCCTCCTGGGACCGACACTCCGTGTCAGAGGGTCCTCAGACTCCTCCCAATTCTCCTCATCACCCATCTCCTGATATTCAGGGGGTCAAAGGATGGGGCCAGTTCATTGAAGTAAAACTCTCCTTTGCGCCGCTCCGACGCCGGAACCGGATGGAGGGAGGCATCGGGGACGGCGCCGCCCGAAGACGGCGCCGGAGGTGACACCAGAGGGACCGGAGCCGGTGAGGTCGTCAGGTCAACCGGCGTTGACCCGGATCCGGATCCAGTGGGGGCCTGCAGCACCGTGCCCGAAGGCGCCGGGGCCGAAGCACCCGACGGCGTCGGGGCCAAAGCTCGATCGGTCGGGGAACCGCTCGATCTCCTCCGGCGTCGCGTGCGGCCCAGGGACCGGAGGGTATGGGGCCGGATGCGACGCCCACGACTCCGACGGAGCTGCGTGGGCGGTGTCACCCGAACCCCCGGCCGCGTCGCGCGAGCGTCAGGGGGAGTTGGAAGAGCGATGACGTCTCTTCGACTTCTTGTGCTTACCTGACGACTTCGAACCTGAGGAGTGATGTCGACTCCCGGAGCTGTGATGGCTCCGATCCAGCGACCGGTCCCTCGACCTCTGTCCGGACCGGGACCTCTTGCGGCGCGGGGCCGACTGCCGGAGTTCGAGCCGCTCCCGCCTAGCTTTCGAAGTCAGGGACCGGCAATCGGAACAGGTCTTGTCGTCGTGGTCGAGGCCGAGACAGTGTAGACACCGATGGTGAGGGTCGGTGACAGACATCAGTCGGTCACAGTCCTCACAGGGTTTAAAACCTGGCATCCCTATCGGTACCGTTCGGAGTCGAAGACTCGAAAAATGATCAAAAGGGTTCAAAAAGTTTAGTAAAAAAATGACTAAGGTACCACTTTGTCCGGATCTGCGCTGCTGGCGCGGAAAAAAGAAGAACTGACGTCAGCACGCGGAGGCGGCGTCTAAGTACTCCGACGATGGTGCCCACGACGGACGCAGAGCCGCAGACGACGCCTACCGACGCGCAAGGGTACTGCTAAGCAAAAATTTCCGGATCTAGTCTGACGCCTGGGGATATTCTAAGGTAAGGAATCTAATACTAACCTGTTTCTTTCAGATGTCCCTACCCACGATGTGAGCACTGTCGTTTTTATGGTGTACAATCATATAGCAACACACGCAAATAATGATATTTGTTTCTACATTTTTGCGTGCAGTCTCAAAAAGCATCCACAATATTCCTAAACACCCTGCATGAAATCTGCGTTAACATTTCCAATTCTCGATTCTCCTTTGTATTTTGAATGATTCTCTCATTCCTTTCTATTCTCTTATGCCTCCTCTCTCTGAGCAGAGCCTAATCTAAGTCACATGCATTGTTACAGGAATCCTTACTCTTGTATATCTGCAAATTGCCCTCACATCATTTCAATGATCACAACTTCTCCTTTAAAAGTCCAGCCCCTGCAACCTAACAATACTTATTCTTGTGTAGCTGATCTACTAATATCTTGAATCCCTGCATGGATTCCCTCTCTAACAAAGAATCGCACCTAACTCCTACTAATTTAATCGAACACATAAAAACTGAGGTAAATGCATGACATGGTTTCTTTAAAACTAATCCCAATAACCAAAATAAAACAGAAATTACTAACTCTAGGTTCCAGAACAGAAGGCTCTTCAGTGGTAGTAAGTACTATATAAATGGAGCTACAATACAATATTTAACCCTCCTGCCGCATACTAATACTAGCTCCAAAACACTCAGCGGTTGGGCAGTCAAACATAGTTCATACAGACTGCATAATAATTTCCTTATACTGCTTGACACTTTCACACTCACATAACTGCTATGCGTCATATCCATCACCCAGTAATGTACCAGTGCACGGCATTAAACCATCCATTATCAACTGAACAGGCATGGAACAACTGAAGAGATCTGCCACATGCTGATAGCCAATGGAGGATTTAGTGTAGTCCACCTATGCGGGTCCCACCTAGCTACATACTTTGACCGGTTTTGCCATCTCACAAGGACAATCAGATATGGGATGATAGTAAGAAAGTCCATCCCAGATGCTCTTTAATCCATGTCTCTCTCCAACCTATGCCTGCTCAGGAACTTAAACTTTAAACAAGATCTCTCAGAATGAACAACCCAGTTCAATAACCAGCTCCGTGGACTATACAAATAAGAAATACCACAAGGGACCTGCAGAGCTAGCAGTCTCTCACGCTTCTTCATCAATCACATTGCTAAGCACTGCTTCCCATAACACGATAACCGCACTTCGGTAGTCATCACCCATAGCATGAAAACACTTCCCCTACACGAACAAAACAACATCTTCCCACCCACCACAGTGTAGCGTGTTACCCTTGTATGCAAGCACTTATGTGCTCCGCAAAGGGCAGTAAGCACTATATAAATGTTGCATACAATACAAGAGATTCTAACTAGACCACACTAAAGACCCTGAATAACCATTTGATTAAAAAAGGTACTTGATGTAAAGCAAATCAATATTACCTCTGCATGCAATCCATCAGAAGTAAAGATGCGAGTTACTGTCATTTCATTCTTTGTTAGAGTCCCAGTTTTATCAGAACAGATGACATTGCAGCAACCTATGAAAATAAACACATGCAATGAGGGACAAGATCTTTACGGTGTGTGTGTAAACATAATCAAGTAATTAAGTGTAGAGTGATTGGGAAGGCTAGCCACAATATTTATTTATTTTATTTATCCATTTGTAAAGTGCTTGGTTACACTACCGGTGTGTCCCTGCGCTAGCAAGCAGATTCATAGTAAGGAAACTCTACGCAAACCTAGGGGCATGTGGCAATGGTTCTAGTGGATCTGCTCTGGTTCATGTTTTTAGATTTTTGCGAAAGGTGGTTTAGCAGGGTCCTGCTCTTATGTCTGCAGGCATAACAGTGCAGATCTACATTCATGTTAAAACAAAAATCCTTTAACATATCCTCATCTTTGAGGTGCAAACGTATGATCAGACGCTATTCAAATGAGGTAGCGAGCCTTTAAAGTGAATGTGTGTGAAATCTGCCAGCCTCTTTAATCAGTGAGTGAGGTACTACAACTAAGAAACAAAAGCCCACGTTTATTCCATGTGAATGACTCCTCTGTTGCGGTCAGTTGTTGCAGCCATGGGCTACAGGAAAACTGCATTGGAGAAAGGAAAAAGGAAGAAAAGCGCTGAAAAGAAAGGTGAGGCTAAATTCGAGAACAACACTAACAGCATTCATGATCCTGATTCATGAGTTATAGTTATAGAACAGAAAGCAGCTATGCAGAAGAAAAGCATTCTACAAATCGATGAGTCTCCTCCAAGACTGGGCTGATTCTGGATTTTTTTGGACTGTTGGACAGGTTAGAGGCAAACATCTTTCGAGACTTCTGTTATAATCTCCATTCATGTTTGTAGGGCAGCACCTTGCCACTGTCAACATTAACAACAGTCTCTATTGGAAAGCTGATGGTCAGAACAGAGCGGAGGCCATATTTGTCTTAGTTTGTCTCTTACATGAACATTGATGATGTAGAGCGAACTGAGCTATCACACGCATTCACCTTGAAAAAGTAAGGAAGCAGCAGGCGTTTTAACTAAATAGAGTGCTTAACGACCACACCATCAGCAGCAGCAGGGCTGTCCCAGGTCCCAACCTTGTCTGAAGGCTGAGCCAGAGACACCAGCAGCAATACAATGAAAAGAGGCCGAAGATGCATGGGAAGAATGGAGCGAAAGCGATCATTCAGATGCAGGTTATCCTTGCTGCCATTTCCTTCACTGTTACCGCCACAGCACCTTATTCTTCACTTGCTGCCACTGGTTGTGTGGGGCCTGCATAACTTTCTCGTAGTTTCACATACTCAAATACAAATAAGAAAAAAGGGATAGAGTTCACAAACATCTGAGACAGATGGAAAATTAGCAGCCATGAGCCTTTCCTTGTGCTAGCAGTGGAGCCAACATGGTTTTAAGTTTAATATAGAACTCTCTGGCATCGCTAGCTTCCAAAGCTCTCACACAAATGTGAATACCGATATCTTACAGCCTCCGTAGGAATTCCAATTTGAGTATAGTTTGACTGCAAATAGAAGGAGGCCTTGACTGGAAATATGTGTACCCAGCAGGAGAGGGAAAAGTGTATAGTTTATTCAGGCCCTTATGGGATAAGCCAATTGAAAAAAGAAATTCCCTTGAGCAAAAGTGCAATTTATAATAAACAAAAATTTTTGGGGGACGAACACAATTACACAATTCGCATATGAAATAATGACCACAATTTATTAATCATACAATGAATTAAAAAAGTGGACAAACGCGTCGACGCACTCTCCAGTATAATTCTTGTCTCAAATACCCCTGTGGATACACTGTATTGTTGTGTACATAACATTAGTATCAGAAATAGAGCTTGGATATATGCCTAGTACTGTACAAGTTTATGCCTTACTGTTTTTCTGTCTCTATGTATCAATCTTGCTGGTCAACATTGAATGTCAGTTGTTTTTTGGTTTTTATGGTTTAAATTGTTTTAATACTTGTGTCAAGTGGCTTATTGTCCACTTTTTTAATTCATTGTATGATTAATAAATTGTGGTCATTATTTCATATGCGAATTGTGTAATTGTTTTCGCCCCAACATTTTTTTTGTTTATTATAAATTGCACTTTTGCTCAAGGGAATTTCTTTTTTCAATTGGTTTGTTAACCCTATTTCCCTTGATTTTGATTAAGGGGTACCTCTCACATTTTCCTTTCTTAAGGGATAAGGCCTCAGAAGGCATGGTGAAACATGGCTAATACTTTGAAGGAACCAGGTGACCTTGTTTCGGTTGAGCACCTTAGAGGAATCTACAGTGAAATTAGGTTTAGAAGGCTCCTCGGAGAGTGACTTCTTACTACCAGTCCTAAAAGCTACCGTAAAATAGTGTGGTACTCCAAGACCATTGAGGCACCATAGAGTAAACTACCACATTAGATGGATGACAAACCGTTGAGTTGCCTCCAGTACAATGTCAGCTGGTACCAGAATGAAAAACATATGCATAAGTTACACTGACCTGAATCACTTCAAATTTAAAAAAAGCACAGAGAACAGCTACACACCATAAATATGTCCAAGAGGAAGGTAAAGTGAACCAGTATTAAAGTCCTTTCAATAAAACCATATAGGAAGAATGCCGAGCACTACTTCGGAGGTATTGAATTTTCCCAAAGGTGAACAGATATTATTGGATTCACTTTAATTTCATAAAACGCACAAAAAAGTGTAGTGATTCATGATAGGAAAGCAAAAGAATGAAAATAAAGAAAAAGGTTTAGAAGTCTACATAACTGTAACAGGCCTCTGAACATTCTGTCCAGTAAATATCCTTGGTGCACAGTGGCTCCCAGTAGGAATTGTGGATAACAGACCATTTCTGTGGTATCACTTCCATTCACCCAAAACAGAACAGATTCAGGAACTGTTATACCAATATATTTATTAATATTTATTTTAGCAATCAAATTACTATTTTGCTCCACTTTTTAAGTATCCATTGTTCTTTAATTATGTATGGCTCTGAGAGAGCAACTTTTGTGAATGACTGGATTCTAAATCCAGTATGTCACAGCAATGACATAGCAAACGTTAACTAAACCTGTTACCCACCGTTGCTATGTCATAAGCAAATATTCTAAGAACCTGTCAGAACAGTGCTTGAAAGCAGGGAGCACAGCTTCTAAAATAGAGGGAAGGGAAGGAAAGGAACAGAGTGATGAGGGTGGAAGGCAGGAGGCGTTTGTACGTTTTAACTTTGGGAGTGGGAATGAGGCCATGTATAGCACCATTATTCCTCTGCCCCTGCTTAGCAGTTCAAAGCAGTTTTGATCTCATTGTCTTTCTGAGGTCACTCAAAGCCTCTCAGTGAAAAACATCCCCATAATTCACTGTTACCCATCTATAATTCTATATTTTCCCAGCAATGTTCTTCTCAAAGAGATGTATATTTTTTATACTTGCTGTCGCCATAGCATATCTTGTTTGACTGTAATATTGGTCAGCTGCCTTGGTCTAAACTACACCACGCACATTCTCCATGAGGACTGTCTGACTGCTCACGGTAAGCTACCAAAGTCGGTCGGTCCTCTTGTTTGGGACACAACAGACTGACTTTTCCACTCAAAGCCTAACAGACTTCCTATAGAGGTAAAAAAAATTATGCAGGGCAAGGAAGAATTGAGTGGGCTCAGTAGGAGAAAACAGCGCAGAGACTGAGTTAAAGTGTCAAAAATAAAGGGAGTGCTCTCTACCTTTCATCTGAGAAGCAGACCATGCTGAGCCTGAGCACACAGCAATCACTTGATTTCTTTCAACATGCAAAGAAAAATAGCAACATAATTCTACAACAAAGTATCTAAAATAATCTGGTTGGATTTGAGCAGGACTATAGTCAATTTCAGGAGTAAACTGCACTATCCTGAGGCTATCATTTCAAATTCAACATAACTAAAGTATGGATATTTACCAGTCCTTCTCTTATGTAGAAAGAGCAGGACATGCCAGATTAAACACTAGAACTCAATTTGAACTCCAAACGTTTACCTACTCTCGACTACAGAATACATGCTTGTCTCTAAGAAAAGTGCACAACTTGTGAGATTTCCAGCTTGATGCTGAACTGAGCAATAATGGTCTTATTCTTGTAAGTGTAATTATAAAGGTTGGAATTTTGTCCCATATGGTCAGTGGAAAACAATCAAAGAAGAAGCGGGCATCTCAAAGTGAATGAAGGGGAAAATAAAACACAGAAAGAGCATGTGAATTAGACACATTTAAGACATTTGGAGCATGAGTTTGGGTGTGGCACTCTTTAATCCACAAAGAAAGATACCATAACTACACTGGCATCACAAACGCAATAAGAGAAGGGCTTGTTCTGCTGGTCATTCAGAGCATTGGATTCACAAATCAAGAGCAGCCAAAACCAAGAACCGGATAGTCTAACAGTGCCATGATAGGACCACCCTATTTTTGTGACCCATCCCCCATACTTCAATATGCCAGTGCAGCAGCTGGAAACCAACAGACACAGACTGCTGTCTAATCTCATTATGAGGTCATGCTTCTCCTAAATTGCCCTTTCAGCATCAGTGTCTTGCTCTCAAATTATCCTTATCAAAAGGTTTTCAAAAACAAAAGCACCTGCCTCAGCCTAAATGAGAACATTAAATTGTGTTTGTTGTTTACACCAGTAGCACAGTTCTACAATTTTATCTTTACCAATACATATGTTCAAACTGAGACCATATATTTACACATATGCATACCTAGGGTTTCCACAATGGGCAATTTTTTCACAATTGCTTTCTTCTTAACCATCCTCATAACACCAAGTGCTAGTGTCACTGTTACTACGATCGGAAGACCTTCAGGAATAGCAGCCACAGCCAAACTGAAATAAGAATCAAGAAATCTGTCACAAAACAGCCAAGTCTATATTTTGCATTAACATGGTTACACAATACTGGTGAGAACTGTTTTTGAAAGAAACTAGTTACTGCAGTTCGCCAGCAAAAGATCTTTCATAAATTCACAGGCTTGAATCATAATAGCAAGCAGGCAAACAGATCTTGACATGAGGGATTATTAGGCTCATCTTTACTGAAAGATTCTGCTAAACTGAAGAGTCTGCTGTGACATTCAATTTCAGGCTACTTTAGCCAATAATCTGGGATTTGCTTGAAGTGTTGTTCTTGGCAAAACGCAGGTACAGTTCTAAGATTATGAACTCCTGAAGTTCCTCTCCCCTTCAAGCTGATGTCGGGCCAAAAGGAGTGCTGTTTAGTAAGAGAGATAATTTAATTCTGAGCTATAGATCAGTTCAAAAGGATCAACATCTATTGGTTGAGCAGCTCATTCAGCTCCTGCGGTTCTGTGGTCATCTAATAAGTGGAAAACAGCAGAATAGTCTGTTGGCCTTGTGACAAAAGATGTAAAACAACATGTAAACTGAGGAATACAAGGAATAAAATTAAAAAACTATGACGAATTCAACGAAATATTGGTATTGCTTCTGGAGCAACGCATGCTGTGCATTCGGTGTAGGAGTGAGATGTCGCTCCTTTGGAAATCTACTTACATTTTTTGGTACTGGGCAGACCATTACAAACCCGAAAGCACGCAAATGGAATAACAAATTTGTAACTTTTGACAAGGAAGATAAAAATGAAGACTTGGTGTGCATCTTGTCACCTTCTCTTGTATTGTCTTAAATTAACTGCCCAAAGACGATTTGCACCCGTGATTAAAAGAAAAAGTTGAAGCAAAAGCAAAGGTCACAGGACTGACAGACATCCCCAAGAGTTAATAATGATGAACTGTGTCATTTGAGAAAGCACAATGGAAGACTTATGAGTGACTGAATCATTTATGTACAAATGAATAACACAATCGGTTTCGTAATATTTTTAACGAAAGCGCTACTTCTACAGCGGGTGGGCGGGGCACTTATGTGAGGAGCGAGAGCAAAGGTTGGAGAACGGGAAGGGCATTAACTCTAGCATATACCCTGGGTTCAGTAAAACAAGGAGTATGCAATAGTGCATTCTGGGGGTTGTAGGTTTGACGTGTACGGGAGCTCGAACTATTGGTCAACCTAAAGGGGAGGTCTCTGGGGATCATGGGAGATAAGAACAGACTCGTGGGAGGGTATTCGTAGTAACCTGTTAGAGACGGAGAGAGTCTGATGTGTATAATCGTGTTACGATGAATTAAGCTAGGCGTTAAGAAATTGAGATAACTTAGTGAGCGGGAAGTGTTAAATGCGTGCAGGGAAACGAGTGACAGGGAATCCTGGGTTGATGAATGTTGGGGGAGGGAACGAGGGGAGTCTGAACTGGAGTAAGATATGTAGTTAATGCTGATAGAGAGATTGGGAGGGGTAGGGTTTATGAAGGTTAAAGGCACATTTGGCGGGAAAGTGCGCGTTACAAAGTTACCACAAAAAGTGGAATGCACGTACATTTGAAAGGTAAATGAGGGGTTGAATAGGGTCTAATATTGTCTTTTTAAAATATTCACAGTGAATCCCTGGCGAAGGGCGAAAAAGGGAGCCCGAAATGCATTGGATATATGATTCATTGTTATTATGGAGGAAGTTCGTGTATATTTTCGTGTGGCAGCAAAAAAGCCTGGATTGGCGTAGCCGTCATATTTAGAAATTTACTATGCATGAAACGTTGGCCTTGTGACAAAAGATGTAAAACAACATGTAAACTGAGGAATACAAGGAATAAAATTAAAAAACTATGATAATTCAACGAAATATTGGTATTGCTTCTGGAGCAACGCATGCTGTGCATTCGGTGTAGGAGTGAGATGTCGCTCCTTTGGAAATCAGGGTATCTGAGGGGCCAGATTTTCTAGCCATGATTTGCTTATATGCTCTTAATGCTTTTCAGATGCCTTGTCATAGGAACTGAGATTTTCTCCTTTTTGTAGGTACAGCTGGGTGCTTTATTATAACATTTCAGGTGAGGAAGCTTTAAATGTTTCCTAATCTACGTCAGTTTCATGGAATTATGGCGGGACATTTCGTTTAGAAGTAGAATCTTTATTATGTTAAAGAAACAGGCCAGCCGTCATTCTCAATCTTTAGGAGTGTTTGAGGGAAAAGTTATGCAGCTGTTACAGCAAGATGTTGTGTGCATGAGGTACAAGCGGTGCAGTAATGTTCATGAGGACCATCACCATAGATATTTCGCTGTGCGCAAAATTAACAGTTTTTGAAGAGTAAAATCTTGCCGGTCAAGGTGGGTCAGAAAAAACAGAAAAATAACCCCTGAAACAACTAACTGAACAATGTAGCTGATGCAAGGTCCGGCAGTGTTCCATGGTGGTTGAATGAAAGGACAACATTCACTCAGACTTAGCCGATCTGTCAGTATAGAGCAGAGCTTTGTTCCAGGACTTCCCCGCATGACATGAAGTGTTCAGTACATTCAGTTCACAGGCGGCAGTTTCGGTTGCTTCATATATTGTGAGTGTGCTACTTAACACACACTTTCGTTGGGGCTTGTGGACACTGTCTTACTGCTATTTACAATTACAGGGAATTCCCAGACTGACCTGGGGGAAGGATTCCTGCATGTGAATTTATGAAAGATCCAATGCTGGAGAATGTTACATTACTAACTTTCAGTACAAAGGATGGCACAACAGTACCGGGAAACAAAGATATTGAATGCCATATTGCTCACTTTTCTTTTTCATCTGCATTATAAAATCATACACTAGAAATAAACCTGAACAAACAAATGCTGTTTTATTACAAAACGATACAAAAGGGGATGATGGACGGAGCGTTTGAGCAAATCAAACTCTCACTCTCAGTCAACTGATCTGGGTTTAATCCATCACCATTCTTTAGCCCACTCAGCCACCCCAGTTCAGACATGTGCAAATCAGTCTGACCCTGTGCCTCATGGGAACAGTCCAGCCCGAACTGCCAAGCCATGTCTTTCCTGGACCGGAAACAAGCATCCTGGGACCGGTTTCGGATTCATAATCCTTGTCAGCCAGGCTATCTTGAATCCAGTGGCCAAGTGAGCAAGGGTCTCACGTCTGAGCATACCCTGCCAACTTAGGGCGAACAAAGCGATACAAAAGGGGATGATGGACGGAGCGTTTGAGCAAATCAAACACTCACCCCCAGTCAACTGATCTGGGTTTAATCCAGCACATTCTTTAGCCCACTCAGCCACCCCAGTTCAGACATGGCCATATGCAAATCAGTCTGACCCTGTGCCTCATGGGAACAGTCCAGCCCGAACTGCCAAGCCATGTCTTCCCTGGACCGGAAACAAGCATCCTGGGACCGATTTCGGATTCATAATCCTCATCAGCCAGGCTATCTTGAATCCAGGGGCCAAGTGAGCAAGGGACTCACGTCTGAGCATACCCTGCCAACTTAGGGCGAACAAAGCGATACAAAAGGGGATGAAGGACGGAGCGTTTGAGCAAATCAAACACTCACCCCCCAGTCAACTGATCTGGGTTTAATCCATCACCATTCTTCAGCCCACTCAGCCACCCCAGTCCAGACAGGTTCAGATGCTCCGTCCATCACCACCCCCTTTTGTACTGCTTTGGCCGCCATAAGTGTGGCAGGGTATGCTCAGACGTGAGTCCCTTGCTCACTTTGCCACTGGATTCAAGCAAGCCGGGCTGAAGACGGCTGTAATGCCAGAAACCGGTCCTCGGAAGATTGTTTCCGGTCCAGGGAAGGCATAGCTTGGCAGTTCGGGCTGGACTGTTCCCATGAGGCACAGGTCAGACTGATTTGCATATAGCCATGTCTTAACTGGGGTGGTAGAGTGGGCTAAAGAACCGTGATGGATTAAACCCAGATCTTTTGACTGGGTGTGAGAGTTTGACTGGTTCAGATGCTCCGTCCATCACCACCCCCCTTTTGTACTGCTTTGGCCGCCATAAGTGTGGCAGGGTATGCTCAGACGTGAGTCCCTTGCTCACTTTGCCACTGGATTCAAGCAAGCCGGGCTGAAGACGGCTGGAATGCCAGAAACCGGTCCGCGGAAGCTTGTTTCCGGTCCAGGGAAGGCATGGCTTGGCAGTTCGGGCTGGACTGTTCCCATGAGGCACAGGGTCAGACTGATTAGCATATAGCCATGCCTGAACTGGGGTGGGAGAGTGGTCTAAAGAACGGTGATGGATTAAACCCAGATCTTTTGACTGGGTGTGAGTGTTTGATTAGTTCAGATGCTCCGTCCATCACCACCCCCCTTTTGTACTGTTTTATTACAAAAAACACCGTTGTGTAACATCAGAAGTATAAAAAGACTTCTGAAATGGCAGCACTTTATCACTACTTCCAGAAAACAAAGCAGACTAAGTTTCAAATGGAAAGCCTAATTATTAAATCAGGAAGGAAGGCACAAAACCATCTCTATGTTCTGCTTCTTTTTAAAAATCAACCAAATTACAGCAAATGTATTTCTTTTTTTCAAGCAACAAATATGTGAATCAATTAATAAAGGCCACTCCCATATTTCATTGCACTTAATGTCAAACTCGCTGTGCAATAATACCCATCCGACTGATCCAAGAAGAACTACCTTTTCGAAAAGCTGTAAAAACATTCTTATTCTGTTAAATCCCATCAAGAGCCAGCAATCAATATACTCACATACAACGAGCGCCGGGACACCCCGTTGGGGTAGCCGCGCGCTATATAAGATACACTAAATAAATACCCCTGCCATACAAAAATCCCCAAATGGTCTGACAAAGCAGTCCATGAAAGGTGTGTAGAAGCACATGAAGAGTGCATGTATGTCCACAAGCTTCAGTCTGTACATTTACGTGTATGTATACAGATGTATATGTGTATGTCTGTGAAATACGTGTCTGAGAATGCATGCGTGTGTGTTTGTCAGCCTGAGCAACCTGGATATGGATATTAAAGTGGACTGACAGGAATATTTTATGCAAGGCATCCTTGGTGTTTTTCTTCATCAAAATAATATTGTGGGTCATTGCTTAAAGGGAATAAGAGGAGAATCTCACATGAGATCCATTGGGAGGGACAGGTTCAGTCATCAACCAATGAATTATTGGAAAATGTCATGAATGTGTGTGAAATCTTTTCTTGAATTCCTGAGACAGCCAAAAATTACTAGGTAGAACTGCTACTTATCAGTAGTGTCCCAGCACACTGAGTATTATTCTATCACACTTGGATTGTCCAACCATTTGCTTTAGACTGTCGAACAGCTGGTGGAACAAGTTAAGGCTTACTGCAGGAAGTGACAGTAAATTTGTATCGGAGCTACAGCAGGCAGAGCAGCCACACAGGTAGACACAATCACTTTTAAAAGCAATAGGCAGTAATTTGCAGGCAAAAAGGCACGGAGGGACTAAAAATAAGACTCCAAAGAAAAGAGAGCGGATCGAAGCACATTTTAGAGATGAGACATGGTTCCAAATGGCATCCTAAAGCCTGCATGGTAAGGAGCTGCTGCCCATTTAATTTTAAACACTATGGACTATGTTTTCCCATGGGTTGGAGAGTGTGAAGCATTACAGTCTGCCCGAACTCTTCACAACTATTATGTGTTTTGGTTCCCACCCCCTTGTCAATGTCATCTTAGACTACAGGTAATTACATATCTTTTGGCCAGAATACCTCTTTGCTTTTGTTTCAGAATCTTAAACACCAAAGATTTCAGGAAACAAAGTTCTCGCTCAAGCCAATGCTGCAATGTCTGCTCTCAAATCCAGAACAGAACACCTAATAAACTAAAGCTTAATGGCTGGTAAAGGAGCATTTATTGGCTTTAATGTCTAAGTGGAGGTTAGAAAAAACAATTCAGGGGAGCCAAATGGGATTTAAAATAATTCTGGTCATGTCTGGGGTGCTGGGAAATGGGATAGAGCCCAGTCTCTGAAAAGGACAAGCTTGTAGGTGCCTGGGGCACTAAATGAACAAAGTGGCATCCATGAAAAAGAGGCGCACCCTATGTTTGGTTACAATGAATCTTGTAACTTCATTAACTAGGAGCTCATGGGTTATGTTGTGCCATTTTAAGGTGTGCACACCACATGGGAGGGTAGCCTGGAGCCTGCTAGGAGCCACCGATTGGGAAGTTTGATTGAAGCCTAATGGAAGAGCCAGGTTTTCAGTTTCTTCATGAACTTAAGGACAGAGTTTGCAGATCTGATGGTGAGGGAGAGCTAGTTCCATGCTTTCAGAGTGATGTGGGAGAAGGCTGCAAGTTCACATTTAGGCTCACCAGATGTAGGGGACCTGGGCAAGTAGTAACCAGGCAGAGTGGAGGTGTCTCGCAGGGATATGCAAGTCAATGTGGTCATTGAAGGTTCTCGGGGTCCAGCTTGTGCAGTGACTCATAGGTGTGTGTGTGAGCATTTAGAAAAGGGAACATTCTCGGATCAGTAGCCAGTGGAGGTCTTTCAGGTACTTGGTGATGCCGGACCGGAGTGGTAGGTTGAGTGACAGACTGGCAGCTGCTATTTTGTATCACGTTGAGTCTGGTGGCAAGTTTAGCCGCAATGCAAAAATAGAGTGAGTTACCCTTGGCAAACCTGCTAGTGACGAGTACTTGTATCACTGTTCTTCCGACACTGAGCAGGAGCCAGCTGAATACTTTCCTGAGCAATCGAAGCGTGAGAAAGCAGATATATGCATCTAAGTTGACGTGTTGGGACACAGAGTTAGCGGTTGACCACAAAGCTCAGGTTTCTGGAGGCTTTGGCGGGGCAGGAGCTGGTGACCAGAGCGATGTGACTCTTCCCAACAGTACAACTTCGGTTTTAAACTGTTAAAGTTTTAACCCCTTCGGCGCTCATGACGAGCTGAGCTCGTCACGTAACGCGGGTTTTTTTAAATCGCAGCGCGCAGCGGGAAAACCAATAGCGCGCATGCGGTTAAGCAGTTACTCTCACTTAGCTACATAATGAGGACATGCACTTTACAAAGTTGGATTGGGTGATGGGTGTGTCCTAAGAGAGGGGCAGGATCGGCTAGGTATTGTCCTTGTAGGAGATGATGCAGAAAAAAGGCACAGATGACTGAGGCAAGCGGGCCATGTAGGCGTTGAAGCAGGTGTGGCTACTGGATGATCCCTTGGGCATGCCACAGATAAACTTGTCCCACTCTGACATAAAAGGGGTGAGGCTCGTTCTCTGCGATGCATCCAAAGAGGCAGAGCGGATTCAGAGTAAGGCCAGCCCACGGATCCCAGTTCCGTGGCGGTGTTGGAAGATGATGGCTGGGGGACAGTGTCAAAGACTGCTGAGAGGTCCAAAAGGAGGAGGGCCACCAGTTCGCCTTTTTCAGTGAATAGGCCAATGTAATCTGAGGCGGCAATGAGGGGTGCTTTGGTTGGTTATGAATCTGGGTTGTGACGGATCCAGTAGGGCACTGGATTTGAGGTGGTTAGAGAGGCGGGCACCAATTCGTTTTTCGAACACTTTGGCTGGATAGAGTAGAAGCGAGATAGGCTTGTTGTTCGATAAGGTAAAAGAGTCGGCCAACTGTTTCTTAAGATAGGGAAGGATTGTGGTGCATTTCCAGGAGCTTGGAAAGCTGGCAGTATAGAGGGACAGGTTAAGTAAAGGGGAGCAATGCAGATCGGTTCAAACCTGAGAGTTTAGAAGTATTGGGGTAGGGGTCATAGGGAACTCCGGGCATATTGGTACGCATAGTGGTGGCAACTTCAGTGGCGGTGGTTGTGGGTCAGCTGGCTTCCGGGATGAGAAGGTTGAGGGAAGAAGGAGAGTTGTAGATAGATAGTTCAAATGGGCCAGAGTTGTGCTTTATGATGAAAACAGAAACATTAATCTGGAGATAAAGAAATAAGGATACATCACACTGTCAAAACAGTTTTGTGTACTCTTAATGGCCGTTAGTTCGTTCAGCAGTGGGTGATGCACACAGGAGTTAATTTGAGGGTCAAAGGAGAGTGTACATGGCAAGTTACAAGAGGGCAATACCTCCTCATCAATAGTTGCAGTCCTAAAGTGTCACTGGCACATTCATAACCCTAAGATGAGCCTTTTGTTACATGATTAAAATACACAAGCTCAGCTAAAAGGCCCTGGCGACTAGTGAACAGGTTCTCCCCTTTTCTTAGTCCTCCATGCAAATCTCAGCCAGCTTGCATTTTGTTCATTCTCCTCTCAATTAGGGAAATCTCCTCAAAGTTGACAGCTCGAGTTCTTGTCTTTCAAATATGGAGTAAAAACTTTAGTCTTTGTCTGATGCTAGGTTAAGTCCCTGTCCCCAAAAAGGTAGTAACAGTATCTTGTACTTCTGGCACAGCCTCTGCTGATTCTTCAGCAGGGCATTTTTAAATGTAAATGAGTACTAGAAACTGGTTCCAGAGGGACATGTAATGAAAACAGGCGCTACTGCAACTACAAAGGAGATTTCCAAAGGACAGGAATCAGGAGTTTACAAGAAAAGGGAAGCTCGAGTGGCAATTACATGTAAACTGTGTTACGTGTGTGTGTGCCCTCAACGATTATGCAAACACAGAGGATAATGTCCTCAGCTGCAGGAAAATGAACAGTTTTAAAGAAAGAGATAAGAAGAAACCTTTTCCCGGTTATAGTTTAAAAGTGCATATCAAATCACCGGTTACCAACCATAACTCTATCCACAGGCTTGTGAGGAATGACTATAGCCACCCCCACTGTGCCTCTTACAGAGGTTTTGCTCTGCTGTTGGGAGCAACAAAGAAACCAACATAGAGCATCTCAAGTGGTTCCAAACATGTTGAGACCACAGTAAGAGAAAGACAATATAAACCTGAACAGGGAAAAAAGAAAAACAACAACTATACAGCAACTGCCTGTAGAGGGCAATGTGTTCTTCAAATGGACTCTAGAATAACCTTAACAACTTGTGGCTTTTATAACCAATTTCATTGAAAATGTGTGGCAAAATTCATCATCTAGCGGTTATTTCCAGGATTTATTTTCTAGTGAGATAGTTGTTGCTTGAGAGGAGGGTGTGCAACCTTCTTTTGAACCTGGTGGAGCTGTTTCACAAACAATGTAATCAGATTAGTGAGGTCTAGTCTTGGTTTGTAAGTAGCAATTATATCATTTCGGATGACTTCGGATCTCAAGGGTTAATGCAGTGGCAACATGGTTAGTAACAAGACTAAACCTGGGGGTAGATATGGAACCTAGTTAGTTAACTCTGCACAGAGAGAAAACTTTGTTATAGGATGGTGAAAATGAGAACCTTAGTGTTTGGCCTAGCTGTTCAGCTTTTGTTACATGTGATGTGCAGTTTGAAGAGTTATTTGAGATAGGTGCAACAAAGGTGGTGGTTTGGACTTTGTATTGAGGAAAAAACTATTGAGCCATGAGAGGGACTGGGAGTTGTTCATCAGTAATACACTCTTCATTTGGTGTCTGCTTATCCCCTTGTACAGAGGCCATTTTACTTGGAGAGGAATGGCTGGACTCTTAACATCCACTTATTTAGGGAGTAATGGTGTCAGAAGGTTGGTAAGCTATTGGTGTCTGCCTTATGAGATTTCCTGTGATTGGTCTTGATGTTTACACAGCACTGTAGGATTGGTTCTGCCTGTTCAACCCTCAGCGCCAAGACACCCACGGGTATAAGTTGCGCTTTATAAATTTTAAAAATAAATAAATAAATAGTGTGGTTTCACCCCAACTACACAAGTCAGTTTCTCAGTTCTCACCTATTTTTGGAGTCTGAGTATGAGATCTGTTGTGAAGATTGCACAACTAGCATTGTTTCTAGGAGATTTTAAGAGAATGGGATTAGTTACTTACTTGTAATCCTAGTTCTCATCCAGGGGTATACTCATCAAAGTCATAATCTATGAATAATCCCCGCCCATGTGTGGGATCCCGGAGCATATAGAAAATACATATATATACATATATGCATATGTGAAAACATTTACATGCAGCCTAAAATGTTTCCAACATGGCAAAAATGCCGAAATTACATAGGTCTGCATTGTAGTACCCATACCTTCCTAATCCATAAGGAAAAGAGGGACCACTAAACAGTTTTCATACATCAATGCTTCATTGCCATAAAGAAAAGAAAACAAGTTACTTACCTGTAACTGTAGTTCTCCAGTATTGGAAGATTTCATAGATTCACATGCCTGAATCATTCCCCGTCGTCGAGACGGGAGTCTCAGGTACATGAAAAAGCAATGCTTAGCAGTTAAGCAAACTGAAAGAGGCCTAGGCCCATTTTCCTTTTGAAACCCATTACATTTGTTATTTAAAAAGGACCAAACTTTTCCCTGAACCAATCAGAGCTCCTCACCCTTTAGAACTCTCCTGAGAGAACCTTTGCCTCCTCAGATTTTTGCGCACTTGTGCATAAAACACTTTCCGTGCTAAATCCAAGGTGAGCCTCTCAGGGGAAGAGGGTGGGTTGCATGTGAATCTATGAAAGCTTCCAATACTGGAGAACTACAGTTACAGGTAAGTAACTTGTTTTTTTACTCCAGTATTGGAGCTTTCATAAATTCATATGCCTGAATCAGAATAGCGAACAGTGATATAACAAAGCACATTTGTCTTCTGTATTCCAACATCATGTAAGACAGTATGAATAATCTTATACACAGCAAGTAATAAAAATGTGCATTTGTGATCAAGAAAAAAGGAAGGAGGGATGTAAAGAGGGCTCACCGTCATTGGATGATATTCCTCAGAACCGCTTCTCCCACTGCCACATCTGTCTCGGCAGCCGCTTCGAAGCAGTAATGCCTAGTGAAGGTATGGGTTGATGTCCAGGTTGCTGCCCTGCAGATATCCTGGATCGGCACTCCTGCAAACAACGCAGTGGATGTGGACACTGCTCTCGTCGAATGAGCACGAACCAGTGCATTCAGAGGTTTACCAGCAGCTCGGTGACAGTAGACAATTGCACTGGAAATCCACCTGGCAATCCCACGTTTTGATAAAGGGAAACCTTTCCTGGGTGCGTAACACGCAACGAAGAGTTGTGAGGACTTGCGAAAGCTCCTAGTTTCTTGCAAATAAAATTTGAGACATCGCTGTACATCCAGCGAATGCAGAACTCTCTCTGCCGCTGTTACTGGTTGAGGAAAGAAGCGTTTCAACACTAATGGTTCATTTAAGTGAAAGTCAGTTGGCACTTTAGGAATAAACTTTGGGTTAGTCCTAAGAATCATCCTGTCTTCTTGAAATTGCACAAAAGGGTCTTGAATCGTGAGAGCCTGTAGTTCTCCTACTCGCCTCGCTGATGTCAAGGCAATGAGAAGCGCCACCTTCCATGATAGGAATTTCAAATCGGCTCTGTGTATAGGTTCGAAAGGCTGTTTCATTAATTGTGATAGTACTATGTTTAGACGCCAAAGTGGTGGTGGTGGTTTTATTGGAGGAAAAACTCTGAATAATCCCTTCATAAATTGTTTGATCCTTGCCGACCATAAGGATGGGCCCGAGGCAGACCGTCTGTAGCCGGATAATGCGGCTAAATGCACCTTAATAGAAGCGTGATTTGGCTAAAAGTAAGATGTATGGGATAATTTCACAAGGTGCCGCAGTTACAGGATGAATTTTATTTCTCTGACACCATAAACAAAACCTCTTCCATTTCATTCTGTAGGTTTTGTTGGTACTATCTGCTCTAGCCTTCAACAGGATTCTTTTACATTCCTCTGAGATTTTTATATGCTGAAACTCACAGTGCTCAGGAGAAAGGCCGCTAAGCGCAAGGATTTCGGGTCCGGATGGAGCACTTGGCCCTGGGACATTGTCAGAAGTGATGGAATTGGTCGGAGACGAACTGGACGGTCCTCCGACAGTAGCAGGAGTTCTGTGAACCAGTGTTGTCTGGGCCACCATGGGGCTATCCGGATCAGCCTGCACGGTTCTTTCTTGATCTTCACAAGCACTCGGGCAGGAGAAGAATTGGAGGAAAAGCGTAAGCAAAGACGCAGGACCATGCCATCGAAAACGCATTCCCCAAAGACCCCCTCTGGGGAAGCCACCTTGCGAAGAACCAGCATTTCTTGTTTTCCCTTGTGGCGAAGAGGTCTACTGTTGGTTTTCCCCATCTTCGAAAAATGTTGTTCAGGATATCCTGGTCCAGCTCCCACTCGTGGCAGGACGACCTGAGCCTGCTGAGAGTATCCGCCTTGACGTTCTGATCTCCTGGGAGATGTTCTACTGTCAAGGATATCCCTTGCTGTAGTGCCCATTCCCATATTCTCTGGGCTTCCTGAGACAGGGAGAGAGATCTTGTTCCTCCTTGTTTGTATAAGTATTGCATCACAGTCGTGTTGTCCGTTCTTACCAACACCGATGAGCTTCTTATCCTTAGTAGGAAAGCTTGTAATGCGAATCGGATTGCCCTGAGTTCCAGCAGGTTTTTGTGTAATTGCTGCTCGTGCAACTTTTAACGACCGCTGACTTCAAGGTCTTGAAGAAATGCTCCCCATCCTTCTAGGGACGCATCGGTAGACACTACCAATGGAGCTGGTATTGTAAGAAATGAAAGACCTTGAGAGACATTTTTGTCTTTCGTCCACCATGTTGCTGCTTGAACCATGACTGGTGTTACTTGGACTACGTCTTCGAAGGATTCCTCTGCTTGACGCCACTGATGATCGAGCTGTTCTTGCAACGGGCGCACTCTTAACCTGCAGTGAGGCACGAGGGGAATGCAAGATGACATCATGCCCAGCAATGACTTATACCTGCGTCCTGAAAGATACTTTCTTTTTTATAAAGTCTTGGAAGAGAGACACAATCTTCAGTTGTCTTTCTTTGGAGGGAAACGCCTTGTTCCTTTCCGTATCTAGTGTTGCTCCCAGAAAAGTGATCAGTTTTGTTGGTTGAAGGGTTGATTTTTCCTCGTGTAGAGTCAACAAACCTAGTTTGGCAAACAAGTCTATGCAAGCCTTCGTTGACGCTCGGGCTAGTGCTTCCGATGGTGCCTTGACTAACCAGTTATCAGGGTAAGGAAATATTTGATGTTTTTGTTTCCTTAAAACAGCCGCCACTGGAGCCAGGCATTTTGTGAACACTCTTGGAGCTGACTTTAGGCCGAATGGCAGTACCTTGAATTGGTAATGTTCTCCAGCTACCATGAATCGAAGGTACTGTCTGTGTGAAGGATGGATAGGGACGTGAAAATACGCATCCTGTAGGTCAAACGTGGTCATGTGATCTCCTGGGTTCAATAGTAGAATGATGTCCTGAAGAGACACCATCCTGAAAGACTGCTTTTGGAGATGGGTGTTTAGGGATCTGAGATCCCGAATAGGATGCCATTGGAGGATGTTTTTCTTGACCAGAAAAAATCGGGAGTAAAACCCTTTTGGGAGTTCGGCACATGTTCTATTGCTCCCTTTCGGAGCATTGTCCGAATCTCCTTCCGGATTTGATGCAAATGATTGACTTTTTGATGCATCAGTGGTGTACAAGGAGGAGTCTGTAGAAATTCTAGAGTGTGGCCGAATTGAATAATGTTGAGGACCCATTGGTCAGTTGTTATTTCTTGCCAATTTTGAAAATATTGAGCAATCTTTCCACCCAGGGGAGCATTTGATCTCAGAAGAGTTGGTGTAGCCAGAGTTTGAAGGTTGTCATTGTCGTCGGGTGTTGGCTTTCCCCTGACGACCTCGTTTGCCTCTCGGAGTTGATTTTGTATAACCTCCGATTGTCGCTGTACATACCGCTGACAGTAGGGCTGAGAGGAGGCAGAGTAAGAGGAATATATCCCTTGCCGATATCCTCCTCTGTAAGATGATTGCCCTCTACCCTTAGAGCCTCGAAAAGGAACCTTTCTGTATAGCAGAGTTCCTAATACTTTAGCAGTATCAGTATCCTTCTTGATACTCTGTAGTGTATCATCAACATGTTTGCCAAATAAATCTTCACTGTTGAAGGGAAGGTCTAAGATCTTATTCTGAACCTCCGGTCTAAAAGCCGTCGCTTTTAACCACCCTTGTCTGCACAGAACTGCTGCTCCTCCCAGCACCTAAATGCCGTGGTCGCTATAGCCAGAGCGCAATCTATAATTTCTGCCGAAGTCCTCTCACCCTCCAAAAGAATTTTTCTGGCTTCTTGTCTCTCTGGTTCTGGTACATGGTCAATATATGGCGAAAGGTCGCACCACATTTGCCTGTCGTATCTTCCCAGAATAGCGAGGGCATTTGCAGCTTTTACCAGTAGAGCCGACATTGAGGAAAATCTCTTTTCTGCGTTGTCCAGTCTCCTACGTTCTCCGTCTGGTGGTGCCGTTATTGGAGCGGACGGATTTCTCGATTTCTGTTGCGCCGCCTGTTGCGCCGCCTGTGTAATAACGGAGTCCAGTTTGGGATGACCCAAAAGACATGCTGGAGCATCTGCAGGCACTTTATATTTTTTGTGCAGTCTAGCGAGCACTGGAGTCACTGTAGCTGGCTTTTCCATATCCTTTAGGCCTTCTTCCCAAATAGGACTTACAATAGGTAAGGACCAAACAGATCTTCGATAGGGTTCCTTAAAGTCATATAAGAAACATTCTGCTTTATCTTCCATCATGGTAAGTGCGAAACTTTTAGTGGCCCTTTCCATCATGGCTATGAAAACCACCAATGTCCTCTGGTGGAGAATCCACCGGTTTCGGAGTAGAAGGTGAAGGAATGAGATAATCGTCCCACTCTCTGCTAGGGTCCGTAATCTCTCCATCCTCATGGTCATCATCCGTGGTATCTGGATCCTGCTGAGATCTTGGTGGTGGAGACCTAGGAATGGACTCCGGCAAGATCTCCCTCCTTCGCACTGGTGTACCCGGTACAGAGCGAGGTCGAGGTGTAACCTCAGGAATTTCCTTAGAGGCCTGAGGCACCGGATATCTTCTTCTATAATCCTCTAACATGCCTTGTAGATCCTTCAATAAAGAAGATGGTACACTTGTCATCTCCTCGTGATGCTCCTGGTGGTATTGTTGCTGTTGTTGGGGATGATCCTGAAATCCCTCATACTCTCCCTCTGAGTCTTCCTCTTGGTATTTCACCCTTAACTGCGATGGGCTACTCGCATATCCAAAAGGACCACCTTCATCTTCGTCCTCTGAGTCCTCTTTTTCTAGAAGGGGAGAAGGGAATAATGGAGACACCTTGCTTAGAGATGTAATCTCTGGTGTTAATGTTCTTTTCCAGGCTAAAAACCTCTTTTCTGGGGTGTTATCCCTCGTCGACGAGCCCGTCGACAAGATCCCTATGGTCGACTACATCACAGTCGTCGACGCTATCGTCGTGTTGTAGTCACCGTCGACGTTGTCGACGCTCCCGCGGTCGTTGACGATCCCGTCGACTAGGTGGATGTAGCCATGGTCATCAACGCCGTAGTCGACGACGAATTTGTCGTAGATACGGTGGAAGTGTCGACGGCGTCTTAGCAACAGCCATTACCTCATGCTTCGTCGACAATGATGGCGGCGCTTTCGGCGTCGATAATGTCATTTTCCTGGTCAACACTCTCGTCGACGGTGCAGATTCTTCCTCTTCAGAAGGTTTAGAGGAAGGCTTTTTGATAGTAATCTTGACCCTGAGAGGAGATTTTAAAGGCTCCGAGGTAGTTTCCTTCACCTGTTTCACCTCTGAAGCAGAACCCTTTTTCTCCTCGCCTGAAGGAGATTTTGAGGGACTGTGCCCTCTTTTTTGGGGCCTTCTCAGGTCTCTCACCTGAGGTATGAGCCTGAGGAGATCTGCTTCTTTTTTGAGATCTCCGAGACGAAGAGGACTCTTCCTCACTCTCACGTGAGAGGATCTCCTTTCTGGCTTTAACCTTCTGAAGCCAAAGTAGTAGTCTTCCCTCACGATCCCTCAAGGTTTTATTTGAAAAGGTTTGACATACCTTACAATCCTTTGCTTGATGGTCTAGATAGAGGCAGTATATGCAGTCTTTATGAGGGTCATCTGAATAAAGTATTTTTTTAGAGCAGGTGGCACAAGCTCTAAATAATCCTTTTTTTTCTTTGTCAGCCATGGTAGAAGAATAAGGAACTTCAAATAAGAAAAAGTAGGAGAGAACCTCAAATCCCAGTCATAGTGAGTAGAATTGAAGAGTTTGAGCAGAGCTCAAAGGAGACTCCCTAGCACAACGTGCGGTAGAAAATCTGAGGGGCAAAAGGCTCTCTTAGGAGGGTTCCAGAGGGTGAGGAGCTCTGATTGGTTCAGGGAAAAGTTGTGTCCTTTTTACATAACAAGTGTAATGGGTTGCAAAAGGAAAATGGGCCTAGGCCTCTTTCAGTTTGCTTTACTGCTAAGGATTGCTTTTTAATATACCGGAGACTCCCGTCTCGACGACGGGGAATGATTTAGGCATGTGAATCTATGAAAGCTCCAATACTGGAGTAACTTGTAATTGGAGGCATTTGCCTGTAGGCTGCAGCAGAGTACTAAGAAACAAAGAAAACTGACACCTTGCCTTTAAGACATTAGAGTAGGGGTACCGTGCCTTTCAGACCTGCAGGAGACACCTTGCTCCCATGATGCACCACAGGTGGCAGTTAGGTCAGTTCTTTTTAATGGTGTATAGGCACCTGAGTGGACATGCAATCAATATACAATAACTCCAACATGCTCGCCCGGGGAGGTGGGTGGGTCGCTTATGACTTTGAGGAGTATACCCCTGGATGAGAACTAGGATTACAGGTAAGTAACTAATCCTTCTCATCCAGGGGATACTCATCAATAGTCATAATCTATGAATGGAGTAGCAAGCCCATACCTAAAGTCTCGCGGACGAGCAACAGAGTATACAGAACATGAAGTAACAACACATTCAAACTGCAATTATGCAAAAGCATTTCTTAAAGAACATTGCCCAACCTGGGCATCCGCCTGGGCATCCAAATCTAGGCTGTAATGGCGAGTAAAAGGGTGTACTGAGCGCCATGTAGCCGCCTTACAGATTTCAGATAGAGGAATGTTGCGAAGGAGAGCTGTGGTAGAAGCTTTCCCTCTAGTAGAGTGTACTCTTGGTCTGCCATGTCAGCTAGCTGGTAGGATAAAGCTATACAAGAGACTACCCATCTAGAAATAGATCTTTTGGAAGCAGCTAGACTGGTATTTGTAGAACCATAGTTGACAAAAAGCCGGTCAGACTTCCTAAGTGGAATGGTTTTTGCAAGGTAAAACTTCAATACCCTCCGGAGATCTAGAGAATGTAATGACCTCTCCGGGGAAGAGGTTGGTTGAGGAAAGAAAGTGGGCAGAGTAATAATCTGATTGATGTGGAAATCCGAGACCACCTTAGGGAGGAAGCTTGAATGTGTCCGTAGCACCACTCTATTGGCATGGAACACAGTGTAAGGCTCCTTGCAGCACAGCGCCTGAATCTCACTCACTCTGCGGGCTGAAGTGATGGCTACTAAGAACGCAGCCTTCCAGGTCAGATGCTGTAAAGAGGCCTTATGAATAGGCTCGAAAGGAGCAACCATCAACTTGGTGAGGACAATATTAAGCTCCCACTGGTGGAAAAACTTTCTTGAGCCCCTCTAGAAAATCTTTGCCCACTGGCATTTGGAAGAATGAGGTCTGGGTAGGAGTTCTATAGGCTGTGATAACCTACCAGCTAGATGGACCCTGATGGAGGGGTACTTCAGTACTTCAGGCCTGACCTCGCCAAGTTCATACAGTCAGCAGATCGGTCTAGATGTTCGTACCGGATGTCTTCAGGAGCCATGCAGTCAACCGTAGAGATTGGAGGTTGGGATGAAATACTCTCCCCCCATTCTTCGTCAGCAAGTCCGGGCGGCAGGGCAACCTGCGATGTGGAACCTGACAGCTGTAGGAGATCCGGGTACGACCACTGGTGCGGCCACTCTGGTGCTACCAGGATCATTCTGGTGTTGGTCCTGTAAAACTTCTGTATGACCGCCGGGATCAGAGGGCGTGGAGGAAAAGCGTATAGCAATGTCTGCGACCAGCTGATCAAAAGTGCATTCCCCCGTGATCCCTGCTGGGGGAATCTGGACGCGAAGACGGGGCATTTTGTGTTTGCTGCGTCTGCGAACAGATCAATGTTCTGGCACTCCCCATTGCCGAAAGACGTCCTGAGCGACGTCGTCTGTGAGCACCCAGTCGTGCGCTTCTACGAAGTCTCTGCTGAGCCCGTCTGCCTGCACGTTCAAATGAACTGCTACGATAGTGAGACCCCTCGCCAGCAGCCACTGCCATATGGTCTGGGCTTCCAAAGACAGGACTCGTGATCTAGTCCCCCCTTGTTTGTTCAGATAGAACATTGCTGTTGTGTTGTCTGTCTGAATCTGAAGGTAGCTGGATTGAAGGGACAGGTACAAGGACTTGAGCGCAAGATGGATCGCCCGTAGCACCAAGAAGTTGATGTGATAACTTCTCTCTGTCTCGGACCAGAGACTTGTACTTGAAGCTGGCCCATATGAGCTCCCCAACCCTGAGGTATCTGATGAAAAGGGACCCCTTGCAGAAGGTGAGAGCGTTTCATCCACCATTTGATGGAGTCGCTGGCAGCTTGATGAAGGGAGACAAAATCTTCCCAACGGCCTGACCTCTGTGACCATTGATCTTCGAGGGACTGTTGTAGAGGCCGCATGTGAAGCCTTGCATTGGGCACAATGTAAATGTATGAGGCCACTGATCCCAGCAGTGAAGACACTTGCCTGGCTGTGGGACATGCAGAGTCTAGCAGAGTCTGGCACTTGAGAAGTATTGAGGACAACCTCTCCTCCAAAGGACACACGCTTGCCTTTGCGGAGTCCAAGGAGGCGCCCAGATAGTGTATCCGTTGTGTGGGGTTGAGGACCGACTTTTTGTAGTTGACTTGCAACCCCAAGGAATGCAATAGGTTGAGGCAGTACTACCATTTTTCTCAGAAGACTTTGGGGAACGCAGGGTGGAAGGAAATGTGTGGATACACGCAGATTCCAGAACTTTCCACCACAAAATGTGGAGAAAATGTGGGTTTCTCAATTTTTTAGGTTTGCAAGGGATTCTGGGTAACAAAACCTGGTGGGAGGAAGGCAAGTCACCCCATCCTGGATTCCCCTGGGTGTCTAGGTTTCAAAAATGTATAGGTTTGCTAGGTTTCCCTTGGTGCCGGCAGAGCTAGGGTTAAAAAACTACAGCTAGGCACTTTGCCAAAAAAGGGTCATTTTTCACTGCGAAATTGAGGTGTGACCACGTTGCGTTTTGCGCCGTTTCCTGACGCAGGCACTAGGCCGACCCACACAAGTGAGGTACCGTTTTTATTGGGAGACTTAGGGTAATTCAGATTTGTAAATCAACTGTTTTTACCTATTGAGTTTTCATGCATTTCTCCCTTCCAAATGAAAGACATTGTGTAAAAAAGAAGTCATGTTGAAATATGACCAATAATTGACGCATCGCGTCTGTGAACAGCGGAGCAGTGGGGGCAGGTATTCCAGCAGGACTTGAAGCTCCAGGAGCCAGCAAGCCTTCAGTGAACCAGCAGCCCCTTCCCCTCACCAACGGGTGTACTTTTACTCCTCGCGCCTCCCGCTTCGCGGAAGACACATTGCGTCTGTGAACAGCGGAGCAGTGGGGGCAGGCATTCCAGAAGGACTTGAAGCCCCAGGAGCCAGCGGGGCCGTCAGCGAACCGGCAGCCCCTCCCCCTCAACATCGTCACCAGGTGGATTCAACTGTTGGAGCTTCCCCGCGACGCGGACAGGGCCACCCCCCTTGATTCTCTTTCACATCTATGCTGTTCGAAGATTTAGGTAAAGAAGGTCAACTCAGGACCATAACTCCATACGTTAAAACAGCAAGTAGACTTTATTTCTCCGGGGGATGTTTGACCTATATTAACTTTCGTTATTGCCAATTAACCAGAGTGGCTTTATCGTCATTTTATATTTTTGAGGTTGATATAAATTGCCCTAGTTGACATTTGCTTGGGAATTTTTAGGTCGAGGGACCTATAAACTGCGAAGCAGCTTCCGGTCCGGAGATCTTATGCTGTATAGTAGGGCAGTTTAGACCCGCCTCTCAGCTCCGTTCGCTTCCATTGGCTGGCTTCCTAAACTGAGGCCAACCATTGGAAGAGAAGTGAGTCACTCCAAACAAGCCCCATCTTTTTCGGATTCGGGGGTGTAAGTTTTGCTGTTCTTTAGCTCGTGACGTCGTCCATCACTCAGGACAGAAAAACACGCCCCCGAATTCGAAAAATTCCGGAAGCTTGCGGCAGCCATTTTTTTTTTCCTGCGGCTCAAGCAGGATCAACCGAGGACGCCTCCCTACAGCTTTGCGGCCCGACAGTCATGTGGAGTCTGACTCGGGTAAGCTCTCCAGAGGTAGGCACGGCACAGTTGTTAGTAATTTTCGACGGGTGCTCCTCCTGTCAGTGCCCGCCTCCACTCTCTATATAATCAGCCCCAGCGGCCTGCTCCTCACAGAAAAGTTTATCCGAGCGCTCAGAAGTGTGACTTGACTTCTAGGCGCAGCCGGGCATCTCTTGGTGGCTTTACCCCCACACAGGGCAGGACTCATTTTACCCTCTCTTGACGCCTCCCTACAGCTTTGCTGCCCGACAGTCGTGTGGAGTCTGACTCGGGAGTCCGGCAGTCCTTGCATCTGTCCCCCGCCCTGGTGAGATGCGGAGACCGACAGTCCTTGCACCCGTCCCCCGCCCTGGTAAGATGCGGAGACCGGCAGTCCTTGCACCCCATCCCCGCCCTGGTATGATGCGGAGACCGGCAGTCCTTGCATCCGTCCTCCGCCCTGGTGAGATGCGGAGACCGGCAGTCCTTGCACCCGTCCCCCGCCCTGGCGAGATGCGGAGACCGGCAGTCCTTGCACCCCTCCCCCGCCCTGGAGAGATGCGTAGTCCGGCAGTCGTTGCACCCGTCCCCCGCCCTGGTGAGATGCGGAGTCCGGCCGATCTTGCACCCGTCCGGCAGTCCTTCCACCCGTCTGCGTCAGAGGTTCCAGGGAGCAGCTTTAACTTTAGAGCATTTAACTCTGCAGTAGTGTCGCCCTTCACTGTATATAATGTGACGTCAAAGAGACTCGCCATGGTTCTTTCAGTCTCATCATTACAAAACGGAAGCATTTTCAATGTTCTGTACAACGAAGCCACAGTTGTTTCCTATTTATCTTACAATCACTGACAAAGCCAATAGTCCTGGCTTGTTGTAGGTGTAATGTTCCTTATAGTTTTCTATATTTGGAGGCAATGACAGAAGCAGCAAAATACCAGCGGGGGGTGGGCGGGGGGGGGGCTATGCGCGCATATTTTTAAGCCACGCCCCTAATTGCATCTGCCCCAGTTGTTTCATTCCATGTAAAGCTCTTCTGGAGCCCCCAGATGCACGTCTAATTCAGACATTTCCGCTGAAGTACACTGTTCTCCTCATTCAGGCTGCTCTGTAGTGTCACGTGCAAGAGCGTGAGGGGGGTTAGGAAGGAATCTGAAATAGTAGGGGCTGCTGCCATAGTAACTGAAAAGGAATGTTATTTTTTTTGTCCCTTTTGCGGTAGTCAGACTACAACAAACCCCGATGGGCCTCTCTTTCAAGGTGTAGTTCTTGGTAAGTGTTTTTTGCTGCTGGTGTGAAATGCTGTTTTCAGCCCCTTGGAGATCTGACACTACTTCCTGCCGGAGCCTCTGATTGGGCAGTTTTGTTGTAGAACATTCTGCACTTGTCTTAAATGTGAACACTCGGGGAGTTTGGATTAACTCTTTCTCGCAGACGGAAAACGTATGTGTCTGTGTGTGCATATGTGTGTGTGCGTGCCTGTGTGTGCATCGGTGTATGTGTGCATGCCTGTGTGTGGTTGCCTGTGCATGTGAATGCATCTCTGTGTGAGCGCATCTGTGTATGTGTGCAAGTGCCTATGTGTGCATCTGTGTGTGTGTGTATGTGTGTGCCTGTGTATGTGTGTGCCTGTGTATGTGTATGTGCATGACTGGGCGTGTGTGCGCATCTGCATGTGTGTGCGTACCTGGGCGTATGTGCACATCTGTGTGTGTGCCTGTGTATGTGCGCATCTGTGTGTGTGTGCATCTGTGTGTGTGCGCCTGTGTATGTGTGCACATCTGTGTGGGGGGCGTGCCTGGGTGTGTGTGCATCTGTGAGTGTGTGTGCCTGTGTATGTGCGCATGTGTGTGTGTGTGGTGTGTGTGTGTGTGTGTGTGTGTGTGTGCGCCTGTGTATGTGTGCTCATTTGTGTGGGGGTGCGTGCCTGGGTGTGTGTGTGTGCATCTGTGTGTGTGTGCATCTGTGTGTGTGTGCGTTCCTGAGCGTATGTGCGAATCTGTGTGTGTGCATCTGTGTGTGTGTGCCTGCCTGGGTGTGTGTGCATCCGTGTATGTGTGCGCATCTGTGTGTGTGCGTGCGTTCCTGGGCTTGTGTGTGCATCTGTGTGCGCATCTGCGTGTGTGAGCGTACCTGAGCGTATGTGCGCATCTGTGTGTGTATGTGTGCGTGCCTGGATGTATTTGTATTTGTATGTGGGTATTTGTAAAGCGCAACCTGTCGCTCCGGAAGGGGCATCCTGGCGCTGTGCATGTGTATATTAGCGGGTAGAGCTCTAGATTGCCGCCATTACAAAGCTGTCGGATAGCTGGTAGATCCATGTTTTAAGATGTTTCCTGAAGATGCTCTCCTTGTCAGTCAGTCTAAGATCTATAGGCATGATGTTCCACGCCCTTGATGCTAGGACCGTGTGCCTGTGTATGTGTACACCTGTGTTTGTGTGTGCATCTGTCTGTGTGTGTGCGTGCCTGGCCGTGTCTGTGCATGTGTGTGTGCGCGTGTCCGGTTGTGTGTGTGCGCATGAGTGTGTGTGCGCGCGGGTGCCTGGGCGTGTGCGCGTATCTGTGTGTGTGTGCCTGTGTGTGTTTGCCTGTGTGTATGTGTGTGTGTTTGCCTGTGTATGTGAAAGCATTTGTGTGTGGATGTGCCTGTGTGCGCGTGCGTGTCCAGGGTAATGCAATCCTTCCCTTCTGTCAAGATTAACATACAAATGAATGTTATGTTTGTACCACAAGTGCCGTTGTCAGAATGAAGTGACTGCTGCTGATGTGGCCCGGCCTCGCCTCCACATGGGGCTCTGATCAGGTCTTTCTCGCCAGCCTGGAGTCTGCTTTTAGTCAGGCGCAGCTCAGTGTCCTGGTCCCTGCGAGGGGCGAGCCTGAGCTCTGACATTTTGTTATTTCGAAAATGTTCCCTTGCTCAGAAATGTGAGCGCACATGTGTTTCGAGTTAACTCCTAGATAGACGGGAAGGATTAGTTACTTACCTGTAATCCTAGTTCTCTTCCAGGGGTATCCTCATCAAAGTCATAAGCACTGAATATTCCCGCCCATGTGCGGGACCCCGGAAACAATATAAACAAGCATTTGCAATGCAATAGGTCTCGCATTTACGCAAGTTTGAGCTATTGACATTGCAAATGGCAATGCCTTTTATTTTTGTTTTTAAAACGTAAATAAATGGCATTGCCATTTACAATGCCAATTGCTTAAACTTGCGTAAATGCGAGACCTATTGCCTGGTAAATGCTTGTCTCCTACTGGAACCGTAATCCTGCCTTCCTGTCTCTGCTTAGAGGGCTGCTTAGGAATGAGCTTCCCGGAGATAAGCAACTGATTTATGAGGTCTTTGAGCTCAGCATGAAGGCCCCTTTATGTTTACAATCAGTTGTGTTCGGACTGTTGTATTTATGGCCTTCACAGTCGGCTGCCAGAAGCTTTTTAGATGTTAGCTGTATATGGGTTTGTGTTGTAATTGTGCTGCATTCAAAAAAGGCTCGCTTTTCAGCCAGCCATAAGCGGTATTTGGTGCTTTAATGAATGTTTAGTATGAAAATAAGTTAAATAGTAGGGAAGTAACTCTCCTGCTGGGACAGACTATTGTTAAAACCAGATCTGGCAGGCGCGCCTTTTCCCACATCGCTCCTAAAGTGTGGAACCATTTGCCACTACACATAACAACCTACTATGAAAACCAAGCTTTTCGAGACGAGTAGTCTTACTGTGCCAAGGGCTTGGCTAGACTTACACATCGGCCACAAGATACCCTCCCGGTGACAGTGTGCGCTACAAATCTGCCGCGCTACAAATCTGCCGGGCCGGGCTGAAGTACATTTTAATGGGGCAAAGTCTGCATTTCTTTAAATAGAACAATGCCTAAACAACGTAGCCTGAAAAATGACGTCAGGACAGAACGTGGAGTTCTAGACAGGCGTGCCATGCACCGAATGGGCAGCCCTTGCACCGCTTACAGCAGAGCGTGTCTGAGGAGTGGCTGTACTTTTAATGGGGCAGGAGACGTTTACCGAAATGAAAGGCTGGAGCTGGGTGACACCACCTACCGATGCGCACGAGTACTGCTTTAAAGTTTCCAGATACAGTCGCACCTCTAGGGAGTATTCCCCAAAGTTAGTAATCTGTGGTTAGAAGTATCCATAAGAAACGGGTCACTTTGATGAGAGGATAAACGAGACCTGGTAACAGCGACAGAACAGACCGAGAAGAGAGGAGACCGGAGACAGGAGACAAATTGGGGACAGAAAGTGGCACAGAGCAGACATGTAACACAGGAAAGGAGATTTAAGTCACCTGGGACAGAGAGTGACACACCTGGGCTAAGTGATAGAGACTGTAGAACTAAGGGACACGAAAAAGAACAGCGACACCAGGAGCCCTACAATCGAGGCAGAGGGACACAGGGGTCAGAGAGAGGGAGATTATACAGTGCGAAGACAACACAGCGCGACATAGGACACACATGGGAAAAGTGACGAAGAAGAGACGGGGGACACCTTGGGATACAGACTGGCAGGGACGAGACACTCAGAATAGAGAGACTCCAGGGGTCGGACACGGAGAATACAATCATTGGAGCAGTAGAGGGCAGACTATAACAGAACAGAGACACAAACTTGAAGACATCCTGACAGAAGTAGAGATTAGCTCACACAGTGAGAACATATACAGGCAATGGAGAAAGTAACAAATTACCCAGCAGGCCGGTGCCTCCAAGGCCGGTCAAATCTGGTGAAAAGTATGTGGAGTGCCAGATTTATACTGACACGAATCACTGTGCACCAGCCTTACCTGCCTATAAGAAACAAACCTTTTCAGAAATCAACCCCTTTCCAAGCAGGTTTCCCCTCAGAGACAAGACGCCGGGTGCACTGAGGCAGAATGCTGAATACAGGACATCCTCTCCACAGAAGGTGAGGGGCAGGGGAAATGTAATGCTGTTTGTGTGATCTTGGAGAGGTTCTACACAGTCCAAACTAACCCTCTTTCATACACACAGATCAACTACACATAGAACGTACCACTCAAAGTAACATAAAAGCATACACACACACACACCAACACAAACACCTAATCACACACTTGGAAATGCAGACTTAGTCACACACACCCAGACTCAAGCATGCACACTTACTGGTATACCTCAGCACCCACGTAAAAATAACAAACACAATATATCCATGTCTTCATCTGTGTGCAAGTGTTTTTCTGTTCCATCCTTCTCCTGCTGCTGCGGTCTATCATCCTGTCTCTCTCCCTCTCTGCCCCTCTCCTCTCACTTTTTTACCTTTCTCTCTCGATCACTATCTCTTCTCTGTAAGTGCTGCAAGCCGCGATCTCTGGACAGCCTCACAGCCCCGTGCCGGCTCTCCCAGAAGTCACCGCGGCCACCGCACACTTCCCGAGGTGGTTTGCAGATGGTACAGCCAGTAACTGCGAGTACGTATGCGTCAAAAAACCAAAGATAATTTTCATTATTTTGTCGTGTATTTCTATAGGTTCTGATTCGATCCCCCTATTCCTGACCCTATTCTGGTTAAACTTACTAGCTAGTTAACTAACAGTCAGCCCATGAGGCAAGAAATCCCCCATGATGCAGATACCGTTATCTGACGCAGTCACACTACGGCACAGGAACGTGTTATCTGATTAGGTCATAACGCTTGAGATCTAATTAGACAAGCGACATTCCTCCAGCCCCTGATAAGGCATACGACGTTCTCATAACAAATCAAACCTATGACAACCTGGATAATCCGTGCGGCCATTGTTTTGATTTCACAGAGAACTTTAGTAAAGAATGTGCTAACGAGCAAGTCGTATGACATCTTTATTGACGTACCTATGTCCATCCTTACGTCAATCTCGGCACCTTTAAGGTATAAATATTGCCGACCTTGCCCTATGCAAACACACGCGTGGTGACAAGACGGAGCAGCCATACTTGCCGAAGCCGAGAGCAGAAGCAGACCCCGCAGGCAGCAGCCCCGCCTTCCTGACGCGCTGAGAGACGCGCTGCTATCTCAAGCCGAGAGACCCAGCACCGGCGCTTCTGGGCAGCCCTCGCAGGCAGCCTGGAATATCGAGAGCAGAGAAAGAGATACCATTCCTCATTCATCCTAAATTCCAGGTACAGAACTGAATAACCCCTCCTAGAGAATTCTTTAGTTATTCACTTGGCAAAAACAAACTTAAACTAAACTGTAACTTTCTATTCCCGCCCACGCATTAGACTTAGGTCAGGTACACGGGGTAGGCGTATTTAGAAACACCAGTTGAGTACGTTTAGTCAAATGTATATGTGTATGTAAATATATTTTAATCATTTTAAACATCATATGGCTCAGAAACCATATCAATGTTTTTACAGTATTATTTTATACTATTGCTTCTAATGTATGCACTTTACTTAACTATAAGCATTGCAATAATATCGATCCATTTCTCTTGTACGAGAAAAGAGACTGATCAATAAATAACATCTTTTATTGAACACGCCCGTCTCTTCCTTTTCTCTACATTCTGATGAGACTAAGAATGCACGTACTGACTGAGTAAAATAATTGCCTTGTGCTCACACGACTCTCGAGATTGACTCTTGATTAGGGGAGAGCAAAGTTGTCATGTTCTATGGTTGTCAGAAACTAAATCCCTTCTTGTCTAATCAGGGGAGTTCATCCTTCCTTGAACATTCGAGAAAGTTTCTAGCGAACTCTGAGCTTAGCTGGCAAACCCAAAAATTAAGTCTAGTTTCGACAGTAGTAGACCTAGTTAACGTCTGGCCTAGGCCTTTACTGCTGTAGGTACTATTCCAATGCGCAGAGCCTATTGGGAAAATAGGAGCTACACTACATGGCGCCCAACGTGTTTGGAAAGGGCGATAAAACTAACGTAAGACATTTAGAGTAACTCAGTCGTGCTTTCTCACTCAGACCCCTTCTCCCAAATACTCCAAAGACGTCTGGAGTGGGTGAAAGGTTATTATATCCTCCAAAACCTCGCAGGAGGGAACTCCTATGTATGGTTCTTGGTCTAGTCAACGTTGAAGGATAAAACAGTTCCAAAATATTGTGCACCTAATCTCTGTTTCCATAAAGAAACCTGATCTGCAAATAAAAATAATACCATCCTGTCAGTAAAATGGGAGACAGTGATGGAGAAAGAGAGGCAATTAGATTAGCTACTGAAATAGCAGATGCTGATACTACCATGCAAACAGCAGACCCGGATATAATACTCATCCAGGTCGCCAAAAGGAGATCTATAACCTTAAAACTTATAGAAAATGGACTGACACCTAGAGGTGGCACAGTCATATTCGTAATTGAGGCACACGAATATCGGCAGACAGAGGTATACTATACATGGATACATTTTCCAGCAGCAAATGCTGTAACAAAGTACTTCCACTATTACAAAGTAGAGGAACCTCCTGAAACGTACACTCCTTTCGAGGAGGTGGAAGTACCACTCAAATTCCAAGAGCATTTGCTCTTATTTGATGGCGCCCTAAAACATAATAATCACATTACAAGGCTCGGTCCTTTAGGAAGACCAGGAGCAACGTGGCCGGTCTTAGCCGGATACACACCACATCCAGACATCGACGAGATGACTGCACCAGAGCTATTAATACAGCTAAAACAACTACTAAAAATTCACAGACAATTAGTTCAGTATGTAATGCGGACTTCAACAATTCAGCCAGCGATTAAAATTCCACAGCTGACCCCTCACCAGGGGAACACAAATAAAATCACACCACAGAACATCCAATCCTGCCTAGGTAAAGTTCCAGCTAAACGGGAACAGATACCATTCTGGTTGGCACAGAAAATCACCCAAATAGAGGCGGTGTTTCCTGACACCACCCCATTAGAAAAGCACAGGATTCTGACTATATGTCTCCCAATGGGAATCGCACCACACATTGAGGACTGTGACACTTGGGGTACGGTCTTTGCTTCAATCTACACAAAAACGCACGGTGTTCCATCCATTTCGGTAATACCAGATGTGCTAAAACAAATTCAAGATGAATACGGTCCAGAACCTGCTTTAACTCTTGGTATGAAATTACTGAAAGACTTCAAGCAGGTCTCGGCTATATTACTAGCCAACATAAAGGGTGAAGCAGCAAACGTGGCGATCCGCCAGAGGTTAAAAGAGACAGATATAGCAGACCAACCAGCTGAAATTGCCAGAATCATAGAAAAATCCTATGAAGAACTAGGCAGAGATAGTCTAGGTGGAATACCAGTAAAACCGCAACTGACTACAAGTCCAGAAAAAATATTTTTTAATAATAATTCACCAAAAAAGAACTGGGATGGAAATAAACAATCCAATCCTAAAGAAAAGAAATTCCAGTCCAGAGGAAGGTCTCCTAGGCGAAGAGAGAAATCTCCAAACCCGAGACAAAGGTCACCTCAGAGTGAACCCTCTGGGAATAGATATAACCTTAGAAATAGGGATAATATTAAAAAACCTGATAGATATCAAGACATTGATACACGTCCGTCTCAATCTTTTCAGAATTCCTCGCAGAAATCGGAAAGAAGAGGACGATCAGAAGAGCACGCCAAGTCCAAAGACAAGGAACCTGCTCAACTGAAAAAGAAATCACAATTTCCAAAAAAGAAGGTAGCCAGTATCAAGGTAGTTAACAATGCCGAGAATACTGAGGACACAACTGAAAAACGGAGAATGGGCTCAGACAATGCTAGACAGCGCAGCAGAGGTGAGCATAGCTCGCAAAGTCCTTATGAATCATCTGGAGACAGTGGACACGAATGAATACCTTCAAGTGGAAACTGCAGATACCAGAGTTAGCAAGCCCCACAAAATATACGAGATAACATTACGTATAGAGGGAGATAAGACTAGGAAAATAAGGGGACTATTTTGGGATAACCTATCCAAGGGCTATGACATCCTTCTAGCTGAAAAAGACTGGCCACCGGAGTTTGTCAGGGAGTGCCCTCATGGCGAAGAAGTAATTATGCCTGCCTTCTCGAATCAAATACCGATTCATAAAAAATACACACTTGCTAGAAAGTGGGCAGTGGCCTTAGCACCTGCTTTATATAAAAATCACGTAGGATGGGATGAGGATTCTCCTCCTCACAAAGTCCAGTTAAAATCACAACCTACTGCACAAAGGCAGTACCCAATTAAGCAAGAAGCTAAAAAACAAGTAAATGAAATACTAGATCAGCTAGAATACCAGGGGGTGATTGAAACTTGCACCTCACAAATGAACAATCCTTTGTTTCCGGTCTCCAAACCAGACAATTCGTACCGTCTAGTTTTGGATTACCGACACCTTAACACATGTTGCAAAACTTTTGCAGTGCAAAACTCACACAGTGCTGCACTAATGAATAACATAGTGCGCAAAAAATACAAAACAACCTTGGACATCTCCAACGGATTCTTTTGTCAAAACATAGCACCAGAGAGCAGATATTTAACTGCATTTTCAGTAAATGGCACTCAAAAACAATTCTGTCGGTTAGCCCAGGGGTACAAGAACAGCCCGGGGGTATTCTCAGCGAGAGTAACAGAATTACTACAACTATATGATGATGAAGCATTATCTTATGTCGATGACATTTACTTAACAGATGATGACTTGGAGACTCACTTGAAAAGAGTGAACACCATAATACTTGGTTTCGCTGCAGAGGGTTACAAATTCAACTTCAAAAAGTCCAGAATTGCCCATCTGAAAATCCAGTACGGAGGATATGAATTATCAAGTATTGCCTGGTTAACAGTCTTTTAAGAACTAGAAGAATTAAAAAATCTAAAATATGAAAAAACGTATCCTCTGCCAATCGACATTCTGCCTCTACGACATTACGCCTGTGTAATCTATACAGACGGACATGCTCAACCCTCCGTTTGGGGAGAACATGCATACAATCCCACATGTGAGATTACAAAAGAAGTGTGGCACGGAGGTAAACTAAGACCTCTATTAACAAAATCACACTCAGTAGAAACTAATTCAGAACTACAAACTGAAATATTAGCTTTGAAAATGGCGCTAGATAATGCGGATCGCGAATTCCCGACACTTATAGTGTCAGATTCATATTTCTGCGTCAAAGCATATAACAAGGATTTGCAGACCTGGATTCAGAACGATTACAAAGATGACACGGATGCACCAATAAAGCAGAGACTGCTCTGGGAACAGGTAGCTCTTTTGAAAAAAGAACTACCAAAGACTCACGTGACACACTCACTGAGTCACCAGCGTGATGGCGTTCACGTTGTAGGGAATTCATTGGCTGAAACAGCCGCAGCGGCAGCCAGTAAACCGGCTCCCGTAGATCGAAAAAAGCGTACATTAAAATACATTGACGGCGAAACAGTGCTGGCAGTAAAAACGTCATCAAAAGGCGACTGCTCGGCGTTACCGATCAACTATCCACTCAATTACACATACATCATAGATGCAAACTCCATTCCTTTTGCTCGAATCCCTGGAGTGGGGGATAGAGTGATTCCAAACATGGACAGGAGAAACTTGTTAATCGCAGACGCACACATGGGCGAGGGTCTCAGACACCTTAAATTAAAAGATTCTCTGGAAGAATTACAATCACGGTACTGGTGGCCAGGCATGAGCCTGCACTACACCATGTTTGTAAAAAACTGCCCAAACTGCAACAGAGATCGCAGTGGGGAGAGAAGCAGTTTAATACCTCGTCGTATCAAGGCAGATAACATCACCACTAAAAAGAATGGCTTGCGATTAACATATACAGGCTAGTTCCCACTTATAATGTAGATCCACAGCACTCGGCTGACGTCCGGACTGTTATACAAGATTTGCGAGTCAAAATGGCATATACGCTAAGAGCATGCTACGTTCGACCATTTTTTTTCTTTTTCTCAGGCAATCCAGCCTGGGGGGGGGAAAGAATGGCCAAATGAGCACAGCCCAGCGGGAATCTTCTCACTTCCTTCCTGAGGGTATGGGATGGTGTAAAGAAAAAACCAAGACAGAAAGCAATCTATAATAGAAAGGATATTAGGTTCGGGAGCTGGGTGGGTCAAACATCTAATAAGTGTCCAACGTAGTCTAAATAACTTGCCAAGAAATTCTCTGAAGGGATTCAGTCCGTACGAATTATTATTCGGAACTAGGATGTTGATCTCTGACCTTGATAGTCAGACTTCAGTGGTAACAGAAAAAAGCTTTGATGTCAAAGACCGTTTGGCTATTTTGCAGGACTTAAACAAAACAAGAAAAGACCTGAGCAACATACAGTTGAAAGAACAGCCAACGACCACTGAAGAATCACCACCTGTCCCAGCAAGACCTGTCTGGATTCCAAAAGTCGGGGATCTAGTCAGGGAGAAGATCGCGGTAAAGAAGGAATTTGGGCCTTCTTACAGAAAAGCAGTTCCTGTATTGTCTGTCAACGGGACAAGATCAGTTGTACTACCGCCACTTGCTGGAAAAAAGGAGAACCGAGTTGTATCCATCGACCTGGTAAAACCACAACATGTGGCCGATAACCAACAGTAGGCCAAGTGGACTCCCAATAAGTAGCAGAACACCAAGGTTTGCTACCAGTACAGAGGTCCTATCAAAGAGGCTCATCACATTCGAAACGCCTACAGAAGAACAACAAGGACTATGCAACAATGCAATAGAACTTAGACCTCTGAAAACCCAAATAAAGACATTTAGCAGAGACACACCAATCTATACAGAAGTACCAAGTGAAAATGCAAGAAACAAAAATCCTGAACCAATTGGAACAATTGACAGAACTGCATCCGGTTACTTCATCAACTTCGATGATTCCTCTGAAGGCTTCAGCGAACAAAAGACACAGCCATCATCAAAATCCTTTAAAGACAAAGCGAAGGAACTTTTGAAACAACTGAAAGAAACATATCTAGTTTCTCCATGGATTGAATTTTGGGTGGGTTTTGGTGCATTTATCCTCATACTTTGGCTCATCATGGTATTTACCTTGGGACGCTTCATTGAGGGAAAATATGCTAAAATGGACACAGCAAGTCAGAACATCAACTTGGTCCTCAAACCACACACATCTTCACACGTCGAGAAAAGAGAACTTTCTTCAGAACTTTCTTCAGCCAACTTCACAGCAATTCCAATATCTGGTGGGGTAGCCTGGGACAACACTGACTATGAAATTTATGGTCCGGTCGAGATCCTGAAATATCCACACCAAATCAAGATCTCCTTGAGTGACTTTGCAAAACCAAACTCATTTGCTGATGATTGGGACTTTGAAAGTATAAACAATATGATGTCTGACTTAGTAATGTCTGCTAAATTTACAAAACATGATTATTTGCAGGGTTCTACAAATTATGACAGCATGTACTGCTATAACCATTATGGTAACCATTTCTTGCATAAATCTGCACAACCTAGAAATGTTTTAAATTTTAATCAATGGGAACATTGTGCTACACCTCCAAAAGGGAGCTCTAGAACCGTGTATGGCAAATATTCATATTTTTCAGGTTTTAACATAACTAATGCTGAAACATTTTATTACAAATTGTCAAACAAGACAGGGATGAAAACCATGATAACCAACACAAAATTGATATATTCAGATTCTTTCTTTGAAAAAATGAATACTTTTGGATTTGATTATTGGGACAAACATGTTGATTTGAAAAGTGTTTGGGGTACAAAAGAATGGCAAGTACAGGGTATAGAAGCTTTGTTTAGAGCCTGCATGATCCCAGAACAAATGATATTTTTAAATGACACCGTTCAACAAACCACCTGTCTTGGCTTAGCCAAAATCAAAGATTTAAATAACCTGTCTATTCCAAAGCCAACAATGTTTAGCAATAACTCTGAAACAGATGAAGAAATAGACATAAACCATATACTTAACCAAAACAGAACACATCCTGATTGGAAACAATGGTTGATCTGGCCCACAGATACAAATAACTGTCAAGATAGATTCCTGAATAAAACACAGGGTTTCAAAATGAACAGGCCAGACCCTAGATATCCCCAAAGACATCACCCAGGGATAATAACAACCTACAGTGTGGGCAAATTATGCCTTCAATGGCTACAAACTTCCACACTGCCTGAAATTAAGCAACACCTAACTTTACTTACTGATGGTGCTGACTTGCGTGATTTCATAATGGGACCACGCAAACAGCGTTAAAAGCGTTTCATAGCAGCCTCTGTATATGCAGCATACAATGAGGCCTGGAAGGTTACTCAAATTGAGACAGCAGAAAGAATACGGGAAATTGACCGTATTAATTTGGAAAAATCACTTTCTGTAGTGGACAATGGGTTAATGACTCTGTCCTCCAGAATTTTTTCATTGGACAGCATTGTGTCTTCAGCAATCGATATATTATCGCAAGACTTACTGTTATTACAACATGGTCAGTCACAATTGCGTTCTATTGTACAGCTTGGCTGGACGTTACAAAATCTGCGTTCAGGCTATGTGCCTTGGCGTTTAATCAACACAACGTCACTATTTCAAATCTTTAACCTTACTGATAGACAAATCGGTATGGCGCAGAAGGGTGCTGATTATACAATCTTGAGCATTGAAAAACTAGAAAGATTACCGTTGACAATGTCAGAACGACCTGTCAGTGAATGGATAATCCACGGAATCATAAATATTCCAATCTCAACCTTCAGGTTTCAATACTGCCAAAAATATATACAGGCTGGCATGTACGAGAAATTGGGAAAGGGGTACCTTAAAACAACATGGAACCTGCCCTATTCACATGCATGTATCAGTAACAAAGGACAGAAAGTGTTTCTTAGTGGCGTCAATTGTGCTATGTCACTAAGCGGCACGCTTCTGTGTAACGGTATTAGTTTGCACGGAGCCTGTGAAGGGAATTCATACAACCTTTCATGTCACCAGCAAGGCGCACCTGCAACTGAAATAGAACCATTCTTTCAAAGACTCTATAATGGGAGTTACATTCTTATTGTAGACCGCAGATGCTGTAGTCTTATGCCCGGGACTCCTTATCTCGTCACTACGACGGCGAAGGTCAAGTGCTGTGGACGTTCTTTGTTCCCCAGCTCCTTTCCAGACAGGGAGGCGAGGGCATGGCCCAGTTTGAAAATTACTTCTATTCGAATAGACACTTTAAGCAGAATGAAAACAGTGCTTCTTCAGACGCCTACAAGGCTCACGTCATCTAAAGAAACGTATGATCTACAAGTCGCAAGGACGACTGCAGAGATACATACATTATTATCAACTAATTCCCCCGTACATTTCGCGGAAATCCTGAGCGAAATCTTAAATATTTCTGATACCACAGGGGTCTCAAAGGTATTTAAGACAGTATTTTCGATGGCATTAACACCATTCAAAGCCATACTGGGTATTTTTCCAGACTTCGTCCATTCGATTTTTGGCGGACTTCCCCTGATCCTAGGACTAATTGCAGGAATCCTATTCCTAGTCCTTATTTTTCGTTATGGCAACCCATGTCACAGATCAAACTCTCGCGACAATGGAAGATACGATCCTAGCCATTGGATACCGGGACCGGATATCAAAAATCCTGGGACTATCCCGGCTTAGAGACCTAAACATGACTTGGTTTCTATCATTTCGACCAATGTGGCAAAGGTGTGTTTTACCTGTACTAAGGTGTCTGCTATGCGGAGAAGAATGCGTGTTAGACACCTGTCTGACGCTACAATCGGATGCGCCGGTGGATGCAGATACACTGTTGGTTCCTACCAAGGTTCACGCACTGTGCTGCCCTCAAAGGCTGCCAATTCTGATGACGGCATTCCTGGAATCTTCACCACTGCGATTGAAGAGTAGTGAAGTTCAAGATGAAAGCAGCATCGAACAGGTACGACCTTCTGTCAGCAATGCAAATCAGAATGTCAATGGAGACAATCATGCGCATGAATGCATGGTTACCCCTATTTCCGACTTAGAGGAACTTTCCCATGAAGCTGTTGACAGTTTTTTCGAAAGCCTGAATGATATGATGTTCTCTCCGGAACAGAAATAGAGACTTTTGAGTAAACTCGCACACGGCGTTCCCTGAATTCGGCCTTCAACTTTAAAAATAAAGTCACATGAACAATTACAATCCAGTTCACGGACAGCAACTTTTTTCAGCAAGCCCCTAAAATATTTTTCTATATATTTTTTCCCGGGACACTGATTTTCTGCTTAAAGTAAGAGACTATTCCTAGAGAACTAAGATTTCTATTTTAGATACTTTATAGACTTTATAGACTTTAGCTGCCCGCTGGTATGTTCGCAATAGATTTTATGTGATGAAATGGTTTCGACTTTTTTTCTGTATAGCCATATTAAGAGCCATTTCATGTGTATTTCTCATATACCAACAATCAATAATGCATAAACAATGCGTGTTCACTTTTGCATTTAATTCATAGCTTAAGTGCATACAATATATATGACTGCAATTTTTCAGTATATTTGAAAATTTCGAAATGCATTTATGTATTTTGGGGTGGTGAGGTATACACTATACTCTATAGTATGTTGTACTATGTTATACTATGCATAGATTAGTAGATATGACCATAGTTAGCGTGGAGTGGGTGTCGTGTATTTCTATAGGTTCTGATTCGATCCCCCTATTCCTGACCCTATTCTGGTTAAACTTACTAGCTAGTTAACTAACAGTCAGCCCATGAGGCAAGAAATCCCCCATGATGCAGATACCGTTATCTGACGCAGTCACACTACGGCACAGGAACGTGTTATCTGATTAGGTCATAACGCTTGAGATCTAATTAGACAAGCGACATTCCTCCAGCCCCTGATAAGGCATACGACGTTCTCATAACAAATCAAACCTATGACAACCTGGATAATCCGTGCGGCCATTGTTTTGATTTCACAGAGAACTTTAGTAAAGAATGTGCTAACGAGCAAGTCGTATGACATCTTTATTGACGTACCTATGTCCATCCTTACGTCAATCTCGGCACCTTTAAGGTATAAATATTGCCGACCTTGCCCTATGCAAACACACGCGTGGTGACAAGACGGAGCAGCCATACTTGCCGAAGCCGAGAGCAGAAGCAGACCCCGCAGGCAGCAGCCCCGCCTTCCTGACGCGCTGAGAGACGCGCTGCTATCTCAAGCCGAGAGACCCAGCACCGGCGCTTCTGGGCAGCCCTCGCAGGCAGCCTGGAATATCGAGAGCAGAGAAAGAGATACCATTCCTCATTCATCCTAAATTCCAGGTACAGAACTGAATAACCCCTCCTAGAGAATTCTTTAGTTATTCACTTGGCAAAAACAAACTTAAACTAAACTGTAACTTTCTATTCCCGCCCACGCATTAGACTTAGGTCAGGTACACGGGGTAGGCGTATTTAGAAACACCAGTTGAGTACGTTTAGTCAAATGTATATGTGTATGTAAATATATTTTAATCATTTTAAACATCATATGGCTCAGAAACCATATCAATGTTTTTACAGTATTATTTTATACTATTGCTTCTAATGTATGCACTTTACTTAACTATAAGTATTGCAATAATATCGATCCATTTCTCTTGTACGAGAAAAGAGACTGATCAATAAATAACATCTTTTATTGAACACGCCCGTCTCTTCCTTTTCTCTACATTCTGATGAGACTAAGAATGCACGTACTGACTGAGTAAAATAATTGCCTTGTGCTCACACGACTCTCGAGATTGACTCTTGATTAGGGGAGAGCAAAGTTGTCATGTTCTATGGTTGTCAGAAACTAAATCCCTTCTTGTCTAATCAGGGGAGTTCATCCTTCCTTGAACATTCGAGAAAGTTTCTAGCGAACTCTGAGCTTAGCTGGCAAACCCAAAAATTAAGTCTAGTTTCGACAGTAGTAGACCTAGTTAACGTCTGGCCTAGGCCTTTACTGCTGTAGGTACTATTCCAATGCGCAGAGCCTATTGGGAAAATAGGAGCTACACTACAATTTTATTGTGCAGCAATGGGATATTTATTTGATCCGTGTTCTGTTCCTCTAAACACAAATGCCACTTAATGAAACCTGCCGCAATGGAGCAGTACATTAGCTTTACAGATCACAATCTGACGTTTGTACATCCATCTAAGGAATCTGTGGGATTAATAAACAAGTGCGCAGAACGACTGCCGATATTATATACACTGCTGCGGGACAGTTCAGTTTCGAAAACGAGGCCTGACGCGCAAAAGGGATTTCCGGCCGGGAGAAAGGAGAGGCGTGACACGCACTGAAGGGGCGGAGAAACAACGGAGCGGGCTGCGGAGTCTGGTCTGACACGGAGGGACAGGACGAGAGGAGCCGGTGAGGGGGGGGCGTCGGGGCACATTGACGGTGCCCGCCCCCCGTGATGGAAGCCCTGCTTGTGCCCGGTGAGCGGGGTTGGGAGTGTGTGTGTGCGGGTTTGTAACAGGGGAGAGGGGGGTGCGCACGCTTGTATGTGCCTGCGTGTATTGTGCCTGTCTGCGCGCGCGTGTGCCTGTGCGTGCAGGGGATGGGGCCTGCCTGTGTGCGCGCCGTGTTTGCATGCAAGCCCTGCGGTCTGCGCAAGCGCGCACGCTCCCGCGGTGAAATCCGACACTGGGAAAGCTCGTGACACTTTGGTGTCCACTCTCCCAAATACGGATAGCATTAGTTGTCGACCTGACAGCATTCATGCTTCGCATGAATGCTAACGTCAGCTCGACCTAAAAATATATATGTAAAAAACACATATATCTCGCTCCACATATATGTATGCACATATATTATTTTTCTCACACCAATGCAGCTCCATAACTGAGGCTAAAAACAATGTAAACACATATACATGCACTGCAATTAGCAAGAAAAGCAAAAGAAAAAACACATCAGGTCAAATAACCTTTGAACTTTGTGTTTTAAATGAGTAAACCACTCATAAATTCTGAAAAATTGCTTGTAAATAGACATTGTTAGCCCTCAGGCTGCATTGCAAAACAATAGCATAGAAAATGAAACCATTTTCAACAAAAAAAACTGGCACCGTGCCTTTAAGGCAGCCATGACCCCGGGCTTCCCATCATGCCTCAGGGGTGACAGTTAGGTCAGTTGTGCTTTGCATAACCCTGAAGACAGGGCTCAACCACAAGAGTGACATAGTACCAAGATCTCATTTACCTGGGGAGGCGGGTGGGTTGCTTATGACTTTGATGAGGATACCCCTGGAAGAGAACTAGGATTACAGGTAGGTAACTAATCCTTCTCTTCCAGGGGATCCTCATCAATAGTCATAAGCACTGAATAGAATAGCAAGCCCATCAACCCCCTGCAGGTAAATGAGAAGTACATGACCGAACAAAAACCATCACAGCCAATAACTCAGCTGTTAAACAGATTCCTCAGTGAGGCTTGGCCCACCTGGGTATCTGCTCTAGTGTCAGAATCAAGACAGTAATGTCTGGTAAATGTATGGACAGACCTCCAGGTCGCCGCTTTACAAATCTCAGACATGGGCATATCATGTAGATAAGCCGTAGTGGCCGCTCTACCTCTGGTTGAATGTGCTTTAGGAGTAAACCCCAGAGGTTTCTGCGCCAATTGGTAAGCAAGCTTGATACACGAAACGATCCACCTGGAAATGGAACGTTTCGATGCTGCATGGCCAGTTCTGATCGATCCGTAGTTAATAAACAATTGATCAGAATGTCGAATAGACTTGGACCTGTCCAGATAGAATTTCAAAACCCTTTTCAGGTCCAACGAGTGTAAAGCCCTCTCAGCTGGAGTAGAGGGATTGGGAAAGAAAGTGGGTAAAGAGATAGACTGATTGACATGAAACTCTGACACCACTTTCGGCAGGAAAGAAGGGTGCGTTCTGAGCACCACTCTGTTCAAATGAAAAACTGTATACGGTTCTTTAGTACATAGGGCCTGAATTTCGCTCACCCTACGGGCTGACGTAATTGCTACCAAAAAAGCCGCTTTCCAGGAAATATGCTGTAAAGTAGCTTTATGAATGGGCTCAAAAGGAGGGCCCATCAACTTTGATAGTACTAGGTTCAGCTCCCAGGGAGGAGAAGGAGGCCGTACAGGAGGATACACCTTTTTCAGACCTTGCAGGAAATCTTTTACTGCTGGCAACTGGAAAAAAGAGGTTTGCGAGGGTGATCGCCTATAAGCAGTTATAGCGGCTAGATGCACCTTAATGGAGTTAAACTTCAAACCTGCTTTGGCCAGATACAACAAGTATGGAAGAACTGCTTCTTCCTGACTCTTCACCGGATTGTGACCATTCTGCACACACCACATATAGAACCTCTTCCACTTGCATGCGTAAGAATGTCTCGTGGAAGGACGTCGTGCTTCTCTCAGAATGGACATGCAGTCTTGTGGCAGTCCTAGATGGCCGTACTGAATGACCTCAGGAGCCATGCTGCCAAGTTCAGTGATGGAAGGTTGGGATGGTGAATCCTCCCGTTCATCTTCGATAATAGGTCCGGCCTGCAAGGAAGCCTCTTGTGAGGAGACACTGACAGGTGAAGTAGGTCCGTGTACCACCATTGCCTCGGCCAGTCGGGGGCAATCAGGATCATCGTTGTGCACGAGTGGTTCAGCTTGCTCACCACCTTCGGGATCAGCGGAAGCGGTGGAAAGGCGTACACAAATTCCTCTGACCAGTCGATCAAAAGAGCATTCCCTCTCGTTCCTGGTCGGTAAAACCTTGAGGCGAAGCTTGGGCATTTGCTGTTTACGTCGTCCGCGAAGAGATCTATGGAAGGACGACCCCAAGACTGGAAAACGTCGTCTAGCACTTCGTCGTTGAGAACCCAGTCTTCTCTGTCCTCGAAGTGCCGACTTAGTGCGTCCGCCCTCACATTCTGCTCTCCTGGGAGGTGGACTGCTTGAACAGACAACTTGCGAGCCAGAAGCCAATGCCAGATGCTCTGAGCTTCTAGTGACAGTGTCCTTGAGCGTGTCCCTCCCTGTTTGTTTAAATAGTACATAGTGGTGGTGTTGTCGGTTTGTACTAGAACCACCTTTTCCTGAATCGAGGGAAGGAACGCTTTGAGAGCCAGGTGGACTGCTCTCAACTCCAGCAAGTTGATGTGGTAGGTGCTTTCCTTGGGAGACCACAGACCCTGCACCTGAAGAGGGCCCATGTGCGCCCCCCAGCCTTGTAATGACGCATCTGTGATGATCGTCTGTGTAGGAGGAGGCTGATGGAAGAGAATTCCCACTTGCATGTTCTGCTTCTTCATCCACCACTGAATGGAGGACCGTGCCACCTCCGACAAAGTGATCTGATCGTCCCAGCGATCTGATTGCTGATCCCATTTGTCCTCCAGATCCTGCTGAAGAGGACGCATCCGAAGCCTGGCGTTCGGTACCAAGAATATGCAGGAAGCCATCGATCCTAAGAGAGAGGCTATCTTTCGCACTTTCTGAGACCTGTTGCGAAGAACTTGCTGGCACTTGAGTGCTATTGAAGACTGTCTCTCCTCCGAAGGAAACACTTTTCCTACCTCGGAGTCTAGCAGAGCTCCTAGGAAGTGAATCTTCTGAGTGGGATGGGAGACCGACTTCTTGTAGTTGACATGCAGGCCTAGATGTTGACAAAGTTCTATGCATGTCCGAAATTGATTCCTCACGCTGTCTGGAGTTGGACCTTTCAACAGCCAATCGTCTAAGTATGGGTATACGAAGACTCCCCTGCGGCGTAGAGCTGCCGCTACCACTGCGACACACTTTGTGAACACTCTGGGGGCCGACTTCAACCCAAACGGGAGGACTTTGAACTGGTAGTGAGAGGTCCCCACCCGAAAACGAAGGAATCTTCTGTGGTCTGGACGTATCGGGACATGAAAATATGCGTCTTGAAGGTCCACCGAACACATCCAATCCCCCTTCCTGAGATGTGGATATATCTGGTGAAGCGCCAACAGGCGAAATTTTTCTTTTCATACATGTAGATTGAGCGTTCTCAAGTCCAGAATGGGCCTGTATTCCTCTTTCTGGCCCTTTTTTCTGACCAGAAAATACCTCGAGTATACTCCTTTCCCCCTTTGCACCACCGGCACTCTCTCAATGGCTGATTTCTCGAGGAGTGTCGCTACTTCTTTCTTTAACTTTTGTAGCTGGTGACTTGATGTTGACATCGGAGGAACGGGTGGAGGTAGACGATGAAAACGAAGACAGTACCCATTCTGCAGCGTAGACAACACCCATTGATCTTTTGTAATGTTCTGCCACTCTGTCCTGTGATGCGCAATGCTTCCCCCCACTGGAGTGGACAACGGCGCTGGGGGAAGTGAAGGCTCATTGCTTCTGCTGAGATTTATTGAAGTTGTTGCCTTGTCGCTGATTCCCATTGCCTTTGGAATTGCGCTTGCCTTTGTATTGCGACTTTTGTTGACCTTGCTGGTTCTGGCCCTTCTGCCATTGAGGGGTTTGAACCCTCTGCTTCGAAGAGCCCTTGTTGTCCGAACGGAATTTCTTACGGAATTCCTTCTTCTTTTCAAGCCCCACGGCTTTGAGGGTGTCTAACTCCGTCTTCATCCTCTGCATCTCCTCATCAGCACTCGCTCCAAAGAGAGACTTGCCTGAAAAAGGAAGATTTAGAATCCTGGCTTGAGCCTCGGGTTTCAATGCTGTTAGTCGCAACCATGAGGATCTCCTCGCTGTGATTCCATGCGCAGCCAGCGTTGCGCCATCTGCTGCCGCTCCTATCATCTGATTGGAGACTTGACCGCCCTCCAACAGAATCTCCTCAAAATCCTTCCTATCTTCCGGAGGAAGTTTCTCAGAAAATCTCTGAAGTGAGTCCCACAGAGATCTATCATACCTGCCAAGCAGCGCCTCAGCATTAGAGACCTTAAGGAAAGAAGCCGAGGTGTTACAAACTCTTCTCCCCCATGAGTCTTGCTGCTTGCTGTCCTTATCCGGCGGTACTGTGGATGACGAAGCTACCGCATTGGATTTTCTAGCCGCCGCAATGATTACTGAATCAGGCGGGGGATCATATTTTAGGAACAACGGATCCTCCTCAGGAGGACGATACTTCTTGAGAATTCTAGCTGGGACGGACTTCACCGTTGCCGGAGTCAGGAAGACTTCATTCACTGGGTCCATTATACCCGGAACCAACGGCAACAAAGGTTTGGGTGTCGTTCTGTGCTGTAGGATTTCAAATATGACTGTCGTCTTGATCTGCGGAGCAGTCATAGGCACTCCTAGCTTCAGGGCTCCCCTGCCCAAGATGTCCTGGAACGAGAAGATATCCTCAGTTGGAGATACCCTCGAGCGTGGACTGTTCGTCAAGGTCGGAGAGTAATCCCTGTGAGAACGGTTCCTCGAAGAACCTGAAGAGCTACGGGTCCTCCTGGACCTAGATCTTCTACTTGAACGTGTTCTAGATGGAGATCTATCTCTGTGACGAGATTTTTTCGCACTTGAATGTCTAGAACGAGACTGCTCTTTACGGGGAAGAGCCTGGTCTCGATATGCCTTTAGCCGATCAGCCATCGCCTTGTCCTCGGCCCAGTGGTGAAGGGGTCTATTCCACCTTGGAGAAAGATGAATAGAAGGAGATTTGTGAGTGGGATCCTTCACAGGTGAACGTGGCCGTGGAGGTTGATCCACTTGATCCTGTTGCGATCCTGCAGGGGACTTGGATCTCTCCCTAAGTGAACCGCTGTTTCGTCCATCTGAAGACCCGCCACTGTGAGATGATGAGGAAGACGAGGATCGGCTCCTTTGAGATCTAGAGGAAGATCCCGACCGAGATCTCCTTTCTGCGATCCTCCTTTTCTTGGCAGGGGGTTGATGCACCGGAGATTGTCCCACCTCCGCAGCCGATGCCGATCCTGGAGAACCGAATTGAGACCGAGACTGGTCCAATGGTTCACCTTCCGTCTCCTGCAGCACCTGCCTCAAAGGCGACCTCTCCTGTGATCTTGTAGGAGTGAGGCTCACTGGCTGGGAAACGCTCTGTTCTCTAGCTCTCCGCTGATCCATAGACAGTGGCTGCATCGACGCCGAGCGCTGAGCTGATATACGCTCTCTCGACGTCGACCGTGGCTTCGTCGACACCGATCCCTTCGGCATAGAGCATCTCGCCGTTGAAGGACGTCCACTCGACGACGACTGAGGCTGCTTCGACGCCGATCGCCTGTGCTCTGTCGGCGATGGGGTGTGCCTCGAGGCCGAATGCCGCTTGCTTGAATGCGACGGAGGCTGCCTCGACGTCGAACGCCATTGATCGGGCATCGACGTGGGCTGCTTCGACGTCGATCAACTATGTGTCGACGAAGGCTCCCTCGACGCCGAACGACCATGACTAGTCGTCGACGGAGGATGACTCTACGTCGAACGCCGTTGACCTGGCGTCGACGGAGAATGCCTCGACGTCGCAGCATGACGATGCTGCTTCGACGTCATCTGGATCGCCGTCAAACTCTTCCGCTTCGACGGCGACCTATCCCTCGACGCTGTCTGTCGCGGAGGTACCTTGGATGTTGACGCTGAAGACATCTTCTTCGTCACCGTCGACGCCGACTGCGAACCGGTCGGGGCTTCTTTCGACGTCGACCGCGTCTTCCGACTTTTCTGCTTCTTGGGAGATCTTCCTCTCTCAGAAAGCCCATAAACACGAATCCTCTCACGTTCTTTAAGAGTTCTGGATGATAAAACCTGGCAGTGTTCACAGGTTTTCGAAGAATGAGAAGCTGGTAGGCACAGGATACACACTGAATGAGTGTCAGTCTTGGCCATCTTCCTTCCACATGAAGGGCACTTGTCAAAGAGAGAAGGCATCTTTGACAGAAAAAATCACCTTTTTTGAGCCCAAAAAAGGTAGCAGTAACACCCTAAGTCCAAAAGACGTCGAGTGAAAGCAAAAAATTGTAGTTAACAAGAATATTTTTTGACAAAAAGCCAAAAAGAAAAGGGAGCTGTTTCACAAGGGTCCTGACTGAAGGAGCCGGAAAGAACAACTGACCTAACTGTCACCCCTGAGGCATGATGGGAAGCCCGGGGTCATGGCTGCCTTAAAGGCACGGTGCCAGTTTTTTTTGTTGAAAATGGTTTCATTTTCTATGCTATTGTTTTGCAATGCAGCCTGAGGGCTAACAATGTCTATTTACAAGCAATTTTTCAGAATTTATGAGTGGTTTACTCATTAAAACACAAAGTTCAAAGGTTATTTGACCTGATGTGTTTTTTCTTTTGCTTTTCTTGCTAATTGCAGTGCATGTATATGTGTTTACATTGTTTTTAGCCTCAGTTATGGAGCTGCATTGGTGTGAGAAAAATAATATATGTGCATACATATATGTGGAGCGAGATATGTGTTTTTTACATATATATTTTTTATATTGTTTCCGGGGTCCCGCACATGGGCGGGAATATTCAGTGCTTATGACTATTGATGAGGATCCCCTGGAAGAGAACGCAGGCCCGGGCCCGAGCTCGGCGGCGTTCAATATGTGCGGGGTTATCGAGGAGTCTCCCCATCTCATGTAAAGCGGGGTGCAGTAGTGTTGGGGTGCAAAGAGAGTGGAAGACGAATAGAAGAACTTTGCGTTAGAAGTTTTAGGTAATCACAGAAATATTCCTTTGACTAACCACAATCTCCCGCGCGGATTGGAGGGAGAGAAGAGACAGAAATAGAGAGAGAGAGAGAGATAGATAGATCTGTGTCTGTCTCAGAGTGTCTCTTGCAGGTTGTGATCTGTTTTCAATGGCCTCTCTGTGGGGAGGGGTTTGGGGGGAGAGAGAGACACCTATGTCTGTCTCAGTGTGTCTCTTGCAGGCTGTGATCTATTTTCAATTGCGTCTCTGGGGGGAAGGGGGGGGGAGATCTGTGTCTGTCTCAGAATGTCTCTTGCAGGCTGTGAT